>NC_134401.1:36240602-36842919 GCF_050003625.1 Haematobia irritans | reverse complement strand
CTATGTTTTTATTTTCACACTTAAGCCTAGTACTAAGATCACGTTTTCGCACGAAAAACTGTTATACTCCATATAAAAAAACGTTAGCGCGGATTAAATGCGAAATCTTTGTTTTGAGCATTTTCAGACACATATTTATACAACTCTGGATTTTTCGCACGAAAAAATAGGCAGGCATATTATTTTGCATAAATAAGTTAACATTCCTGGGATTGAGACCCTATTTACGGAGATATATGAAGATATTCGTTTTTCGCAGAAACGAACTTAGTACTAAGCATTAGATAGTTTGGCGGCACGCCGCTATCCGCCAATGTATTCATTGGCGGATTTTGGGCTTATGCTATGTTCCCACCGACTCGTTTTCCTCATTCGTTTTTCCACCGTTCACACCGGGTTGAGATGTTTTAGTTTGACAGTTACCATGGAAACTAGAAATTCACATTTACTCCAAATTCACATATATGCAACGTATGTCCAAATAATTACCGCGAGCGCAAAGGGAAAATTTATGTTATTTTCACATGTCCATGTTCTTAAAAGCATTTGTTTATTCCTTTTTTTCTATGAAAGTTATTTTAATATTTTGACATATGTATATTGTGAATAGGGTATGTTATTCGGGGTAAATTCCAAATTAGGTGGGTTCACATTCTAAAATTGACGTGTTTTGGAGGAAAACTTGTTTTTTAGTATGGCGAAAACGACTCGTTTTGAAGTGCTTATAAAGGGAAAACATTTCAAACATGCTTGGTGAGAACGCCATATTACACAGATATGTTTTAGATATGCTACCTTGTTAGTAATAGATTTTTGATTTACAGGGTGACTCATAGAAAATAACGTTGAAGTTTGAACGTAACGGTACATGCCTCAAAATATTCATTTTCTTTTTCAATTTGAATACATTAAACATAGGAGTGCTAGGAAGTCACTTGGGGTGAACCCCCTTCCAGAAACTTTCTAGCAACAACTTTAAATGGACTTTCTGTCACTTTTTTGCTAAAAAGGCGAAGTTTCTTGTTCATCATATCATATTCGTAGAGATAGAAAATTGAGTTAGGAAATCTATTCCAATCGAAAACGAGATCATGTATATATTAATAGGTTTAAGGTAAGAACTATTTTAAATGTTGTGCTTTAAAAGGCATTTTTTATTTAATACTAAAATTAATACAATAAGAATATTTATAGGTGCTAGATATATAAAACATGCAGCGTTAAAGATTTTGCTCTTGCAAGGCATTAAATTAATTTTGAATAATTATATATAGGTAAAGTATTCGCAAAGTTGAGTATTTTAGATAGACACCAATTTAAGTAATATTTTATATATTTAGGCCAATTAAAAAACACACTTGTTTATAGTGTTGTAGAAGGAATTTGGAAAATAGAGTAAAATATTTGAGTTATGCTCATATGAAATCATCAGGCATATATTTTCAAGTCAAGTTTTCTATGAATTCAACTTGAAAATTTACTTTACCTCGGGTATGGGGGATAATTGTTGGGTGAAACCACTTCTCTATATATAACAAATTATCGAAAAAATATGTTTGTAAAAGAAAAAGTAATGGAAAAATTTACATGAAATATAGTTTGGTAATGTTATTGGATTTTAAAGAAAAACAAAACTAATTACATATAAAATTTAATATTAAAAGAAAACAAAAAACAACAAAGCTATATTTGAGACCACATCAAATAAAAACACTAAAAGTAAAATATAAATTTATTTTCATTTTAAAATTTTACCTGCTGGGCGGCGTTCTGCAAATTCAATAGAGGCTCGGAAGAACGTTTCAGGAACAGCCTTAACTTGTTCTCTTTGGTGGATGTTTCGCGTTTCCTCTGCGGTGATGGGGCTGAATAAAGCATTTTGGCAAAAACACGTGAGCGTGATGCCAAAACAGCCTAGGAAAAATAAATATTTGTTAAGTGGTTTTTGTTTAATTTTTCAATTCTCCTAAGAATTTTACCTTTACAGCACAAACTGGCTCTCTGGTGTCTCCCACCAAGAATGTTACATCACAAAGTTCTGGCATAGAGGCCAGAAACTTCATGTCCTCCGCCAGTCCTGTTTTATTCTCAAATGTTGACAAATCTGGCTCAGCGTCAGCCATAGTGGGCAATGTTAATGCTTCAGGCATTGGGGTTTCTGGTGATAAATAAAAATGGATTAGTCCAGAATAATAATAATAATAATCAACCGTTATCTAAATAATTAATTCAAAAATCTTTGTGTATTAGAACAATTTTAATAAGATAGTTAAAAGTTAGTAAGTAAATTGAATAAAAAAAGTATATGCTTAATAAAAAATTTGAAATATTTACAAAAAATGGGGAGAAAGAAATGTGATTTTTTGCACTCATTTGAAATAATATTTTGTGGAGCAACCTATGTTTGCTTGCTAAGCGGATTCATGGTATGTATCTAAAAGACTACTAGAGACTATGGAAATGTTGATTAGCCAACACTGAAACACATATATAGTCAGGCTTGTAAGATTGATATCTGGAATTTTCTTTTCAATAGCATAATAATACCAATTCCTTAATCTGCATGTCCAATTAGCTCGCATTTAAAATTGTAATTAATCTAAAAAAAAGTCATATATTTTAATTTTTGGTTAAAATGGATACGCATGTAATTTTGTATTTTGTTGTAGTGCCATAGGAAAGCAATATTGATCTATTTATTGGTCCATAAAATCGGATGATAATTTTTCCATGATCCTTAAAGAGTACATTTTGACAGTCGGAGCAAAGATAAATATAACTTTTACTATTTTTTTTAGTAAATTTCACCTTTAAATTTACGATCCTCCGAAACGAAATTTTAGACCAACTAATTTTTTCTTTCTTGTTAAAGTTATCTTCTTATGGGCTGAATAACCTAAGTGAGCCTGAATCAAATCGGCCTGCTACTTTAACCTTATCTACTTATATTCTGATTAACCGATCCCTAGAACTATTAGGCTAGCGGTGAGAGAGGAGTTCACAACTGTGGTATCACAATGGACTGAATAGTCTAAGTGAGCCTGATACATCGGGATGCCACCTAATCTAACCTCTAATCTAGGCTAGCGGTGTTCTATGGTTGTGAGATCTGGCCCCTGCAGAGTCGAACAAGCTGATTTCAGGACAGAGAACGACAGCTCTGAGAATAACTTCAACATATCACACAGTATCAGGGGAAGCTGCATTAGCAATAGCAGAAGATGCTATCGACCTCCAAGCGATTGAGCGCAAAACAGTGTTCGAACCCAAACTACAAGGTGCGATAACGAACATCCAATAAGAGACCAGAGGTAAATCGTAGAGACGAAGGAGGATCGAGACAAAGCGTAATGGACACACTGATTTATATCCGATTTACAATAATGGCTAGAGAGCAGACATGGTACTACATGACTCAGATGCTCTATGGTCATGGTAACACTCGAAAGTATCTGACCGTATGAGGAAGAGAAAGGAGGTCACGGATGATGTCAAGCATATATTCTTTGGATGTAGGGTGTGGGCAGAACGGCAGAGATAGCTTGAAGATGAAATTGAGCATGTCTCCTCAAAAATATAATCCACAAGTTCCTCTCACTTTGTACCATACAAGGTGGGAGGAACTGGCAGGCTGTAAGGCGTTTTGTAGAACACGTTCTCCGCAAGAAATAGGTGGACATGGCGACATAAGAAATTGGAACTTTAGTCTTGACCCAGCGTCCCCCTCGAAGTAATGCAAAAGCAGTTCTCAGGGGGAAATCGTAACCTCAGATATAGTGGGATGGATGTTTAGCTGGTATCGTAGATTGTAGCCGTTGAGCAGAACGGCGGAGAGAGCTGGTAGATGAAATTGAGCATGTCTCCTCGAAAAATATAATCCACAAGTTCCTCTCACTTTGTACCATACAAGGTTAGAGGAACTGGCAGGCTGTAAGGAGTCTTATAGAACACGTTCTTCGCAAGAAATAGGTGGACATGGCGACATAAGAAATTGAAACTTTAGTCTTGACCCAGCGTCCCCCTCGAAGTAATGCGCAAGCATTTCTGAGGTGGAAATCGTAACCTCAGATATACTGGGATGGATGTTTAGCTGGTATCGTCGATTGTAGCCGTTGGGCAGAACGGCGGAGAGAGCTGGAAGATGAAATTGAGCATGTCTCCTCGAAAAATATAATCCACAAGTTCCTCTCACTTTGTACCATACAAGGTGGGAGGAACTGGCAGGCTGTAAGGTGTCTTATAGAACACGTTCTTCGCAAGAAATAGGTGGACATGGCGACATAAGGAATTGGAACTTTAGTATTGACCCAGCGTCCCCTTCGAAGTAATGCAAAAGCAGTTCTCAGGGGGAAATCGTAACCTCAGATATAGTGGGATGGATGTTTAGCTGGTATCGTCGATTGTAGCCGTTGAGCAGAACGGCGGAGAGAGCTGGAAGATGAAATTGAGCATGTCTCCTCGAAAAATATAATCCACAAGTTCCTCTCACTTTGTACCATACAAGGTTGGAGGAACTGGCAGGCTGTAAGGTGTCTTATAGAGCACGTTCTTCGCAAGAAATGGGTGGACATGACCGACATGAGCAATTGAAGATTTAGTCTTGACCCAGAAGTCGGAAGAAGAGGTTAGCGTCTACCTCGAAGTAATGCGAAAGCTGTTCTGTGGTGGAAATCATAACCTGGGGTGGATGTTTAGCCGGTATCGTGAATTGTGATGGAGTCCGACACATAAGACGACGTACTGTTAGGTGCATATATAACTTTTCTACATTTACCAGAAAAAACAGGCTGGCGGAACACAGTGATAATTTCGTTTATCACATCGCATTTAGTTTTCCAATGTTCTTATTACATAAATGACATTGAACCAATCACTATAATTACCAGCAATCCAGAATATCTATTCATCCTTGATGACATTAGTGATGACCTTATGTGAAGGTACAACATTGTTAATCAAGACGTCATATCTCACTCTCTCAATAAAAATCACAGTCAATGTTGCGGTTTGAAAGTAACAAGGACTTTAGGGACGCAGGATACATATACAATTCATGATGATAAAGTTGGTAGGCATTGCAAAAAACGAATTGACATTTACGTACATGCTAGCCAAAGTGACCTTTTAATTTTGTTTAAAGGTGAGTATTAAGTTCGAGTTTAGCCGCTAAAAACGTAATTTTTTCACGATTACTTTTCTTTAATAATCCATTTTAAGGAATACAAACTTTGTGAAAATTTGCTTTGGGCTTTTCCCCATGAAGTTATAATAAAATTTGCAATAGATACGTATAATTTCATGCATTTTTCTTACTGATTTAGTTTTCACTTTAGCGATTTTAGCGGTTAAACTCGAACTTAATACTCACCTTAAGGTTCCACCCACAGGAGATGGCAATAGGTTTAATTAAAATTTATACGAAAAACGGAGGTGTGGATAATGGGAATTATAAAATGTCAACCAAATGGAAGAGGACATTTAACTCTTTGCCCGCCATGGATGTGCATTTTAAAAGGGAGGTTTTGTAAGATTAATGCAAATTCTAGAAATTGGTTGATCGAATCTGCGGTAATATTGGACATCTGTTAACATTCAACATCAACTACAAGTGCATGGGTATTCAATTTGAATTAGAACTTTTGAAGGTATGGGAGTTTTTCGAAATATAAAAATAACAATTATGGATGAGGAAGTGCTTTTCAATCACAAAGAGGCTTGCTTAAGACTATACATGCTGATTGAGTTTATTAACATTTTAACAATAAAAAAATTAAAAATAGTTTTGTAGATCTTTTTTACAGGGAACAAAATCATAAAATATATTTAAATAGAATTACTCCAAAATTTGGATAAAGTTTTTGCCTTACTGAAGTAGATTCATTGTATTTCATCATGTCTTTAGAAAGTTAACAAATGGAACGCTATTTGATATTGATTAGTGTTATATTCCTTTCTTCCGAGCGAAACCTATTTGGAGTTAATGAGCGTCTCATTGCGTTTTGGCTACAAACCAAAGGCCTGGTGGAAGGTTAAGGTGATTATCATCACCAAGATACTTGGGAGTTCTGTTGGACTCTAAACTGAACTGGATGGAATATACCATAGAACGCATAATACTCTTGTCAGAAATTAGTCGGGAAACGATGGGGAATGCGAAGTTCCTTTTTTAATTGGCTTTATACTGCGGTTATAGGCGATGTGGCTACATATGGGTGCCAGATATCGAAAATAAATAGGATACATAGAACGGTACATACTGAGGTATATGCCAGGTGCTATGAGGACCACATCTACTGATGCTTCAAAGGAACTAATTGGGGCCAGTCCATACGATAATGAGCTTAGATACACAGAAGAGCAGAACTTCGTGCCGAGCGTCACATAGCGGCTAAGCATTTTTAACATGATCAGCCGGAATACATTATACCAACTATGGAAGAGTGGTGAGAAATGGGGATACCTCTGAATATGTATACAGATGAATCTAAAATGAACAAACGTATTAGTAGCGGTATTTATCAGCTTCTTCATCGACAGTCGAGCAGCTATAAAGGCCATAGGCAATACAGACATAAGGTCTAAAGTAGTCAGCCGCTGTCGTGGATAACTTAGTGTACTCACTGAGCAGCATAATGGAACTCTGTGCCACCGTGGTTCAATGGTTAGCATGTTCACCTTGCATACACATGGTCGTGGGTTCGATTCCTGCTTCGACCGAAGACCAAAAAGTTGTTCACCGGTGGATTACCCAACCTCAGTAATGCTGGTGAAATTTTTGAGTATTTCAAAGCTTTTCTAAGTGGTTTCACTGCAATGTGGAACGCCGTTCGGACTCGACTATAAAAAGGAGGTCCCTTGTCGTTGAGCTTAACATGGAATCGGGTATCATTCAGTGATAAAAGAGAAGGTCACCACAGTGGTATAACAATGGAATCAAGAGTCTAAGGGAGCCCAAAGATAATTTAGAAGAAGATGCAGTCTTGTCATAGCAAAACTGAAGCACCAGAGGACTCTGCCAACAAAATATCATAAAGTTTGCGTCGACGTGTCTCTCAAATGTACTGCCGTTTGCGTCGGAAAATATCATAACGTTTGGGTTTTCATAAATTTCTGAATTAAAACCCACAAAAGCAATACCACAACGTTTGTAGAAAATTAAAATAAACCGTATGTGTATGTTAAAGCGAATATTTATTATGGTTTGATAACATTAGCAGATGGTGTCTAGACCCGGAAGATACTTTTCATCAGCTCACTAATGTATGTTCCCACTCACTCGTTTTCTTGAATCGTTTTTCCCAAAACGTTCACACCGAGTTGAGATATTTTAGTTGGACAATTATCATGGAAACTAGAAGTTCCCATTTACTCTAAATTCAAATATCTGCAACGTTTGTTCAAATAAATACCGTGACCGCAAAGGAAAAATATTTTTAAGTTATTTCACTTCCTTATGTTCTTCAAAGCCTTTGTTTATTAGTTTTTTTCTACGATATTTATTTCCATATTTTAAAAAGAGTATGTTTAGTCGGGGCATTTTCCAAATTAGGGGACTCACATTCTAAAATTGAATTGTTTTTGAGGCAAACTTGGTGTTTTGAACTTGATATCTTGTATGGGAAAAAACGACTCGTTTTGGAATGCTTATAAAGGGAAAACATTTCAAACCCCAAAACATGCTTGGTGAAATCGCCGCATAATCTTCCAATGTGCATGTGTAGTAAGGTAGGATTCATGCTATCAGGCGATCACGAGTTTTTTATTTTGAGCAGAACTTTGAATGTCGATATTTGCTTAATGACATAGGCATAGCAAAAGGGGTTTTATGGGTTTGTCATCTCCCCCTTACCAAATATCATGCAGTATTTCTTCAAATTATGAGTATATATTATTTAATTAAATATTCTGATTTTTTCCCATCTACACGAATTAATTGTTTCTCATTTTGGGGTATCTTACCAATGAGCACATATTGTAGCTTTCACTCCTAGGAGAAGGTTGTAGCTACGCCAATGTTTAACTAACAAATGTGACAAATAAAAATGAAATTATTTTATAAAAAAAAATTGAAATATTTCATTTGCTTTAAATTTATGAAAAAAAAAATATGAGAAAAGTATGGAAATAAATTGTCCTCATAGTTGATGGTAAGAATTACTTTAGTTATTCTTACGAACCGCAACATATTTCCTAATATTTCGAAGCATACATCGATCCATTTCCAGATTTTATCTCTTTGAAATCTCCAAATTGTGGAACTAGTTTCACAGCCTATTTCTGATATCCGAACGAAAACAATTGCGAACGAAGGGTAGTCACTCACTTTCGTCTAGATTTGGGTTTTTCTAACTTCCTTTCGTTCGTTCGGCATGGCTTACGTTACTGTCAAATGCTAGCATTACCAGATCTCAATTATTTAAATTTCCTGAAAAATATCCATACATTTTAAATATTATTTTCCATAAAATTCAATCTGGCGTCGCCGTTCTTTTGGCAAACTTTTCCCGCTTCTGATATTTGGTTTAGCTCAATAATTTTTTAACAAATTAGCCCGCGTAGAGAGATAAGGATTTGTATTTCCATATTTCTAAAATAATTACAGTTCAGTTCTCCTTTTAATGTGTATTTCATTCGAAATGTATGTGTTTGTTCGTGTTAGACTTTCCTTTAAACGGTCTCTATGGCGGTTATAAAGAAAAAATAGATCGATATAATTAACTTTTATCACACATTTACAATAAAAGCTTTAATCAATTTATCAATTATTAAGTTTTTCCTATTTATAAATGCCTTTTTCCACAAAACGAAAGGTCTTTACCAAGTGAGTAGTTTTGACATTTCAGTTCGTCAAAATGCGAACGAATCGAGGTAGAGAAACCCAATTTTAGAGCTTACGTTACGTCTTCGTTCGCATTGACTTTCGTTTCGATTTTCGTTTAGACACTCTTTAGAGAAACCAAAATCAGCTGTTTTTCGCTTTGTACGAAGACTAGAATTCGGATAGCAGAAATAGGCTGTCAATTTTGCCTGACAATCAAAGTGGCAGTATGGCGGCGGACATTGTTGTTTCTGTAATACTGAAACTACCTTATATGCCTTGGTCCCAGGGTTGATCATGTTAATTACAGGGTGATTCAGTAAAGCTATTTTATAGCTTTATAATTGTTTGAGTCTGTAACAGTTCCGTCAAGGTTCAATAGAAACTCAGAGTAGAATTTCTATTCTAATATTTGTTTAGATTTTCTTACCCACATCAATAATCATGTCGTTGTTGCTCTTTCTTTAAAATTATATGATAAAAGCAATGAACAATTGGTGCAGCAAAACTTTATCCATGCCTAGTTTTATGGTTTACCTGTTTAACGATATTGTAATGGTAACTTCAAAAACTAAATTATACAAGATATTTGTGTCCTAGCCTTAAAACTTGTATATCTAAGTTTGTGAATAGCTTTTTCGATTTTAATGGCTATGTATATATCGCACAGAACAATACTTACCAGCTAAAATGTTGTATATGTTTTTTGTGCGATTTAACGGATTTCAAAAAAGGATTTTTGAAATATCCGTTTAGACGCCAAATATTATTTCATTATTGTCTTGATTTGTTCAAATTTGGATGGACGCAATTTATTTGGCAGTTAGTTATGTTTTATAGAAAAAAATTTGTTACAAGGATTTTAAAGTTCCATTAAAAAATAAGAAGATAAAATTGTTAAAGTCAACACGAAAATATGTAGGTGTTAGAGAAAACATGCATTTCATTGATTAAATGTTAAATTTTGAAAAATAAATAAAAATAGTACAAATTTACAAAAAAAAAAAGCTATGATAATGCTGCAAACATTACGAACAGGTCTATCTTTCAGGGAATGTTAACACACAAAGGACGTAAGGTTAAACAAAGAAATGCATTTGAACACGATTGACGGCCACACAATTGATCTATGTGTAGTCGCAACAACAGTTCTGGGTCAATAATTGAATAGTTGGGTTAAGGTTACACCTAGAGGGCGGGGAGAGTGGAGCTGGTGGCTGGAAATAGACGTATATCGTTTTGTAAACAATCAGTCCTTATGTTTTGTTTTTACATTAACATTTGTAGAGTGTTGTTGTTTTCTTTTGATTTGCAAAATTCTCTCACTCTCCCACCCTTTATCTTTTTCTCTCTCTCTGGTTATCTCTCCTTGTTGATGACTTTCAAGGAGTACACACACAAAAATTTTTATACTTTTTCGGCATATACACACACAAAGTTGTGAAGAAATACAAATGTAACACAAAGTGGGTGGGTGTGGGTTGAGCAAAGGATTTTGGGGGCTTATATTAAGACAAAGAAATTGAAAATTTTTTCACACAACTCTAACAAAGAAACGTATTTAGGTAATTTTTGCATTATTAAAAAAAAAATTAAGGAAAAATTCGAAAAAGAGTATATATAAGAAAAAAAGGTTTACTTTTTCTGCTTTAGCAACTACGCTCACGAAAGTAAAATTTAGAAAAAGGTTTTAGTTTTTTTTTTCAGTTTTTCAAGCAAATCCTGTTTTTTTTTCAGAAGATTTTTTCAAGCACTTATTTTTATTCGCAATTAATTTGCAGCACACAAAGCAAAGGAAAATTGTGATTATTATTGCATTTATTGATTCTATGCGTTTTTTCTTGTTTTATTTAAAGAAGCAGCAAATTATATAGAAAAAATGTTCTACTGTGTTAATGAAAATTATTTTTTTTTGCTTTGTAAATTAATTCTTGATTAAAAGATTTTACTATTGAATATTTGCACTGTTGTAGAAATATGAACTGTTCACGTTGAGAGTTGATATAATTCTGTTGCTCGAGTCTCTACACCAAAAAGGAGTTTACCCAAAATATTCCTTTTTGAAGGACTATAACATGGACTTTGTTAGCTTACTTCTCTAGTTTTGTGAGTTTGTGTGGTTTTGAAGAGCATGCGCCATGAAGTGCCTAGAATTGGTGGGGGTCGTAGGGCAAGGAAGCTTAATATACGCATAAATAAAAGGTCTTTTTTGTGTTTATGGGAAAAAATGTAATGGGATTCCTACACATTTCTAGAGATGCAGAGATTGTTCGAATGATAATATTTTTTTCAATAGTGAAAAAATATTGACCTAATAAAAAGATTTGGAAATTTTGAGATATGTAATTTGCACAATATTAAGGACACATTTCTTTAATATAAAGATATTTTAATAAAAACAAAAATCTTAAACTTAGATTTCCAGGTTTTTTCTTTATTAAACTTAGGACATTTGCATCCCTCCGTTAAAGTCGTATTTTTTGAAGTAAGGCAAATTTTCCTTAAACTAATGATGCACAGTTTTGACTTAAGGGAATAATCTTTAAATTAAATGAGATTATAGATCGAAGTTCTTCAAATATAATCTAGAGAATTTTGCATATCTGGTTCTTTTGAAATTCAGAAATTAGGTTTTTCTTTAAAGCATCTGCGAATATTATAGCCGGCATTTATTTCTATGTGAATATCTTTATCAATATAGATCAAACAGAGAATGCAAAATTCGATAAATGGAATTTGATTAATTTTTATTTTATAGGGCCTAGATTTAAAGCTAGATATCATTCTATGTAATATCTTTATTTTAAAGAATACGTGTCTTCAACTCTAAATCAATGCCAAAATCTTTATGGTCAAGTATGAATCCATACAGAAAAATTCCACGAAAATTTTTCCAATTAAAATCTTAATTGAGTTTAAAAAATATTCAATTAAAAATTTAGTTGATTCAACAAATTTTTTAATTTAAACAAAAATCAATCACAAAATTGATAGTATCAATTAATTTTTTAATTGGATCAATTAATTTTTTAATTGACTTTCAATTAATTTTATAATTGATACTATCATTTCTGTGATTGAAGACATTTCAATTAAAAAATTAATTGTATCAATTTATTTCATGATTGAATCAGAAAAAAAATTTTGTGTGCAAGTTCACTTTTTTTAATATACAGTAAAAAGTGAACTTGCACACAAAATTTTTTTTTTAAACGTAATAAATGTGAAAAAAATTGGTAACTGAAAAAAATATTATCGTGAGGTCAAATATTTAATGTCCTTAAAATACGAATCCGAATTTCGCTCTGATGTAAAGACTTCATTAAATAGTTTGCCGGCTTTTGGAAAGAAAAACAAAAAACTTTATATCAGAGAAATACTTCTTCCATGCTAAAAGAAAACGCATTCGTATTTTAAGGATATTGGCCTTACGAAATATGTTTTTAGTGTACCTTGTTGGCAGGAGATTTCGTTCTATAGATGTTCGCACTGCCAGCATTCATTGATAAAAGACCAAACCCAATAATAGCTGGTTGTTATCTTCCAGGCAAATACATCTCCTAAAGCAAAATGTTATTGTTTGACCGTGAACATGTAACATGTTTGTCGCAACCATGGTATTTTTTCGAACATTATATTTTATGTTTGGTAGGACAACATTATTTTTGCTGCAAAAATGTTCCATGTTCACCATCCACGGTTGCCACCGTTGGT
This sequence comes from Haematobia irritans, assembly GCF_050003625.1. Lineage (NCBI taxonomy): Eukaryota > Metazoa > Arthropoda > Insecta > Diptera > Muscidae > Haematobia > Haematobia irritans. The sequence goes on along the minus strand of NC_134401.1, from coordinate 36,830,387 downwards.
AGAGCTCTACCAAAAATTGTAGATTTTTTACTGTTTGGTAGATTGGTAGAATTCTTGATGTTTTGGTAGATTTTGCAAAGAGGTACATAAATAAAATCTTGACAATATTATCTATAGAAATAACATTTTGATCAAATTTTCTATAGAAATAAAATTTTGACAAAATTTTCTATATAAATAAAATTTTGACAAAAATTTCTAAAGAAATAAAATTTTCACAAAATTTTCTATAGAAATAACATTTCGAAAAAATTTTCTAATGAAATAAAATTTTGACAAAATTTTCTAATGAAATAAAATTTTGACAAAATTTTCTATAGAAATAAAAATTTGACAAAATTTTCTATAGAAATAAAATTTTGACAAAATTTTCTATAGAAATAAAATTTTTGATCAAATTTTCTATAGAAATAAAATTTTGACAAAATTTTCAATAGAAATAAAATTTTGATAGGTATGGCACAAATTTTTCAATTGGAAGGGAAATGTGATGTGGCTGTTTATAAATGGTGATACGGTCAAAATTTGGTCAAGGGGAAACGCGTGTAAATCGGTGAAATCGTTTATTTAAAAAATCAAATTAAATTTCTTTTTCAAGTTCAATTAGTATAAAATTCAGGAAAAATATTCAGTTAGGCTTTCGCTTTTCCAAATCCGAATTGCCGGGCCTCACGCTTGATACCTGCCGTTAGATTTTGTACAACCACCTTGTCCACCTTCTTCGCCGCAGAAAGCCAGTTTGCCTTGAACTGCTGTTCGTCCTTAGCAGTTTTCTTCTTCTTTAGGTTCCGCTTGACAACAGGCCAGTATTTCTCAATTGGGCGGGGCTCTGGCGTGTTGAGAGGGTTCTTGTCCTTGGGAACCACCTGCACGTTGTTGGCGGCGTACCACTCCATGGCCTTTTTGCCGTAATGGCATGATGCCAAATCCGCTCAAAAAAGTACGGAACAACCGTGTTTCTTCAGGAAAGGCAGCAGACGTTTATTCAAACACTCTTTCACGTAAATTTCTTGGTTGACAGTCCCGGAAGCTATGAAAATGCTGCTTTTCAAGCCACAGGTACAGATGGCTTGCCAAACCAGATATTTCTTTGCGAACTTTGACAGTTTTATGTGCTTGGAAATATCTGCTACCTTTCCCCTTCCTTTTGCCGTATAAAGCTCCTGTCCCGGAAGATGCTTGTAGTCGGCTTTGACGTAGGTTTCGTCGTCCATTACCACGCAGTCAAACTTCGTCAGCATCGTCGTGTACAGCCTCCGGTATCGCGCTTTGGCCGTCGTATTTTGTTTATCATCGCGATTTGGAGTCATTACCTTCTTGTAAGTCGATAGTCCGGCTCGTTTTTTGGCTCGATGCACGGTTGTAGACGATACACCCAGCTTATTTGCGGCATCTCGGGCAGAGAGGTTAGGGTTTCGCTTGAAACTACCGGCAAATCTCTTTGTCGTCTCATCGGCTTCCGGTTTTCGATTTCCTTCCGATCCAGACTTCTTGGCTGTCGACAAACGTTCCCCAAACACTTTAATTACATTTGTAACGGTTGATTTGGCAACTTTGCCAGTTTTGCGTGCGAGTAGCTCGGATTTTCGCGATGCGCGAGCAAAATTTTGATACGCTGCTCTTCTTGCTTGGACGGCATTTTGACTACTGAAGAGTGAATTCCAAAATCAAAATAGGAGCAACATTCTACACACACACCTTAAAAATGAGGGGTGTTCAGGTTTTTTAAATGCAAAATTGAAAGAAATACGTCAAGTTTATATTGACCAAATTTTAAAAATTGTTTTAATTTAAACAGTGGAACGTTGGCTTTAGTAAAAATCGAAAAAAGACTTTTTAAATTTTGAACATATGTACACGGATGAAAAAGACTGTTTGGCTATAAACATTATATGTTTGGAACACACATTTTTAAACACAATATTTTTGAGTGCAAGCATATAATGTTCATAAACTAGCATAACATGTTTGGGACATATATGTTAATATGTTAGAACATATTATGTTTGGGACATAAAATGTTTGTAAATATAATATGCTTGGATGCAAACATATATTAATTTAGAAATAGCCTATAAACATATATGTGTTTAGTAGCTTGGAGCGCTATTTAACAGGGAGCGATATTGAATTAAGTTGGTGGTTGTTGCTTGTTATTACAAAATTAACATTTTATTTTTCCTTGGGCAATTGATCAGCTACTTCTTTGATCCTTACAAACTGTGTGGTCCGCTGTTCGAATCCCCGTCCCGCAAAAGGTAAAATTAAAATAAAAAAAATCATAAAATTGAATAATTTCTTCTACAATGTTTGTATTACAGAAAAAGGTGCTAAGAACTAAAAAATCTCGTGGAAGTGAGAAAGATGTGGGGGAATATACAATTAGGCAGAAACAAAATTTTGAGCATTCAGGTCGAGAACCTATGTTGTTAGCACCTATATTACCTGTTTATTTTCGTAATTCATTATGATTGTAAATATATAAATAAATAAATAAAATTTTGAGCACAATATTGTTTGGGAGATTTTTTTTTTAAGCATATAATATTTTTGGGTGCAAAGTGCTTCCAAACATATTATATGTTCACATAATAACATATTGTTTTTTGGAAGACAACATTATTGAATTTGGATGCAAAAATACAAAATGTTTGGAACTTAGACTACCCAAACATATATTGTTTAGACCAATATGCTTTCAAACATATTATATATTGGAAGAGATCAAACATATAAATGTTTGGGCAATACCCAAAAATGTATATGCTTGAAGCAAAATATGTTTGGGAGTATATGTTACAGAAGCGATTTTTTGTGAGGGTGTACATAAGCATAGATTACAATCTTTTCTAAATTATTCTATGCCATGTCATAACAACAATAAAAATCTTAATTTAATTTCCATGGCTATTCAACCGTCGAACGGAACGGACGTGTTTTTTCAATAGCGGATAAACTCATAGTAATAGGTACCTACTACGAATTTCAAGTGTGGTGGGATATTAAGCCACCATGCAGCGAAATTCCAAGTCATCCACTGGGTTGCTAACTTCAGGGCCCAGTGGACGGGTATCGACTGGAGTTATAAATCTGGGCAATGACCAAGAGTTAGGCCCAATTAGTCGACCTGTAGACGGGTCGACAGGTGGCGACACACTGACAAGTCGAACTTTTTCTAAGGTAACGACATCAAAAGGAGGTAATCCCTCACGAAAGAGATTCAAGGAACGCAGAAATGCTTTGTTTATCCTAAAGAAGTTAGGATCAGTCGACCCAAGCACGTTGTCGGCTAAACAAAGCGATTCCTTAAAATGGGCTCAAGGAATTCTTGAGACTGGAAAAAGGGAACGATCGCCGGATGAGCTGCCATCCTCCAAAAGGGATCAAAGATCGTTTGCCTCAGTTGCTAAAGATAGCCTTGTGATGGCTATCATTAATAAAGGAGCATTGGACGGTATGGTTCCAAAGCAAAAATGGGGGGAAATTGAGAATGCTCTATCTGTCGTCTACTCACAGGTACTGGAAAAGTTTCCCGGCCCAGATCCTCGACACCAAGAGGCTGGTTGGTATCAAGGACGATTTAAGCTAGTCGCATTTGAGGACCAGAGGTCTATAGAATGTTTTAAAGCTGCTCTGATACTAATTGGTGAAGTTTGGGAAGGAGCTGCTCTAGAGTTAGTCGAGAAGAAAGACATACCGGCTAGACCTAGAGCACATGCCTGGATACCTGCAAACCCTTCTGACCCTGAATCTATTTTAAATAGACTGAAACGATGCAATCCAGATCTTCCAACAGCTGATTGGAAGGTTGGCCGTTTGGATGAAGTGGATGGACCAAGACGGCATGCAGTGTTTATATTGAACACTCAGTCTTTGCCACATCTGGCAAAGTCCCAGGGCCGTGTATGTTATGGCTTTCATTATATCCAAATGAAGGTGTATAAAAACGATCAGCTAAAGGATTCAGAAATGGACAAGCCTCTGTCTGAATCAGAAGTAAGCGGATTCTCTTGCGAAGTCGAGGGAGATACCAAAGTTGAAGACATGGATAGATACCGTATGCGTGAGGAGGCTTCTATTGCCTCAGAACTCACCAAAGTCGAACCTATGGTTATTGCGAGAGTCACCGATATCTCTGAAGAGGACATTCTTGATGACTCGATCGAAGCGGCTGATGTGACGGTTGTTGAAAATCTCGATGGTCCTACGGATCCTCCAGATAAATCTTCATCATTGTAAGGCTGCATGTGCTGCCTTAAAAGTTCTCCTGATGAAAGGGGACATAGATATAGTTCTTATTCAAGAACCATATGTTTACAAAAACAAAATATGTGAATTAAGTACTCCGGGGTTCAAACTATTGCAGTATACTGGTAATGATGTAAATCGAGCCTGTATAATTGCTAAAAACGAGCTCAATTTGTTTCTGCTTCCCTCAATGTGCAATACAGACACTGTCGTTGCAAGTTTAGAAATAGCCAAATGCAAATATTGGGTATCTTCGGTCTACATGGGACATGACAGGGAGATGCCTCCATATGCCGTTAAGACCTTAGTGGAGGAGTCACTGAAAACAAAGGCGAAACTCATTATGGGATGCGATGCGAATGCACATCATAGTATATGGGGAAGTAGTGATACTAATGCAAGGGGAGAGTCGCTAATAGAGTTTATTTTGCGTACTAATCTGGTAGTTTGCAACAAGGGAGATGTCCCAACCTTTGTCACTAAAAACAGGCAAGAGGTTTTGGACATCACCTTGGCCTCGCAAGAACTAAATGAAATGATATCTGAGTGGCAGGTTTTAAGTGAACACAGCTTCTCAGATCATCGCTACATCAGTTTCAAATTTGATGTTCATATCACCAAGATCATATTTCCGCCAAATGTTAGGAAAGCTGACTGGAATAGGTATAGGGAATCGTTCAATATGATGATACCGGAAATAACAGAGACAAATATGAGAAATGTGCAAGATATCGAACACGCAGTGGAGCGGATTACTAAGGCCTTCAACATCTCACTGAAAGCTGCATGCCCTAGAGGAAAGCCAAGGGGGAAACATCGACCACCATGGTGGTCTACGGAATTAAGTAATATGAGGAAATCCTGCAGGAAGCTCTTTAACAAGGCAAAGTCCACCAGAGCCCCTGAGGACTGGGACGCTTACAAGAAGAATCTGAGAGGATACAAGCGAGAACTGAGAAAGGCTCAGCATAACTCTTGGAATGCTTACTGCAGCAGTATTGAGAATACGTCCGAGGCTTCCAGACTACGGAAGGTTCTAGCATCCACCAACTCCGCTCCAGGTTTCATTAAAACATCGGAGGGCAATTGGACAACGTCCAGTAAGGAGACGCTGGAGGTACTATTGGACACACATTTTCCTGGAAATCAGACGGTTGAACCATGTACTGGCGGTGCCACAGTTGCTCAGCGGTCGTTTCCTGTCGAGGAAATTGTATCGGAAACTAGAATAAGATGGGCGCTAAATAGCTTTGGACCATTCAAATCCCCTGGACCTGATGGAATTACTCCGGCGGAGTTACAAGCTGTAACTGACAAAATTATCCCCTGGTTGTCGGTGATATATAAAGGATGTATCAACTTATCATATATCCCAGGAAAGTGGAGGGAAACAAAAGTCGTTTTCATACCTAAAGCGGGAAAAGCCTCTCACTCGAGGGCGAAGGATTTCCGACCAATCAGCTTATCCTCATTCCTACTTAAGACTCTGGAGAGGATGATAGATATTTATCTTAGAACTAGCATCGATTCAAGTTTGTTCTCGAAACGACAGCATGCATACTCGAAGGGCAGGTCTACTGAGACCGCACTACATGAACTAGTCAGCTTTATTGAAAGCTCACTATCTGTCAAAGAATACACAATCGTGGCGTTTCTAGACATCGAAGGGGCGTTCAATAATGTCCATCCGAGCTCGATATTAAATGGACTGACAACTCTGAATGTTGATCCATGTATACTCAGGCTGTTAGACGAACTGCTAATGAAGAGACGTATTTCAGCCACACTAGGACAAGCAAACATACAAAGGTATGTGAACAGAGGCACTCCCCAAGGAGGAGTCCTATCACCTCTTCTTTGGAATGTTGCTATAAATAGCCTTCTGGTTACTCTAGAAAAAGAAAGGATAAAAGTGGTGGCATACGCAGATGATGTGGCTCTGGCAGTCAGGGGAAAATTCCCATCCACAATCAGAGATATTATTCAGAGGGCCCTCCGGATGACTGAGAAATGGGCGAAAGACAATGGTCTTGGGGTAAATCCTGCAAAGACAGAATTAGTCATGTACTGCAACGATCGCAAAACTCCCACGGTTAGGCCTATTTCCTTAGGGGGTACTGAAATTCCCTTTGGTGAGTGTGCAAAATACCTTGGCGTTATTTTGGACAGGAAGCTGAACTTTAAGCTTAATATTGAAGAAAGGGCGAGAAAGGCAACTGTAGCTTTGTACTCGTGCAAAAAGGCAATAGGAAAAAAGTGGGGACTGAAACCAAAAATTGTGCATTGGCTATACACGGCAGTGGTTAGACCTATAATGCTATATGGTGTTGTAGTCTGGTGGCCGGCACTTCAGAAACCGACTTGTTTAGATAAAGTTCAGCGTATGGCGTGTTTGTGTATTTCAGGCGCATTCAGCAAGACAGGAACAAATTCCCTTAATGTCGTGCTGCATCTATTGCCTTTAGACATTTTGGCCAAACAGTCAGCTGCAACAACGGTTGTGCGGTTGCGCGAACTATCGCTGTGGTCGGAAAAAGGTTACGGTCACAGTTCTGTCCTCAAAACAATGCCAGATGTGCCTAACGTAGTGGATTACACTTTGGCGAGTCCACTTTTCGACAAAAAGTTTGAGACTCTAATCCCCAACAGTGAGGCGTGGTGCACACAGACCCCGGGGAATAAAGAATATATAGATTTCTACACTGATGGCTCCAAATTGGATGGACAAGTGGGGTTCGGAGTATATTCTAATGATCTGGAACTTCGAATAGCGAAAAGATTACCTAATCACTGTAGTGTTTTTCAGGCTGAAATATTAGCAATAAGAGAGGTGGCGAATTGGCTGAGAAGTAATGTTCCAAAAAATGTGGGCATTAATATATACTCAGACAGTCAACCTGCAATAAAATCCTTGGACTCTGTGTTCCTCAACTCGAAAACGGCCATCGACTGCCGCAAATCTCTCAATGAGATGGCTGAGCAGTACAATATTCACCTAATATGGGTGCCTGGCCATAGGAACATACCGGGGAACTGCGAAGCGGATGAGTTGGCAAGGCTAGGGACTACCTTACATATTCCAGGGGAACTAGAATTTGTTGGTATGCCCCTAGCTACCTGCAAGCTCATGCTGCGTGAGAAGGCTGTTATGATGGCAAATGTTCGATGGGAGAATTGCAAGGGTTGTAACGACACCAAGCAAATATGGCCCCATTTCAACTTAAACCGCACACTAGATATGCTAATGTTCTCGAGACGTCAGATATCACTCCTGATATCTGCTATAACGGGTCGCTGCCTGATAGGCGATTTTGCAAAAACTATTGGCGCGAAGTATAATGACTATTGTATGAGCTGTCATGGTGCGGAGGAAAAAGAATCAATTAAACACCTCTTGTGTGAGTGTCCTGCATTTTGTGTAAAGCGCAAGCAACTTTTAGGAGCATATAGCTTCAGATTACTGGCGGATCTGGAAAACGTTAACTTAAGCAGTCTGCTACTGTTTTTGGAACAATCTGGTTGGTTCAACAAAGAAAAATAATCAAGAAGGTTCAGCGGTTAAAACTAGAAGTGCCCATATGTAATAGGTACTTTTAGTTAATGTGGTATCACAATGGACTGAATAGTCTAAGTGAGCCTGAATCTTAATCGGGCTGCCACTTTAACCTAACCTAACCTATGGTTTCGTAAACCTTTTTTAAACGTTTGATAAATATTTTGTTGGATTCCTTCGCTGCCAACAAAATTCTTTTATTATTATTTCATCATCTACCCAAAACGAGGCCATGGACCAACAACCCCAACAATTGTTTTTATGGCAACAAGTTTCTTCTTGTGGAGGGGAAGAAGTTCTTCTCCATAAACCTACCCTTCAGCAAATTTGCTTAAATTTCATTGTTCTGCCCTCCCACATCACTAGTGACAGAAACCTACTACACTGATGTTATATTTTGGCCACTTGTTTGCTTTTACCATTATTGTATGGGTAGGGGTTTTGTTTCTTTTTATTACTCTTTTCTCTTCTCAGTAAACATAGCTGAATTTAGGATTCAGCGCATTAAAAAGGAAACACGTGTTGGTTGTCATTTGTATAGTTTTGTTTTTTAGTATACTCTTCATGAAGGTTATATCAACGTAAATAATATTGAGAGAGATTAGGAGAGAGTGAGAGTAGCTTGCACACAAAAACTCTCAATACAAATGACATATGCCAAAGAGGGCCCAGGTAAACAATATGAAGTTGGTTGTGATTGAATAAGGATAATCAATCAGCTGATTGGTCAGATGGCACAGTGGGTCGTTAATGATATTCAAATGTAAGGAATTTTTTATAATGTTGGATAATTAATCTTATTAGCCAAGGCCACCCATAACTGAATGTGACCTCCTCAAGTGGTAGTAAACAATGAATCATATTTCTAGTTGTAGACTACTGAATTTCTTGAAATCTTGTTGACGCCTTTCAAGTGCATACTGCCTATTTACAGTGTACTTCCTCGCACATATTGGAAAATTAAGAAAACCACCATGACCACAAAATCAAATTGATGTTTCCGCAAATGTAAACACCAGGCATCGCAATTTCCTACATCATCATTTCCTCTATCTCCTCATAACGTAGTTCTATTTGTTTGCATTATTTATGGACGTGCGACTAGACAGACAACCACTTGACATATCAATTTCTCAGATCATAAAAGATGGGAAAACACCACGGGTGATTGGCGGCACTGACCTAATACACGCATTGAAACGCACATGAAGGATGAGAAGCGATGAAGGAAATGGTGGTATTGTGTAGGAATTCATGCTGTTTTCTATGGCGAGGATCTTATCGCCTTTTTTCAAGTGCAAGTTCTTGAGCGAGAGATTTGTGTTACTTTGCGTTTTGTTTATTCAACTAAAATATCAAAATAAACAAACAGATCGTTTGTATTGGCGCCCAAAACAGTGATCAGTGATTATTCCTTTTAAATTATGCAATTCGGCGCCAGTTCAAGTGCACAAGTTGGACTATGGAGAAATGTGAGATTGTTGAAACATTGAATGACTTTGAAAATACACAGAAAAAAAATTACGAAAAGTTTTCCGATTAAAATTTTAATTGAGTTTGAAAAAAGATTCAATTAAAAATTTAATTGAATCAACAAATTTTTTAATTGAAACAAAAATCAATCACAACAATTAATAGTATCAATTAATTTTTTAATTGGATCCATTAATTTTTTAATTGACCTTCAATTAATTTTTTAATTGATACTATCATTTCTGTGATTGAAGACATTTCAATTAAAAAATTAATTGGATCAATTAATTTCGTGATTGAATAAGAATTGTTTTTTTGTGTGTAGTGAAGAAGTCAGGCACAGAAAAACAATGTTCGACCATGGTTCTTTTACAATTGCTTATTTATAATTGTTGCAAAAGTCATGTACATAGTCTCTGGGAAAAAGAGTTTACTGGTAGAGAAAAAATATTATGGCAATAAGACCTCAAATACGATTCCTATTCTTCTATTATTAACAGGGTAACTGATATGTATGGCAATCAATAATTTCTAAAAGATACTTTGCAGGACACTTTGCAGATATCTACTTAAATGAGATCAGAGTGTTACTCGTTGATTCAAAAAATTTGCAGTCCAAAACAAATTTCATGCGTTTTTTTTTGTTTATTTCCACCCTTCATTAGAATCCTTCTTTAATTCCCACCCTTTAATAGGACCCTTTTTTACAGTGATACCAGTGTTGGGGATTTTATTTCTATAGAGAAATTTTGTCAAAATTTTATTTCTATAGAAAATTTTGTCAAAATTTTATTTCTATAGAAAATTTTGTCAACATTTTATTTCTATAGAAAATTTTGTCAATATTTTATTTCTATAGAAAATTTTGTCAACATTTTATTTCTATAGAAAATTTTGTCAATATTTTATTTCTATAGAAAATTTTGTCAAAATTTTATTTCTACAGAAAATTTTGTCAAAACTTTATTTCTATAGAAAATATTTCAAAAGTTTATTTTTATAGAAAAATTTTTCAAAATTTTATTTCTATAGAAAATTTTCTCAAAATTTTATTTCTATAGAAAATTTTTTTTCTGTAGAAAATTTTGTAAAAATTTTATTTCTATATAGAAAATTTTGTCTGCACGCTCACAAAAAATCGCTTCTGTAACATATACTCCCAAACATATTTTGCTTCAAGCATATACATTTTTGGGTATTGCCCAAACATTTATATGTTTGATCTCTTCCAATATATAATATGTTTGAAAGCATATTGGTCTAAACAATATATGTTTGGGTAGTCTAAGTTCCAAACATTTTGTATTTTTGCATCCAAATTCAATAATGTTGTCTTCCAAAAAACAATATGTTATTATGTGACCATATAATATGTTTGGAAGCATTTTGCACCCAAAAATATTATATGCTTAAAAAAAATTTCCAAAACAATATTGTGCTCAAAATTTTATTTATTTATTTATATATTTACAATCATAATGAATTATGAAAATAAACAGGTAATATAGGTGCTAACAACATAGGTTTTCGACCTGAATGCTCAAAATTTTGTTTCTGCCCAATTGTATATTCCCCGACATCTTTCTCACTTCCACCAGATTTTTTAGTTCTTAGCACCTTTTTCTGTAATACAAACATTGTAGAAGAAATTATTCAATTTTATGATTTTTTTTTTATTTTAATTTTACCTTTTGCCGGACGGGGACTCGAACAGCGGACCACACAGTTTGTAAGGATCAAAGAAGTAGCTGATCAATTGCCCAAGGAAAAATAAAATGTTAATTTTGTAATAACATGCAACAACCACCAACTTAATTCAATATCGCTCCCTGTTAAATAGCGCTCCAAGCTACTAAACACATATATGTTAATAGGCTATTTCTAAATTAATATATGTTTGCATTCAAGCATATTATATTTACAAACATTTTATGTCCCAAACATAATATGTTCTAACATATTAACATATATGTCCCAAACATGTTATGCTAGTTTATGAACATTATATGCTTGCACTCAAAAATATTGTGTTTAAAAATTTGTGTTCCAAACATATAATGTTTATAGCCAAACATATGAAAAACAGTCTTTTTCAACCGTGTGAAGTTTATTACTATAGAAAATTTATGAAGTACCTCTTTCCAAAATCTACCAAAACTTCAAAAATTCAACCAATCTACTAAAAAATAAAAAAAAATTATTATTTCTGGTAGAATTCTACCAACTTTGGCAACGTGTCTACCACCCAATTTACTACTTGAATATTTAGTAGTAAATTTTCGAGACGATCACCAGTTTCTTGTTCGAAATCTTGATCTTATTCCAGCTTGCTGGATTTGACAAAATTTTAATTTCTAAATTATTATTACTGATTTTCTACAGTAGAGCCGTTTGCTTTATTTCTTTTTTTTTAACTTGGCAAAAATGTATTGGGGGTTTTTGTGAGGAATTTTAATTTAAATTGGGGATTTTTGTGGACGAAATCGTCATAATTTGGGAACATTAGAAACATGTTTTTTGTAAACACTTTTAATCAATAAAAACGTAATATTTCTACATTTAATCTTCAGAAACGAGATATCTGCAATGTTTTCATTATTAGAAAAAAAAATTATAAAATTTGAATATTTTTGTCCTATTGGTTGTATAGAAAATTTTGCGATCACTTTTCGTTCGTATTTATTGCCAATGGGGAGACAAAAATTTCGGCCACATCAACAGGACTCAGCGCCATAGAACTCAACACGCGTCAACCAAGAATCACGGGAAACACCGTCTGTAAATTGTAAGTTAGTCCATATATATTAGGCATAAAAAGGTATATATATGTGAGGTAGGTTAGGTTAGGTGGCAGCCCGATGTATCAAGCTCACTTAGACTATTCAGTCCATTGTGATACCACATTGGTGAACTTCTCTCTATATATAGGGAAGTCTACAAATAATTACGAACCGATATGAACTGTGATTGGGGATCGGTTTATCTGGGGCTATATATGGGTATGGATCAAGATATGGATCAAGTTTGTCATGGTTGTTAGCGGCCATATACTAGCACAATGTAGCAAATTTCAACCGAATCGGATGAAGTTTGCTTCTCCAAGAGAATCCGGAGGTCAAATCTGAGGAACGGTTTATAAGGGGCTATATACCATATAATTATGGACCGATATGGACCAGTCTGAGCATGGTTCTTAGAGACCATATACTAACACCATATATTAAGTTTCTACTGCATCGAATAAATTTTGCTCCTCATAGAGGCTCCGGAGGTCAAATCTGGGGATCGGTTTATATGGGGACTATATATAATTATAGACCGATATAAACCAATTCTTGCATGGTTGTTAGAGACCATATACTAACATCACGTACAAAATTTCCACCAGATTGGATGAATTTTGCTCCTCCAAGAGGCCCCGGAGTTCAAATCTGGGGATCGGTTTATATGGGGGCTATATACCATATAATTATGGACCAATATGGACCAGTCTGAGCATGGTTGTTAGATACCATATACTTACACCATATATTAAGTTTCTACTGCATCGGATAAATTTTGCTCCTCCTAGAGGATCCGGAGGTCAAATCAGGGGATCGGTTTATATGGGGACTATATATAATTATAGACCCATATAAACCAATTCTTGCATGGTTGTTAGAGACCATATACTAACATCACGTACAAAATTTCAACCGGATTGGATGAATTTTGCTCCTCCTAGAGGCTCCGGAGGTCAAATCTGGGGATCGGTTTATATGGCGACTATATATAATTATAGACCGATATAGACCAGTCTGAGCATGGCTGTTAGATACCATGGATGAATTTTGCTCCTCCAAGAGGCCCCGGAGTTCAAATCTGGGGATCGGTTTATATAGGGACTATATATAATTATAGACCGATATAGACCAGTCTGAGCATGGCTGTTAGATACCATAACTAACACCATATATCAAGTTTCTACTGGATCGGATAAATTTTGCTCCTCCTAGAGGCTCCGGAGGTCAAATCTGGGGATCGGTTTTTATGGGGAATATATATAATTATAGACCGAAATAGACCAATTCTTGCATAGTTGTTAGAGACCATATACTAACACCACGTATCAAATTTCAACCTAATCGCATAAATTTTACTCCTCCTAGAGACTCCCGAAGTTCAAATCTGGGGAGCGGTTTATATGGGGGCTATATATAATTATGGACCGATATAGACCAATTTTTGCATTGTTGTTTGAGACCATATAGTTGCATCACGTACCAAATTTCAACCGGATCGGATGAATTTCGCTCCTCCAAGAGGCTCCGCAAGCCAAATCTAGGAGTCGGTTTATATGGGGGCTATATGTAAAAGTGGCCCGATATGGCCCATTTGCAATACCGTCGGACCTACATAAATAACAACTACTTATGCCAAGTTTCAAGTCGATATCTTGTTTCGTTCGGAAGTTAGCGTGATTTAAAACGGACGGACGGACATGCTTAGATCGACTCAGAATTTCACCACGACCCAGAATATATATACTTTATCGGGTCTTAGAACAATATTTCGATCCTATGGTGGAGAGTATAAAAAACCACAATTCGAACCACATTTAGCGAATTGAAACAAATCTAAACTGATTCCAAAATGTAATGTTAATTCCGACTTTTTGCTCTTGAACAATAAAATTAAAAAAAAAAGAATGACAAAATATATGGGTTTACTTTATTACATTACGTTTCAGTCACCCTGTAATAAAGAATTCGTTATAATTTGTTTTATTTTTTATAAAAAAAGGGAAGAACTCGAAGTCGGTTTCGGCTGAAATCTCGATTGATTTCAGTACATTTGAAATGGCGAAATATTTGCTGTCTTGGAGTGCCCTGTTTCAGAACTAACACCTCATTTTTTGCAACCCTGTGGTTCATTTAGTTGTATGTGTGGCTTTGTTTTTGATATTTTACGTTAAAATGATAATAATGATAATATTGATCTGTTTGTAAACAAAAAACCGCCGTTAAAACCGCTAATGAACGAAATCTCAATTTTTTGCCAGTATGAATGCTTGAGATTTGTAAAGGCACAAGTTTTCGTGTCTAGTGTGACCGTACAATAAATATTGAATATCAAACAATTTTGAACCATTTAAAAAGGCCGGTTAGTTCCTTTGGCCTAGTTCGCATACAATGATAGGCCATTTACTAAAATTAGTTTATCTTTAGATAAAGAAATTGCATCCTTTGTAAATATACAAGAATTTATTTCCAAAACACTGGATGGAAAATGAATGAAGCACTCTCGTACTTTTTCTCTATTTAAATAATACTTCCAATAGCTATTTATATAGATATTTCATTTTGATGGACTGTATCTTCTTGAGCAAAAGAAATATGCACATTTGGGGGAAAACTACAAAGGCGTAGATCAAGTAAACTGCAGAAAGCGAACATTAAGAGATAATGATGTACGATGTGTGGAAGATGCCAAGGCATATAAGATCCATGAATATATTTATTTTACTTTATACTTACATGTGCCCCAAATGAATACCATACTTCCATGAATTGTATCTTAGATAAAATGCAAAATGAGATAACAACAATTCTAAAATGAAAAGAGATTTGCAAATTTAATTTAATTTAATTTAATTTAATTTAATTTAATTCATTTTAATTTAATTTAATTTAATTTAATTTAATTTAATTTAATTTAATTTAATTTAATTTAATTTAATTTAATTTAGTTTAGTTTAGTTTAGTTTAGTTTAGTTTAGTTTAGTTTAATTTAATTTAATTTAATTTAATTTAATTTAATTTAATTTAATTTAATTTAATTTAATTTAATTTAATTTAATTTAATTTAATTTAATTTAATTTAATTTAATTTAATTTATTTTAATTTCATTTCATTTCATTTCATATAAGTGTGTACTTAAGTTATTTTGCTTTATTTCTGCGAATAGAATTTACACATTCACCATGCCTTCATTTAAGTTTTCTGTGCAAATTTTTGCTTTACATCTGTTTTTTCTAGATCGTTACATCAAAGCACAAAATGCCCCAGCACAACTGAATAAGGGGGATACTAACAGAAGATTAATGAAATGCCAAAGTTGTAATTCGGATGGGTGGGCCGGGAAAATTGAATGGAATGAAAATGCATGTCAGTCAACGAATACGATCGAAATGCACACAAAATAAAAATAAATTTCGATGAGCATTATTAACCAGCAACAAGATGGAATTGTAAATAATGATACGATGGTCATTAAAGTGGTGTTAATGTCTATAATTATATGAAACGAAAAAAGAATCTGGGCTATTGTTGCTGTCACTAAATGAGAAATGTGTGGAAATATGTAGAAAAGATCCTTTGTATGAAAAATCGCATATCTTAATGCGCAAGGTTGCTGAGGCGATGTCTTACTAAGTTCACACTGGTATATCTGCCGATTTTCATTGGACCGCTATGTTTACATCCGAACCATGTTAATAAACTCCTAAGAGAATTGAAGAAAAACAAATTTCTCTTAGAAGAAGAATAGAACAACTCAAACGATAGTTGTAAAGCAAGCTTTGAACGAATATATCCCATTTGTGGTACTTTGGGATAAAATAAAAAAATTAAAAAAAAAAAAACTGAAAAACTAACACAAGGTGACAGATTTTTATTTGAACGCTCTCTTTACATCCGATCCATTCTAATAAGCTCCTAAGAGAGTTGTAGAAATAGAAATGCTCTTAGGTGAAAGGATAGTTCTAAAGAACACAGAAAAAAATTTCCGTAGTTAAACTAACGCTAAATTTAACTTATTTTTATTGTAAAAAAAATTATTTGTTAGTTGTTCAATTTTATTACTTTTTGCGAAAATTTCCCCAGCCCAATGAAATTTTCGTTTTTTTAAGTATGTCTCAAATATTTTATGAACTAAACGTGAGTATAAAGTTCGATGACCGTACACATAAGTTCGATATGAACTAAAGCAAATGAAAATTTTCGTACGATTCCCAAAAATAGTAAGAATGAACCACTGTATGGTTAAAATGGTCATGATTTGGCGCCAACGATTTTCTTCTTAGGTTAGGTGGCAGTCCGATGTATCAGGCTCACTTAGACTATTCAGTCCATTGTGATACCACATTGGTGAACTTCTCTCTTAACTTTTAGTTAATATTTTCTTCTATTAGAGGGTGCACAGAAAAAAAAGTGTCTCGTAAATTTAAGAAGATTTTTACAATAATTTATTACAAGAATTTTCCAGAATTTTAGTTCATTTTTCGTATCTTCATCGAAAATTAACTACTCGAAAGGAAATTTTACAAATTCTAAGTAGCAATCGTTTAGTTCATGACCTACAAAATACGATGGAAATTTCCTTAAAAAATTTCTTAACTGGTAGTTAAAAATTCGTTTGTCATGCTATAAAACTACTTGTGAAATGTAAAGTATTTTTTAAATAATAAGTGCAATTTACTATAAGATTTTTTTGTATGAGAAAATATTTTTTTACGAAAAATGAACTTGAAAGTGGATAGCAATTTCTTACTGACAATTCCTATAGTTAATAATTGTTGGTAAGAAATTACCCAATGAAATATTTTTAGTTCACATGTAATTAAATTTATAGACATTTTCGTCAAAAATGGTAGATAACATTTCATGAAAATTTTGCAAATTTTAAGTTAAACGTTTCATTGTTCGTAAACTGGTGTGCCTTTACGAATATTATTCTTAGAGTAAATTGTCAGCAGATGCGATGAACTAATGCATAGTACAGAGATCTTTATCGGCATAGTGGAATGTGATTAATGTAAAGATGATGTTACTTGAGTTTTGTTGTGTATACATGAGCGTGGGGTTGTTTTTATTTTTGTTCATTTAGTGGTTTGTGTGTGTGTTTGTTATTCTTGGATGGTTTATTGGCTGGATGGGGTGTTGTTTTCAATAAAGGCACATGTGTTTTTGTTGTTGTAGGAATGTTTTGGCTTTGCTTGGTTTTGTTTGGCATGCTTCAGTTGTATAGTTGGCGTTGGCGTGGGCTGTTGCATCTTTTAATATGCAACAAGGGAATATAAAGGCATGGAATATTTTGGAATTTTGAGACATATATTGGTGTTTGTTTATTAAACGTTTTAAATGAAAGTTATTAATATTTTATCGGTAGTTTCGAGAAAAGTTATTAAGAATATTTAGGAAAATATGTTGAAATTGAAAGTGTATTGAAATTTTTATTATTCAATGTAAAAAATTAATATTCAATTCCAGATGAATTTGGAAAATTTTTGTTATATCTCAGCGTATAGTTTAGCCATAAATTGGTAAGTATTGTTTTTTTAATATGGCTTTCTTTTAAAAATAATATTTTTTATGTATATTATTATTTGTTAATTATTTTTTTTTTTTGGAAACCAGTTTAATGTTTTTCTTTGTTGTAAAAGCAATATTTAATTTCAGAGCAACTCCACTCATATTTTATTTCAGAGCATATTTAATTTCAGAGCAACAACTCAGGTTTTTAATACCTTATTTTAGTATTTCTTTAATTAATTTTTTTGGAAATTGAAAAAAATGTTAGTACTCCTTTGCTTGTAATTTAATAGTGAATTGGTAAGGATTCTTTAACTTTCTTTTAACCAGAATATATGTTTTTTTATGCATAATATTATTTTTTTCATTAGATTTTTTGGAAACCTATTTAATAATTTTATTTAATGTAAAAAATGAATATTTAATTTCAGAATAGCCCAAATAAATTTGGACAACTTTTTATATTTCCCCTCAGCGTACAATTTAATAGAGAATTGGTAAGTTTTATATTAAAACTCTGGCTTTCTTTCAACTAGAATATTTATTTTATTATATCCTTCACATCGATAACAACACAGTTTTATGAGTTTATATAGAATACTTCATTATTTCTCAATATGTTTCAGGTACCAATTTTATAAGATACGTTTTCCAAAGAAAAGTTGAATTCCTTACACCATTCGATAAAATGCCCCCAAATATGGTAAGTTACAAGCTAAAATGAAGAATTAAAAGTATATTACATAACATGGTGTTAATTTTTAACAATTTTCATTATTGTTTCCATTTTTTTCCAGCAAGATATGTGAAAAAATTACCTGCGATGAATAAAAAAAGGATAAGTCAAAATGTCCAAACAGCGGGTTCAAATGAACTACTCTCTGTTCCACGTGGCCATAATTTTTATTCACAAAAAACATTGTATTAAGAACTTTCATCATAAGTTTTTATAATAAAGTACTTTTGCTTAAAGAAAGTTTAATTTTAATGTATGAACATTTTCATAATAGTAAAACGGTTTGTTGTTCCTTTAATTATTTAATTTCTCTGTACTGTGGAATGATTGATTTAAAAATAGTTTAATCGTCGACATTTTAAAGAGAATGTTAACCAATTTTTATTATCGGGTTTCCCACAAAATAAGCAAGTAAAACAAAATAATACTGACTTTTTAACTTGGTAGGGGTATATAAATCTTATGGTGTTGTAAAAATAAACTAAACTACAATGTTATAGATGAACTAAAATTTAAGAGAATTATAAACTAGACAAGTTGAAAAAAATTTTAAGGGCTAAATCATGGTCAATATTACTACAGTTTAGTTCATTTTGCAATGGAAAAGGGTTCACTGTTTTTTCAGTGTGTAATTTCGTGAACTGTAGTTAAAAAGTACAACAGGGCATTAAATTTTCCTGGTTTTAACAACGCTTTGGGGAAATCTCAAAATGTGTTGCAAAATTTAGTTCAATTTTCGTACGAGTTAGTTTATTCTTCGTGTAAAACAGTTCACTTTTTTCCGTGAACGCTTTCCTAGCCTTCCTAAAAATTAAGTAATAAAACACAAACAAGAATAATATACTAATGCGCTAATTAGATAAAATTATGTATTTACCATTCTGACACATTTATTTATTAAAGAATTAGATAATTTGGTAACCTTTCTCATACATAGTCTTCAAATGAGTCATAGAGATCCTCAATAACCCTTTAAAACCCCCTTTCTAATTGACACTACACAACCGTAATTCCAATCAAATTTTAATGCAGACTCTAAGAAACAATAAATGAAAAATAAACAAAACACCTTAAACTACATAACGAAGAGAAGTAACAACAGCAGGCACTCCACTTAAAAACAATCACATTAAATATGAAGTAACAAAATACTCTCAAATGATAATAATGTAGCCGACACATAAGGATAACAAACACCAATACAAAAGCATTATGAGATAGAGAACAACAACAACAAACATATACGACATGATTTCCATGCCATAAGATTTTACAGTAACAACGACAATAGAAGAGAGATAGAAAATACCCAAAAAAAAAATGAGAGGTAATCTATAGATGAGTCGAGTGTAATAGAATGCTCACACATTCAACACAGGTGAACAAGTGCGTAACTGAAATCTAAAGAGAATGAAAGGAATTAATTGAAATAGTCATTGACGTTGGTCTATGGCAACGTTGATGCAGACAACAAACATGTTAACAACAAGAATTATGATGACCAGGACTAATATTAACGATGTTATGACGACTTTGACGTAAATACTATTGTTGTTGTTGTTTGAAAGACAATATACTGTACCAACGAAAAGAAAACAACAACATTTGATTATACGCATTTAACCGAATTGCATGATGAGAAATACAAGAGATATGTAAGTATTTTGGTTTTGGAGAGTTTTTTGTATGAGAGCAGAGATAAGTGAACGTAACTACAATTAAATAAGAGAAATGCACAGTACTGTGAACACGGAGTTATTGAGATTAAACATATCGAAAATTCAAAGAAAGTGTGAAAACATCTTGAAATAAAATATATGTAGTGATATTAAAAAATATATATATGAATTAAAATGTATTAAAAGTGGTGGTATAATACATATAATTCTTTTCGTTAAATTGGAGAACATTTACTAAACATACATTAGCTTTTTTCATGATGTAATAACAAGGTGGCATGGCTAAAACAGATGACAAGGATTTCCGGTTCAGCCGGAAGTTAACATAAAATATTGTTTTCGTAGAACTGACACTACCTCCACCGAAATAGAAATTAACAAGAGTCTAAAACAAAGCCAATTTTAAGCAGCTCTTTATATCCATCGAAAGAAGCGGCGATCAAGTTCAATCAGTTACAAAAAGTCCTGTAAAACCAGAATATAAGTATTATGTGACCTCTTACTAGTCAGCCCTAGTAAGAGGACCAATAGTGAGGCGTGGTGCACACAGACTCCGGGAAATAAACGATATATAGATTTCTACACTGATGGCTCCAAATTGGATGGTCAAATGGGTTTCGGATTATATTCTAAAGATCTGGAACTTCGAATAGCGAAATAACTGTAGTGTTCTTCAGGCTGAAATATTAGCAATAAAAAAAGGTGGCGTATTGGCTGAGAAGTAATGTTCCAAAAAATGTTGGCATTGATATATACTCAGACAGTCAACATGCAATAAAATCCTTGGACTCTGTGTTCCTTAACTCGAAAGCGACTGCCACAAATCTCTAAACGAGATGGCTGAGCAGTACAATATTCACCTAATATGGGTGCTTGGCCATAGGAACATACCGGGGAACGGCGAAGCGGATGAGTTAGCAAGGCTATGTACTACCTTACAAATTCCAGGGGAATTAGAATCTGTTGGTATTCCTTTGGCTACCTGCAAGCTCTTACTGCGTGAGAAGGCTGTTATAATGTCAAATGTTCGATGCGATAATTGCAAGGTTTGTAACGGCACAAAGCAAATATGGCCCCGTTTAAACTTAAACCGCTCACTAGATATGCTAGTGTTCTCAAGACGTCAGATATCACTCCTGATAATGACTACTGTATGCGCTGTCATGATGCGGAGGCAAAGGAATCAATTAAACACCTCTTGTGTGAGTGTCCTGTATTTTGTGTAAGGCGTAAGCGAATTTTAGGGGCATATATCATTAGATTATATCATTAGAAAACGTGAACTTAAGCAGTCTGCTAATGTTTTTGGAACAATCTGGCTAGTTCAACAGAAGAAAAAAATCGAGAAGGTTCAGCGGTTAAAACTAGAAATACCCAAATGTAATAGGTACTTTTAGTTAACGTGGTATCACAATGGACTGAATAGTGTAAGTGAGCCTGAAACTTAATCGGGCTGCCACTTTAACCTAACCTACTAGTCAGTCCCTATGATATTCTAGCTATTTTTGGCGTAGGACAAAAGATTCAATATTATCGTTCGTTAGGTTAGGTGGCAGCCCGATGTATCAGGCTCACTTAGACTATTCAGTCCATTGTGATACCACATTGGTGAACTTCTCTCTTATCACTGAGTGCTGCCCGATTCCATGTTAAGCTCAATGACAAGGGACCTCCTTTTGCTTTAAAGGAAATGCTTTAAACATTTTCCTCGCATGTCTTGAGAGAAGAATCGGTCGATCTTTTGAGGAAACTTTCCAATCTTACGATCAGCTGGGTTTTCTGAACAGATCTCACGCATCTATATTCCAGTCTAGATGATGGCTTCACAGCGATATTTGGACAGATGTCAGTGATCATTTCAGCTGAAAAGCAAAATTTTCAGCTGGAGTGATGGCTTTCCTTCGTACATATCTTTCTGCAAAACGAAATTGTATCAGGACCACTTGTAATAATTGTTGGGGGAAGGAGACGAAGGGAAGGAGGCCGGTTAACCTTCACTACATGGAATTTGAAACGTGCAAATTTTGATGTTTAAGATTAGTGCGAGTAATCTGGCTCACTTAGACTTTTCATAATAAATCGTATTAATAAAATTTGCCGTAATAAGTACTTATTACGAATTTCTAATGTGGTGGTGCATCAAACCCCCATGCAGCGAAATTCAATGTCATGCGCTGCGCTGCCAACTTCAGGGTCCAGTGGACGGGTTTCGACTGCAGTTATCAATCTGGGCATTGACCAAGAGTTAGGCCCTGTTGGCCCGTCTATAGATCGACTCCTCTTTGGCAATCTTTCGACTTACCAAAAAGTGGTTATCGCTCAAGAAAGTGGTTTAGGGAACGCAGAAATGCTTTGTATATCATAAAGAAATTAGGAATAGTCGACCCAAGTACGTTGTCGGCTAAGCAAACAATTCTTTATGGGCGCAAAGAATTCTTGAAGCTGGAAAAAGGGAACGGTGACTTGTCAGCTTCTAAAAGGGATCGAATATCGTTTTCCTCAGGTGCAAAAGAAAGTCTTGTGATGGGTATCGGTAACAGGGTAGCAGTGGACGGTATGGTTTCAAAGCACTAGTGGCGAAAAATTGAAAATTGTCTGGCGTCTACTCACAGGTACTGGAAAAGTTTCAGGGAACTGCGAAGCGGATGAGTTAGAAAGGATATACACTACATTACATATTCCAGGGGAACTACCTGAAAGCTCAAGTGGGAAGGCTGTTATGATGGGCGGGAGTAGCAACGACAACAAGAAAATACGACCCCATTTTAACGTAAACTAGATATGCTAGTGTTTTCAAGACGTCTGA
The DNA here is from genome assembly GCF_050003625.1 of Haematobia irritans. Classification (NCBI taxonomy): domain Eukaryota; kingdom Metazoa; phylum Arthropoda; class Insecta; order Diptera; family Muscidae; genus Haematobia; species Haematobia irritans. The sequence goes on along the minus strand of NC_134401.1, from coordinate 36,807,600 downwards.
TACACTCCTGATCTTTGCTATAACGGATCGAGTTTGCAAACACTATTGGCGTGAAGTATAATGACTATTACATGAGCTTTCATAGTGCGGAGGAAAAGGAACCAATTAAACCCCTCTGGTGTGAATGGTTTGACCCATTCTGTAAGGCGTAAGCGAATTTTAGGGCCATAAAGCTTCGTCGTGAAGAAACTTTCTGATCGCCCTTTCACACCCTTCCAGTAATTCCCTTGATTATACATATATTATTAGGATGTCCTATCAGAATTCAAAGGGTCTATCTGCGTCATCCTTTTCACTCAGGGACGGAGTTTGATTACCTCCAACAATATTTTGGGAAGAGCATACACACAAAAAAATATTTATATAATTTTTAATTGAAATGTCTTCAATCACAGAAATGCTAGTATCAATTACCAAAGTCAATTAAAAAATTTATTGATCCAATTAAACAATTAATTGACACAACAAATGTTTTGATTAAAATTTTTTCAATCAATTGAATTTTGAATTGAATATTTTTTAAAACCCAATTAAAATTTGAATTGGAAAAATTTTGGTGATATTTTTTTCTATGTAATGTTACACGTTTTTTTTAAAGAGACAAGTGGATCATCTATATATATTCTATTGTCTATGGTTTTAATCTCGTTCGGATTCTCTCTTTACTTTTGAAGAAAAAAAATCATAATTTAATGTGAAAATTGTGTAACCCAAGTACTCTCTCCTTTTCGAAACACTGTGTGATATTTTGACGCATTTCACTTGTTAGTATCTCTTTAATCGGTGGCGCTGAGAGAATCTTTGAGATGAATTCGTAACAGCTGAAAAATGTTTGTGCGAGTACCCAAAAACCTAAGAATGACGACAGGAAAGTATAGCAACAACAACAACAACAACAAGTACGTTACGAATTGTTTTGAGTGTTGTATTCAACAACAAAAATCAGGGGAACAGACAGACATCCATCCGTATGTGTCGTACGGACAAACACAAGATATAAGAAGATGACAACGAGTCAGTGGACGGTAGCGTGCGCATAGGAAAAATTATTGAGTATGGCGCAAACATCTTAAATGTGAAATGGAATGAGAACACAATTTTCAGTTGATGTTGTACATTCGCAAGGAAAACACATAGAAAATTCCAACTCGGTTTATACTTGGCTATAGTATGCCAACAAACAACAAAAATAAAAGAAAAACAAAACATGTAAAAGAAAATCTTTTCCGATATACGTAACGAATATAAAAGAACTTTCACATTTGTCGGCGTAATATTTGATCGGCTCTAAAATCGTGTGGTATCACCGGTGATCGTAGATTTAAAAACGTCATGCGAATTAAATAATAAGAGAGTATAACGGGTCATTAGAATACTTTGGGTGTATGTGTATTTGCAAACAAACGAAGCTATTATCAAAGGTGTCCCTCTTAGCATTTTTGTGTTATTTCAAAGAGAGATCAACATTTCCCCTCACTCTTGCTCTCTCTCTCTATCGCTCAACAACATAAAAGGAAAATTCACAACAATAATAATATCAACCATTAAGAGCCCCCAATCATAAAAATGACAACAATTTAAAAGAAATGGATACAAAACAAGTGACAACAACAATGACTATAACAACAATAACGGTCAAGGCAATGAAGGAGATGGTACCATAAAGTACCATCACACAATACAATATTCTAAAATTCTCTACGATTTCTTTGTTGATATATGCGAAAAAAAGTAATAATAGAAAAAAAATCCACAAAGGGAGAAAGTTCAACCCGGAATAATTTACATTTTATTAATTTAAATAGAATAATGGAAAATTCACGAAAACAAAAAAATAAATAAAATTCATAGAACCAGAGAAAACAACCAAATAATAAGGAATACGAAAAAGCTCAATTTTATAATTAAATTTAAACACAAGTGATAAAGTTAAAAAGAAAAAAAAAACAGTTTATGAAAAATTTTAAAAAATATGATTTTTGGCAGCTATATAAAGAAAGAGAAATAAAATAAACAACAAAATATCCATTAAAATTTGCAAAGTGTGTCAATAATAATTAATAAGTCCATGCTAGAAAATCTCTAGTCCTTAGTCCATGCCATTGAAAATATTTTTGCAATTTGAACGTGCGTCATTATTGTCATTATTATTATTGTTTCTTCTTCAAATATTATTATGTTTTTGTTTTAAATTCACTTAAAATTATTTTTGGGCAAAAAAAAATACTACATAACAAAATAAAAACAAATAACAATAAGATCTCGGAAAAAAGTAAATTATTAATATAATTGTTGTGTATTTGTGTTTCAAATACGAAAATTGAACATCACACATTTGGAAATTTTTATGTGTAAGTATTTCAGAATTTTTTTGTAATTTAGATTTTTGAAAATATTGAGTTTTCATAGGCCGACCAATATCATTCGTAACAATTTTGTTGATTTTTAAGGAATTTATACATAGTAGAAGCAATACCATTTTTATATTTTTAAAATGATATAATAGGAAAATTTCTTAATTCGTTTTTTAAACATTGTATTAAAAAACACATTATGTTTGAATTGAAATTTCTTTAATAACAGAAATGATAGTAAGAGTAACCAATTTTTTAATTAAAATCAATCAAAATATTCAATTTATTTACCACAATTTTGATACATCAAATAACATTAAATTTGTAATTAATTACACTTTTTATTATACCCACCACCATAGAATGGTGATGGGGGTATAATAATTTTGTCATTCCGTTTGTAACACATCGAAATATCGATTTCCGACTTTATAAAGTATATATATTCTTGATCACACAGAAAAAAATATCACCAAAATATTTCCAATTAAAAAGTTAATTGAATTTGAAATTTTTTTCAATTAATAAATTAATTGGTACAATTAACTTTTTAATCAAGATAGAAACATTAAGTTAATTAAGTCAATGATTGAAAATTTTAAAATTTTTAATTAAAAAGTTAATTGATACAATTAACTTTTAATCAAATTCGGAAGACTAAGTCAGTTTATGATGATGATGAACATTTTTTTAAATTTTTAATTATTTTTTTTTCAAACAATCAATTGTTAATCCAAATAAAAATTCAGAATTTAATTGAAAATAGTTACCTTTTTTTAATTAATAAATTAATTGAGTTTTGCAATCAACATCAATTAAATTTTTAATTGAATCAATTAAAAAATTAATTGAAATATGGCAATGAAATCAATTAATTTTTTAATAAAGAATTTTTTCTATGCCCAATTAAAACTGTGATTGATACTATCATTTTCGTGATTGAAGACATTTCAATTAAAAAATTAATTGGATCAATTAATTTCGTAATTGAATCAGAAAAATTTTTTTTTGTGTGCAGGGAGAAATTTTAAGACGATATAAGCATGTCGGCCTGACCGTCCTCAATAAAGGAGCTATTGTCCTGAAATTTGGCACAGAATCGTATTTTGTCTGCACGCAGGCCAAGTTCGAAGATGGGCTATATTGGTCCAGGTTTTGATATAGCTCCCATATAAACCGATCCCCCGATTTGGGGTCTTGGGCTTATAGAAACCGTAGTTTTTATCCAATTTGCCTGAAATTGAAAATCTGGAGGTATTCTAGGACCATAAAGATGTGTGCCGAAAATGGTGAGTATCGGACCATGTTTTGATATAGCCCCCATAAAGACCGTTTTCCCGATTTTACTTCTTGGACTTCTATAATCCGTAGTTTTTTTTCCAATTTGTCTAAAATTGGAAATCTAGAAGTATTCTAAGACCATAAAAAGGTGTGGCGAAAATGGTGAGTATCGGACCATGTTTTGATATAGCCCCCATAAAGACCGATTTCCCGATTTTACTTCTTGGACTTCTATAATCCGTAGTTTTTTTTTCCAATTTGTCTAAAATTGGAAATCTAGAAGTATTCTAGGACCATAAAAAGGTGTGGCGAAAATGGTGAGTATGGGTCCATGGTTTGGTATATCCCCCATATAGACCGATCTCCCGATTTTAATTTTTGGACTGCTAGAATCCGTAGTTTTTATCCAATTTGCCTGAAATTGGAAATCTAGAAGTATTCTAGGACCATAAAGAGGAGTGCCGAAAATGGTGTGTATCGGTCCATGGTTTGGTTATCCCCCATATAGACAGATCTCCCGATTTTACTTTTTGGGCTGCTAGAATCCGTAGTTTTTACCCAATTGGCCTGAAATTGGAAATCTAGAGGTATTATAGGACTATAAAGAGGTGTGCCGAAAATGGTGAGTATCGGTCCATGGTTTGGTATAGCCCCCATATAGACCGATCTCCCGATTTTACTTTTTGGGCTGCTAGAATCCGTAGTTTTTATACAATTTGCCTGCAACTGGATACCTCGGGGTATTCTAGGGCTATAAAAAGGTGTGCCGAAAATGGTGAGTATCGGTCCATGTTTTGATATAGCCCCCATATAGACCGATCTCCCGATTTACTTCTTGGGCTGCTAGAAACCGTAGTTTTTATCTAATTTGCCTGGAATTGGATACCTAGGGGTATTCTAGGACCATAAAGAGGTGTGCCGAAAATGGTGAGCACCGGTCTATGTTTTGATATAGTCCTCATATAGACCGATCTCCCGATTTTACTTCTTGGGCTGCTAGAAACCGTAGTTTTTATCTAATTTGCCTGAAATTGGAAATCTAAAGGTATTCTAGGACCATAAAGACGTGTGCCGAAAATGGTGAGTACCGGTCTATGTTTTGATATAGGCCCCATATAGACCGATCTCCCGATTTTACTTCTAGGGCTGCTAGAATCCGTAGTTTTTATCCAATTTGCCTGAAACTGGATACCTCGGGGTATTCTAGGCCTATAAAAAGGTGTGCCGAAAATGGTGAGTATCGGTCCATGTTTTGATATAGCCCTCATATAGACCAATCACCCGATTTTACTTCTTGGACTTCTAGAAACCGTAGTTTTTATCCAATTTGTCTGAAATTGGAAATCTAGAAGTATTCTAGGACCACAAAGAGGTGTGCCGAAAATGGTGAGTATCGGTCCATGGTTTGGTATACCCCCCATATAGACCGATCTCCCGATTTTACTTTTTGGGCTGCTAGAATCCGTAGTTTTTATCCAATTTGCCTGAAACTGGATACCTCGGGGTATTCTAGGCCTATAAAAAAGTGTGCCGAAAATGGTGAATATCGGTCCATGTTTTGATATAGCCCCCATATAGACCGATCTCCCGATTTTACTTCTTGGGCTGCTAGAAACCGTAGTTTTTACCCAACTGGTCTGAAATTGGAAATCTAGAGGTATTCTAACATATAAAGAGGTGTGCCGAATATATTGTGTGTCGGTACAGTTTTTGATATAGCCCCTTTTAAACCGGCCCTCCGATTTGGGGTCTAGATTCTTTTAAATCGGCCCGGCCGAACTTACTTCTTTATATACTTGCTCATTATATTGTTAATTGAGATAGTTAATATTTAAAATAAAAATATAGTAAGTTTCAATTATTTTCTTATCAGATTTTATTTTTGATTAGAATGTTTATTGCACCACTAATTTGTTTTAATTTAACATGTTTCCAGCTATAAAATTTTCAATCACTAATTAAACGATCCAATTAAATTTTAATTGAAATTATTTCAATCGCAGAAATTATAAAAAAAAAATTAATTGATACTATTAATTTTTGTGATTGATTTTTGTTTTAATTAAACTCTTAGTTGACTCAATTAAGTTTCTAATATAAATATTTATTAAAATTTAATTAAAAAAATTTAATTGGTGATCATTTTTTTTCTGTGTACAGAAGCAACCAGCAACCTTTTTATTAGTAAAATTTTGTTAATATTGTTTCTGTGAAAATTTTTGTTCTTGTTTTTTTTTCGAGTGTAATATCTATGAATAGACAAAACTACTAAGAATAACATTAAATATTATATATGTATTTCAAGTGCTTCAAGTAATCTCAAATTAATTGAAATTTGTATAGTCTAGCCTAGTTCTTAGAAAATCTTTTGGCCACAGTTTTGGCAAAAATATAAAATTAATATTTTATTCAAAAGTTGGCCATTGTAATAGTAAGCAAAATAAACACAAGAAAATAAAAGCGTCATACCATATGAATATTTTAATATAGCATTTTTATTTATTATTTTTATGAGTATTTTTCAAAAATAAACTTCCGCCACAAGTCGTATCTACAATAGACGAGACCATATTGTTTTCTTTGCAATTAATTTTGAATATTAGTGATATAAATCTTCAAGTTTTGGCAAAGATACAACAATTGTCGTTTTATTTAAAATTTGTCCACTATAATCGCTAGGAATCTAAAACACAAGAAAATATTAATAAATATTTTATTAGTTTATTTATAATTTTTATGTTTACTAAAAATAAAATTACACCTTAATAAGTCGATAGATTAATCGGCTTTGAAGTCGATCTTGATGTCAACAGGCGACTTTTCAGTAATGGAAAAATTCTACCTTTTAGTTTTTTTCTAATTTTAAAAAGTCGAAAAATCCAATTTAAATTAAAGGGAATGTGATCTAGCTCTTTTTATGCTGAATTTTTATCAAAAATCGAAAATCAGGAAGTCAAAATTCGACTTTGCAATCTTCGTAAAAGTCGAATGTCAACTTCTTCAAAATTTTCGCTCAAATCGGCTTATCAATCGGAAAGTAGAATGGTCCAAAGTCAACTTATCCAAATTTGGAAACAGAAACGACAAGACAAAAATGGACTTTTTAAAACAATCGAAAATTCAAGTTTTCCAAAAAGTAAACAAAAATCTACTTTTTGATTATAATTGCAATGCCTAGTCAGGCAGTGCTAATGTTGTTGGAAGAAATTACTTCTTTTAAATTTTGAAAAAGTAGAAAAGTCAAATAGATCGACTCTTCAAAGTTTACAACAAAAAAAAAAAAAACGTAGGATAGACAAGGAGTCGAAAATTTAAAAAAAATCAAAAAAAAAATCTTTTGAATTTTGGAAAAAACAAAATCAAATAAATCGACTTTTCTAAATTTGAAAGAAATTGAATACAATAATTTATTAAAAAAAAAAAACTAATTGATTTGAAAATTTCAATTAATTTTTTAATTGATTCAATACAAAATAAATTCATTTTCAATTGATTCAAACGAAAATTTAATTGATGTCGATTGGAAAATTTATTCAGTTTTTTAATTGATTTAATCAATTATTTAGTTAATCTTCAATTCAATTTTCAATTAACTTTTTAATTAAATCATTTAAACAAATAATTGAGTTTTGCAACGATTACATTTTTGTACTTAAATTGTTAATTGGAACAATTCATTATTAAAAAACCGCGAAAGTTTTCACTATTTTTGGTAACTAACTTTGTGTTGTTAGTTTGGTTAACAAATTATTCTATCAATTAATTATCTTATTAAAAATTAAAAAAAAAAACTGACTTAGTCTACCGAGTTTAATTAAAAAGTTAATTTTATAAATTAATTTTTCATTAAACATTTTCTATCATTGACTTATTTTTTCATTATTTAAGTTTTTCATCTCTTTATCAATTGCATCATTCCCCATTGACGAAATGACCTTATCTTCTCGTACATATGACTGTGGTATATATATTTTCATGTTTGTATATGATTTTTGTCCTTATGTGAACAATATTTCCAAATGTATTATTGCTTAGGGCAACTAACATTCGATGATGCAGAAGAAATCCATTAAAAATTTACACTTGAGGCAAATTACTCAATTATCTTTAACAACATTTTCTCGAGGTGGAAATTGAATTTAAGCTATGGCCCATAATGGGCCACCACTATCATCATCTAGCTACCATCAATAAGGAAAATTGCAATGATGACCTGAAAATGCATTACAAAATATTAAGAGCAACAACAAGAACAAGACCATAAACATAAACAAACATACCTCATAAAAATGTTTGTACGGTGGAAACTGTACATTATACAACGGGAATAGTTTCACAGAGGTATTGTGAAATAATAGATGTGTTTTCTTTTCAATTTGAAGTGATCTTTATTTTTATTTTTCTTTTCTTTTTAATAATTTCAATAAGTTTAAGCTTAATTTAAGTTAATTTAATTCTTGTATTTGGGCAAAAAGTCGGGTTTTGAAATTATTGATTTTTTATTTTATTGATTTAGAAAACTTTTCTATAGAAATAAAATTTTGTCAAAATTTTCTATAAAAATAAAATGTTGACAAAATATTCTAAGAAAAAAAATTTGAAAACATTTCCTATAGAAACAAAATTTTCTATAGAAATAAAATTTTGACAATATTTTCTATAAAAATAAAATTTTTACAAAATTTTCTATAGAAATAAAATTTTGACTAAATTTTCTATAGAAGTAAAATTTTGACAAAATTTTCTATAGAAATAAAGTTTTGACAAGATTTTGTATAGAAATATAATTTTGACAAAAATGTTCTATACAAATAAAATTTTGACACAATTTTCTATAGAAATAAAATTTTGACAACATTTTCTTTACACTGAAAAAAAAGCATACTCGGTTCCAAAGATTTTGTCTTTACTTTAAAAAATTTAGTATTGATTCCGAGCCAAAGAAGCGGAGAATACAAGTAAGGATACTTTTAAGACACAATTCTTTTTTAAATTTAGGTTTTGTGTACTTGCTTCTAGGAAGCAAATTTTAATTTTTCGCTTTCTCAGCTTTTTTTCTTCATATGCTATCAAAGTCCTTTAAAAACGAGTTAACGGCAACTTTATTTTCCAAATTAGGACTCGACTTCCAGTAGAAATTATGCTATGTTTGAAGTAAAAAACTTCTTTAAAATAAAATTTTGAAAAACATGTCCTATATTTGAACGATTTTTTGCTTTGTAGTCAAGATGCAAAAATACAACAAATTTAAAGACAATTTCATTAAATTTAAAGAATTTTTCTGAATTATTAAAGTCAAGTTGACCTTAGCCTATAATTTTTTTCTTTCATGTTAAGATACCCATTTTAAGGTAAAATTACTTAATTATAAGGACAATACGACTTCATTGAAAAGCTTATCGACTTTTGGACAAGGAAAATAACTTTATTTTAGAGAAATGCGTCTTCTATGCTAAGCAAAATTTGTATTCGTATTTTAAAGACATGAAATCTTTGACCTCACGACAATATTTTTTTCAGTGTAGAAATAAAATGTTGACAAAATTTTCTATAAAAATAAAACTTTGACAAAATTTTCTATATAAATAAAATTCTGACTAAATTTTCTTTAGAAACAAAATTTTGACAAAATTTACTATAGAAATGAAATAATGACAAAATTTTCCATAGAAATAAAATATTGACAAAATTTTCTATGGAAATAAAATGTTGACAACGTTTTCTGTAGAAATAAAATGTTGACAAAATTTTCTAAGAAAAAAAAAAATTTGAAAACATTTCCTATAGAAACAAAATTTTCTATAAAAATAAAATTTTGACAAAATTTTCAGGAGTGATAAAATTTTGACAAATTTTTCAGGAGTAATAAAATTTTGACTAAATTCTCTAAAGAAATAATATTTTGACAAAATTTCTATAGAACTAAAACATGACAAAATTTTCTAAAATTTTGACAAAATCTTCTAAAGAAATACAATTTTAACAAAAATTTTTCTATAGAAATTAAATATGACAAAATTTTCTATGGAAATAAAATTATGACAAAATTATCTATATAAATAAAATTTTGACTAAATTTTCTTTAGAAATAAAATTTCGACAAGATTTTCTATAGAAATAAAATTTCGACAAAATTTTCTATAGAAATAAAATTTTGATAAAATTTTCTATAGAAATAAAATTGTGAAAAAATTTTCTATAAATATAAAATTTTCGATAAAAACAAATTGACAGAATTTTCTATAGAAATAAAATTTTGACAAAATTTTCTATAAAAATAAAATTTTGACAAGATTTTGTATAGAAATAAAATTTTGACAAGATTTTGTATAGAAATACAATTTTGACAAAAATGTTCTATAAAAATAAAATTTTGACACAATTTTCTATAGAAATAATATTTTGACAACATTTTCTTTAGAAATAAAATGTTGACAAAATTTTCTATAAAAATAAAACTTTGACAAAATTTTCTATATAAATAAAATTCTGACTAAATTTTCTTTAGAAACAAAATTTTGACAAAATTTACTATAGAAATGAAATACTGACAAAATTTTCCATAGAAATAAAATATTGACAAAATTTTCTATAGAAATAAAATGTTGACAACGTTTTCTGTAGAAATAAAATGTTGACAAAATTTTCTAAGAAAAAAAAATTGAAAACATTTCCTATAGAAACAAAATTTTCTATAAAAATAAAATTTTGACAAAATTTTCAGGAGTAATAAAATTTTGACAAATTTTTCAGGAGTAATAAAATTTTGACTAAATTCTCTAAAGAAATAATATTTTGACAAAATTTCTATAGAACTAAAATATGACAAAATTTTCTAAAATTTTGACAAAATCTTCTAAAGAAATAAAATTTTAACAAAATTTTCTATAGAAATAAAATATGACAAAATTTTCTATGGAAATAAAATTATGACAAAATTATCTATATAAATAAAATTTTGACTAAATTTTCTTTAGAAATAAAATTTCGACAAGATTTTCTATAGAAATAAAATTTCGACAAAATTTTCTATAGAAATAAAATTTTGATAAAATTTTCTATAGAAATAAAATTTTGACAAAATTTTCTATAAATATAAAATTTTCGATAAAAAAAATTGACAGAATTTTCTATAGAAATAAAATTTTGACAAAATTTTCTATAAAAATAAAATTTTGACAAAATTTTCTATAAAAATAAAATTTTGACAAAACTTTCTATAAAAATAAAATTTTGACATAATTTTCTATAGAAATAAAATTTTGACAAAATTTTCTATAGAAATAAAATTTTGACAAAATTTTCTATATCAAAATTTTGACAGAATTTCTTATAGAAATAAAATGTTGACAAAATCTTCTAAAGGAATAAATTTTTGACAAAATTGTCTATAGAAATAGAAGTTTTACAAAATTTTCCATAGAAATAAAATGTTTACAACATTTTCTATAGAAATAAAATGTTTACAACATTTTCTATAGAAATCAAATGTTTACAACATTTTCTATAGAAATCAAATGTTGACAAAATTTTCTGTAGAAATAAATTTTGCTAAAATTTTCTATAGAAATAACATTTAGACAAGATTTTCTGTAGAAATAAAATGTTGACAAAATTTTCTATAGAAATAAAATTTTGACTAAATTTTCTATAGAAATAAAATTTTAACTTAATTTTCTATAGTAATAAAATTTTGACAAAATTTTCTATAGAAATAAAATTTTGACAAAATTTTATGTAGATATAAAATGTTGACAAAATTTTCTAAAGAAACAAAATTTTAACAAAATATTCTATAGTAATAAAAATTTTCTATAGAAATACAATTTTGAAAAAAAAAAAATTCTATAGAAATAAAATTTTGATAAAATTTTCTGTAGAACTAAAATTTTGACAAAATTTTCTATAGAAATAAAATTTTCTAAAGAAACGAAATTTTAACAAAATTTTCTATAGAAATAAAATTTTGATAAAATTTTCTATAGAAATAAAATTTTTATAAAATCTTATATAGAAATAAAATTTTGACAAAATTTTTTATAGAAGTAAAAATTTTACAAAATTTTCTATAGAAATTAAATTGTGAGAAAATTTGCTGTAGAAATAAAATTTTTTCAAAATTTTTATAGAAATAAAATTTTGACAATGTTTTCTATAGAAATGAAATTTTGACAAAATTTTCTGTACACTGAAAAAAAAGCATGACCGGTTCCAAAGATTTTGTCTTTACTTTAAAAATTTTGGTATTGATTCCGAGCCAAAGAAGCGGAGAATACAAGTAAGGATACTTTTAAGACACAATTCTCTTTTAAATTTGGGTTTTGCGTACTTGTTTCTAGGAAGCAAATTTTAACTTTTCGCTTTTTCAGCTTTTTTTCTTCATATGCTATCAAAGACCTTTAAAAACGAGTTAACGAGAGCTTTATTTTCCAAATTAAAACTCGACTTCCAATAAAAATTATGTTATGTTTCAAGTAAAAAACATCTTTAAAATAAAGTGTTGAAAAACATGTCCTATATTAGAACGATTTTTTGCTTTGTAGTCAAGGCAACAAATTTAATGACAATTTCATTAAATTTAAAGAATTTTTCTGAATTATTAAAGTCAAATTAACCTTAGACCAAACATTTTTTCTTTCATGTCAGGACAATACGACTTCATTGAAAAGTTTGTCGACTTTTGGACAAGGAAAAAGCTTTCTATTAGAGAAATGTGTCTTCTATGCTAAGCAAAATTTGCATTCGTATTTTAAAGAAATGAAATCTTTGACCTAACTACAATATTTTTTTCAGTGTATAAATGAAATTTTTTTATACAAATAACAAATTTTTACAAATTTTTTATACAAATGAGCCATTAACTAAGGCAATGAGACTTTTTAACACTTATAATGAGTTCTTGGATTTTACTTTTACTAAGTATAAATTGAAACATTTGCTATACTCCCTAATACATTAAAGGTTATTGTATTTACATTTTTTTATTATTTACTTTACTTTTTAATTTTAATGAAATGTTATGCGTAGTCTGTAAGGGTTATGTAATCCATAGACATAAATAAATGAAATAAAATGAAATTTAAGTCAACATTAATTTCATTTTTGTTTTAGGTCAAAGACAATTTTTGGTAAGCTCTCTCTTTTTGTAAAAAAAAAACTTCGTCACTTTTACAATTCAAGGGATATTTAAAACCCCAAACAAATTATCGCTATTAGGAGTGGTGATCATACAATAATAAATAAACTTCTAAAATAAAATAATAAAACATTTTTTCGAAAAAGCAGTTTCTTTTGCATAATAACTACAAAAATTTCAAAATATTAATTTATTTGGTAGGTTTTTGGTAAAATTTTCTTAAAATTTAGGTAGACTATTTTTGGCTTGAGTGGCAACTGTGAATGGAACCCGCAAATCCCCAAATTACACCCCAAGAAATATTGTTATTGTTTTCTGTACTCTCCCTCTCTCTATTAGGACTTTATTTCATTGGGGTCTTTATTTGGTGATTTTATAAAACCTAAAAGTAGATTTTATAAAACCTAAAAGTATGCTTTAAAATTACTCCAATATGACTTTTACTTAGAAAACATTTCTTATAAACCTTACAAAACAGGATATACCATCATCAACACTTGGGTGACTGGCAATGGTTCAACGCCACCTATATGTGTAAAGTAAACGTCAACATAAACCATGGGAAATAGAATCGTTCAAAGGAAACACCATAAATTCAATTACAATCGGTACGAAGCATCATCCTAAGGCAATTGGGTTGACTTATTGAGATGTCCGGTGTTATGGAAAATTCAGTTACCGTTTGCAACATCTATTCCCAGATCGGATGCACAATCCATAGTATACTCAAAGTATTCTTACCTGGTCTTGTCATGTCACAGCTGTATAGAATTTGCGTTGTAAATATTTTTGGGAAAAAAACCGAAATATATTCGAAAGCCTAGTAAGAGAGTTTTTATTTTCTCTTTACTCTTTTATGGCCAAAGAGAATTTCAGATAATTGCGTTCAAACATTTCTTAATGCATTGCCAAAAAAACATTCTTTAAAAATGTTCAACATGTTTATTTAGCAGCCATAGACAATAGAAACAGTCTCTACCTAGGACAAAAGGATATGTCTGCAAAAATTTTCATCTCAGACCTGTCCATTGTTTTTGGGTCCCCACCCCCCAATATGAGAGGGGAAAGGGGGTTTGTATTTTTTACTCTCTTTAGACAGCCTATGTTAACAACCTCCATCATCGGTAACACACAGCATCAACAGTCACTACGAATACTCAGGGCTCAAGAACAGGGATACATGGTAGAGACGAGATAATCGGGAGAATCTGAACTGAAGGAATAATGACCAAAAAAACCGAATGAGTCGAGAAGAAAGAATTCATTTCATTTTCATTTAACATTACACATTCTCGCGTATAGCGTAGAGTATAACAGCGTATTTAGGTACCAAATGCCAGATGGATGGATGGATGGATGAATGTATTCTGGGTGGATGGATGCTAAAAGGGAAAGATGATCCAAATGGACCCTTTTTCAATTTTTACGTAAATTTACTGTTTATTTTACTCTCCGACGTTCGTTGTCCATTTGTATTGTGGGACATGCGCCGAAAATCTTTGCGATTTAATTAACCCATGAAAAAGTTTCAAGGCATAAGGTATTTACGATGTGATTTGAATATTGTTTTTCTGATGTAGCATGGAATTTTTTTCATTCCCCAAAAAATTAGAGAAATATGGGTTATATTAGTTTAACTAAATCTACTTTTCTGAACAATGTTTCCAGTAGTTTTCTAGTTCTAGCCCCTCAAATTAGAACGCTTTCATCTGTAAAAATCCGCAGTTTAAAGCAAATTTCCTCGATAAAAATTCCATAATTTTTTTTACAACTTTTCATGAATCGAATAAACAAATTTGACAATTGACATTTTAATTTATGGACTATAATACGAGGTAATAATGAGAACATTTGGTCCAAGATTTAGGATCTAAAACACCAATTACATTTTTTTTGCTTCCTTTAAAATTAAATTTTTAAAGAAAACGAACTATGTTCGTGCGACTTGGAGAAACTGGCATTTAATTATAATGAAAAAAATAATAAAATCGAAAAATCCTAAATAAAATCCTTAAATTTCTGAAAATTCTTCTTCTAATACCCAATGCAAAACTTTCGTCCCACTTATGGACGAAAATCCCCAATACTGCTTCCGCAAATGAACTGCCATCAATGAAGGTTGCTTGAACTTTTATTTATTTATAAAAAAACATCGGGAGGAAGTTTCAGACCACTTTAGACAAAACATCCCTTAAAGGAGGGTCTCTCTGCAGCACAAATGAAGTCAAGGCAAGTTAAACTTGATTTTATTCCTCAACTATGATTTTCCGACTATGTTAGATAAAGCATTGACTCACATATAAACCGGTACCTTTCATGGGCTATAAAATTTCCCTCTAATTTACAAAAATATTAGCTTGGATCCAACGTATCAGAGAAATGCGTGTTCTATTCCACGCAAAAAAGTTATAGAATACAATAAAGGCGGACCACTTGGATTTTTTGAAAATTTTTGAGGAATTGAACAATCATCAAGTTCAATTCCTCAAAAAATTTCAAAAAATCCAAGATTATTGTACATACAAATTCCCTTTAAAGGGGTGCCACTATCACGGTTGCCACAGTTGATAGAATTCTATAAAAAATGGTAGATTTTTCTGTTTGGTAGATTGGTAGAATTCTTGATGGTTTGGTAGATTTTTAGAAATTTTCTAGAGAAATAAGATTTTGACAACAATTTCTATAGAAATAAAATTGTGAAAATTCTTTTCTATAGAAATAAAAATTTGAAAAAATTTTCTATAGAAATAAAATTTTGACAAAATTTTCTATAAAAGTAAAATTTTGATAAATTTTCTATAGAAATAAAACATTGACACAATTTTCTATAGAAAGAAAATTTTGACAAAATTTTCTATAGCAATAAAATTTTGACAAAATTTTCTATAGCAATAAAATTTCGACAAAATATTCTGTAAAAATAAAATGTCATAATTTTTTCATAGTTTTTGGTACAATTTTCTTCAATTTTTATTTTCATATAGCAACCATTTAGCATTTAAAAATCTCATTTTTTATGAGCTCATTATTTATATATAAGTTTTGACAAAATTTTCTATGAAATAAAATTTTGACAAAAGTTTCTAAGAAAAAAAAAAATTTGAAAATATTTTCTTTAGAAATAAAATTTTGACAAAATTTTCTATAGAAATAAAATTTTGACAAAATTTTCTATAGAAATAAAATTTTGACAAAATTTTCTATAGAAATAAAATTTTGACAAAATTTTCTATAAAAATAAAATTTTGACAAGACTTTCTATAGTAATAAAATTTTGACAAAATTTTCTATAGAAATACAATTTTTACAAAAATTTCTAAAGAAATAAAATGTTGACAAAACTTTCTATAGGAATAAAATGTGGACAAAATTTTCTATAGAAATATAATTTTTACAAAAGTTTCTATATAATTAAAATTTTGACAAAATTTTCTATAGAAATATAATTTTGACAAAAATTTCTGTATACAAATTTTGACAAAATTTTCGATAGAAATAAATTTTGACAAAAATTTCTATAAAAATAAAATTTTGAAACAATTTTCTATAGTAATAAAATTTTGACAAAACTTTCTATAGTAATAAAATTTTGACAAAATTTTCTATAGAAATAAAATTTTGACAAAATTTTCTATAGAAATACAATTTTGACAAAATTTTCTATAGAAATAAAATTTTGACAAAATTTTCTATAGAAATAAAATTTTGACAAAATTTTCTATATTTAGTAATAAAATTTTGACAAAACTTTCTTTAGTAATAAAATTTTGACAAAATTTTCTATAGAAATACAATTTTTACAAAAATTTCTATAGAAATAAAATTGTGACACATTTTTCTATAGAAATACAATTTTGACAAAATTTTCTATGGAAATAAAATTTTGACAAAATTTTCTATAAAAATAAAATTTTGACAAAATTTTCTATAGAAATACAATTTTTACAAAAATTTCTAAAGAAATAAAATGTTGACAAAACTTTCTATAGGAATAAAATGTTGACAAAATTTTCTATAGAAATATAATTTTTACAAAAGTTTCTATATAATTAAAATTTTGACAAAATTTTCTATAGAAATATAATTTTGTTGTTGTTTTTTATTGCAGCTTAAAACCATACATTGACTAAACTACAAGTGTAGCTTAACCAGCAGAGGAAAAGAATGTTTGTCAAATTTATTTGGGTAAAGCCCTATAGACTGCAAGATGGTTGGATGGACGCACGTTTCGGAATTACCACATTCCTCATCAGCATCCTCTACTTGCAGCAAAACTATCAACCAATTATCAGAATAAATTCAGGCAGTTTATTAAACCCAACAAAAACCACACTTGAACCCTCCGAAAAAAGGTTTTACATTGATAGCCGGCTTATACCGAAATAAATTCGAAACAAACATATCTCTTTTCCTATGCCACTGTCAAATCATCGATTTGAATTCACATGGCTGGGTTTATTTTGAGCGTGCCTCCTCTTCCTTTTCCATTTGTTTTGTTTTGATATTGTTGGTTTTGTTCTTTAAGCATTGTTGTTGTTTTTTATTGCAGCTTAAAACCATACATTGACTAAACTACAAGTGTAGCTTAACCAACAGAGGAAAAGAATGTTTGTCAAATTTATTTGGGCAAAGCCCTATAGACTGCAAGATGGTTGGATGGACGCACGTTTCGGAATTATTCTGATAATTGGTTGATAGTTTTGCTGCAAGTAGGGGATGCTGATGAGGAATGTGGTAATTCCGAAACGTGCGTCCATCCAACCATCTTGCAGTCTATAGGGCTTTGCCCAAATAAATTTGACAAACATTCTTTTCCTCTGTTGGTTAAGCTACACTTGTAGTTTAGTCAATGCATGGTTTTAAGCTGCAATAAAAAACAACAACAATGCTTAAAGAACAAAACCACCAATAACAAAACAAAACAAATGGAAATATAATTTTGACAAAATTTTGTGTATAAAATTTTTGACAAAATTTTCGATAGAAATAAATTTTGACTTAAATTTCTATAAAAATAAAATTTTGAAACAATTTTCCATAGTAATAAAATTTTGACAAAACTTTCTATAGTAATAAAATTTTGACAAAATTTTCTATAGAAATACAATTTTTACAAAAATTTCTATAGAAATAAAATTGTGACACATTTTGCTATAGAAATAAATTTTGACAAAAAATTTTATAAAAATAAAATTTTGAAACAATTTTCTATAGTAATAAAATTTTGACAGAACTTTCTACAGTAATAAAATTTTGACAAAATTTTCTATAGAAATACAGTTTTTACAAAAATTTCTATAGAAATAAAATGTTGACAAAATTTTCTATAAAAATAAAATTTTGACAAAATTTTCTATATTTAGTAATAAAATTTTGACAAAACTGTCTAAAGTAATAAAATTTTGACAAAATTTTCTATAGAAATACAATTTTTACAAAAATTTCTAAAGAAATAAAATGTTGACAAAACTTTCTATAGGAATAAAATGTTGACAAAATTTTCTATAGAAATATAATTTTTACAAAAGTTTCTATATAATTAAAATTTTGACAAAATTTTTTATAGAAATATAATTTTGACAAAAATTTCTGTATAAAAATATTGACAAAATTTTCGATAGAAATAAATTTTGACAAAAATTTCTATAAAAATAAAATTTTGAAACAATTTTCTATAGTAATAAAATTTTGACAAAACTTTCTATAGAAATATAATTTTTACAAAAGTTTCTATATAATTAAAATTTTGACAAAATTTTCTATAGAAATAAAATTTTGACAAAATTTGCTATAGAAATAAAATTTTGACAAAATTTTCTATAGAAATAAAATTTTGACAAAATTTTCTATAAAAATAAAATGTTGACAAAATTTTCTATATTTAGTAATAAAATTTTGACAAAACTTTCTATAGTCATAAAATTTTAACAAAATTTTCTATAGAAATACAATTTTTACAAAAATTTCTAAATAAATAAAATGTTGACAAAACTTTCCATAGGAATAAAATGTTGACAAAATTTTCTATAAAAATATAATTTTTACAAAAGTTTTTATATAATTAAAATTTTGACAATAAGATAAAATTTTGATAAAATTTTGC
The DNA here is from genome assembly GCF_050003625.1 of Haematobia irritans. NCBI lineage: Eukaryota > Metazoa > Arthropoda > Insecta > Diptera > Muscidae > Haematobia > Haematobia irritans. The sequence continues at coordinate 36,788,726 of NC_134401.1, read as the reverse complement.
TATAGAAATTAAATTTTGACAAAATTTTCTATAGATAATAAATTTTGACAAAATTTTCTATAGAAATAAATTTTTGATAAAATATCCAATGCACTGAAAAAAATGCACGGTTCCAAAGATGTTGTCTTTACTTTACAAATTTTGGTATTGATTCCGAGCCAAAGAAGCGGATGATACAAATAAGTATACTTTTAAGACACAATTCTCTTTTAAATTTGGGTTTCGTGTACTTGCTTCTAGGAAGCAAATTTTAATTTTTCGTTTTTTAAGCTTGTTTTATTTTTATTTTCCAAATTCAGACTCGATTTTCAATAGAAATTATGCTATGTTTCAAGTAAAAAACATCTTTAAAATAAAGTGTTGAAAAACGTGTCCTATATTTGAACGATTTTTTGCTTTGTAGTCAAGATGCGAAAAGACAACAAATTTAAAGACAATTTCATTAATTTTAAAGAATTTTTCTGAATTATTAAAGTCAAATTGACCTTAGCCCAAAAATGTTTTCTTTCATTTAATGATACGCATTTTTAAGTCAAATCACTTAATTATAATGACAATACGACTTCATTGAAAAGTTTATCGACTTTTGGACAAGGAAAAAAACTTTATATTTTTATGTTAGCCTGATATCAATGCAGGCTGGTTCAATGTCCAAATCATTTAAACTAGAAATTATTACAATATTTATTCGAGCTTATTGGACAGGAAGATTAATGGAATTGACATCATTAAGTTACTGAAAAGAAAATGCCAGATACCCATCTCGCAAGCCTGACTATACATATATGTTTCAGAGTTGGCCACTACACATTTCCATAGTCTTTAGCGAGATCTGGCCGGGTGAGATGATTCAATTTGGTTCTTTTATGTTAATTTCTTATGAAATATTCATACGAGAATTATTCTTCTCAAATTTAACCATTTTTCACCCGCACTGTGCATCATCTTTTCATATAACTTTACAATCCCTTAATCTTATTTTTAGATTTCGATTTGTTACTACGCTAATGTACCAACAAATCGAAATCTATTTTTAAAGACATTGCTGAATTCACCTGATTGGCGAACGATCACACAATGTCTTTATATTAGAGAAATGCGTCTTCTATGCTAAGCAAAATTTGTATTCGTATTTTAAAGACATGACATCTTTGACCTCACGACAATTTTTTTTAGTGTGGAAATAATTTTTTTGCAAAATAAGATCTTATTTGTTTGGTACGTTTTTGGTACAATTTTCTCCAAATTGTGGTAGATTATTTTGGGCTCAGTGGTAAACGTGGACACTATGCGGCCCATATATAAATCGGTCCCCCCACGATGGGTTAAACAATACAACTATGATATTCTTGTATGTACCCCAAATGAATATAGGCGAGAGGAGAGTAAACGGGGAGAGTACAATAGCAGTTTTTCGTTAGACCAAGCATCTCTTTATCCCTTCCCCCTCACTGAACGTCCTTTAAAGGATATCAACATTTTAGGTGTTGTACCCTCAATGTTATATGAATAGGAAATTGGGTGGAGAGGGAAGGCTGGAGGTCAAAATCTACTGTAGGGTAACGGCTATGGCGGCTTCTCTCTGCGCGTTGCTGTTTCTTTATTTTTGGGGATGCTGCTGCGTTTGTTCGATGGCTACGAAGGGAGCCCTGAGATTGCCTCGGAGATCCCATTTAAATTCAGTCTTTCTATTGAACGCGTCGCGAGTGTTGGTGAAGTGAAAAAACTGCTCGAAGAGTCTCGAAAATAAATAAAATAAAATTTTTACCAAATATCTAAAAAAAAAAATATCTATACAAGTGCAAAAAAAAAAAAAATAGAAGCCTGAAAATTAAATAAATATTGTGTGATACAGAAGAAATTTAAATAAAGAAAAAAGAAAATTTCCCTGATACAAAATGCCAGGATAATGTGGAAAAAAGTAAATAATTTTTAATTTAATTGAAAAGAAAAAAAAAATCATTATGTGCTATAACAAGAAAATCTTTTTGTGCTAAGAAAATTTTCCAAGCTGCAGGATAAAAGAAGCAGAGAAAGAGAAAGCGAGAGGTGAAAGAGAGAGAGATTTTTTTTCAACCTGCCCCCAATGAAAATATGCCTTGGATAGATATCATGGAGCTAACAAGCAGGATACATAGTATCCTGTATAAATGCTGATACGACAGCTTCTTTTACATTAGAGGGCTTCGTTAAGCTCCAACCAACCAACCATCCATCCAACCATCCGTTGTGTATACATTACAATATAATCTGTATCTGTATTTCCGAAATGTTAAAGCATTGCTTCGTCTTCGTCTCGTTGATGTTGATGTTGTTGGTGTTTTTGTTTTTTGTTTTGGTTCAATCATCTCAGTGAGTGCAGATTGGCAATGTTGGTGGTAGTGATTTTTGCTGCCGCTTCTTTTTCATCATTTAAGCATACGGCATACGTATGTACATGTATATGTGTGTTATCGTATCTTGCCTTTTGCTGTTACAGCTACTGTGAGAAGGGACATTCATCTGTATGACTTTATGTCTATGTTATCAATCGTAAGTGTATGTATGTGTGTGTGTGTGATGAGTCTATTCTATTATTCTCTGCTAACTACTACTGAAGCTACTCGTATATTCCTGCAAGTGTGCAGCCAAGGATGCTGGGTTTTTGCTGCCGCTACTGTATATGGCTGTGTGTAATGGCCACTCAGCCAGCCAGCTATATACGCTTTGCGCAAATTGTCTTCTTTTATATCCCGGATTGTACGATTTGCGTCGTTCCTTTTTCGAAATTTGTTTTCGCATTTTTTCGTTGTTGTTGTTTTTGTTATTATTTCTTCCCCATCAAATTTCTTTTACAACTCCTTTATCATTTATTTTCTTATAGACTCTAAGGTCCATCATATAAAATATCTTTATACCGTTATATGGAGGAGACTACCCCCCCCGCCCACCGCACCACCAAGGTCCCCAAAGAAAACATCTCAGTTAACAAAAACAAAATATTTGACTGCCTCAATGTATATGCTGTTGTTGTTATTGTTGTTTCACAATATCTATAACAGAAAATTTTCACTTTTCAACCAAAAAGCTTTACTCTGATCAATATCAACTATTTGATTTCGAGGAAATTTTTGCTTATCATAATATGAAGAATAGAAGAAAGTATGTTTTTTTTTTTTTTTAAATAAAAAGTTTAGTTTAAAAGTTTAAACGTTTTGAGAAATTTTGCCTATTTTGTATTTTTTTTATTTGTTTAACATCATCTTAACATAGGCCACACAGAGCTGTTATGGCTTGGTTATGTCAATGATATAAAAAATGTCAAATTCAATGAACAAAGGGAAAATAATTTTGAAAAATTATAAAAAGCAAAGAAACAAAACGGAGCTGAGCTAGGCCGGAATGCCATGGACTTAAATCTACTAATTTACATACCTGTCCACACATTTTTATTAAATTCCCATTGTAACCACGGTTGGCTCAGTTGGTAGAATTCTACAAAAAATGGTAGATTCTTTATGTTTTGGTAGATTTTGCAAACTATACCTCTCCAACTAAGAGGTACAAAATTTTCTATACAAATAACAGTTTGAAAACAAAATTTCTATATATATATATATATATATATATATATATATATATATATATATATATATATATATATATATATATATATATATATATATATATATATATATATATATATATATATATATATATATATATATATATATATATATATATATATATATATATATATATATACAGCTGCGGTCAAAATAATAGCAGTGCTGCGCTTCAAGTAACTATCCAGAGCAAAACTTCCTTGTTTTTTAAATTCATAATTATTATTATTTTTATAGTATACAGTTATTGTGTACTTATGTTTTGTCGACGAACCAGAATCAAATGTGTTACCAATTTCGATATATTTTCATAGAAATGAAAACAGATACGAATTGGGGCGGTCTAAAAAATAGCAGTGACATTAAAAACTGAAAATATTCTAAAACTTATGTTACGGAATTTACTTCTTATACTATTATAAATAATAGTATTTTATTTATGCTAATTTAATATTTTGTTGCATGACCTTTGTTTCGCAAGACGGCTGCACAGCGGCGCCGCATTGAATTTATTAATGCTGAACATCTCTCGTTGGGTATTTTTTCCCAAGCTTCTCTTGTAACGGTCCAAAGTTCGCGATTGTTCTTAGGTTTTAAAGCAGCGACAGCATTTTTGACGTCGCACCATAAATTCTCAATTGGGTTGAGATCTGGTGACTGCGCTGGCCATTCCATAACATCTACACTGTTATCCTGAAACCATTTTTTTGCCAACCGACTAGTATGTTTTGGATCATTGTCCTGTTGGAAGATCCATTTTAGTGGCATTGCATACTGGGCATATGGTAACATAATATTTTGAAGTATCTCAACATACTGCGCAGCATCCATTGTGTTTTGAATCCAGTAAATTGGGCCTACACCATAGTACGAAAAACATGCCCAAATCATTATGCTTGACCCACCGTGTTTTATAGTTTTTGTTGTATACCGGGGATCATATTCTTTATTCGGGGGACGTCGTACATACTTCCTGGATCCTGTTCCACCGTACAAAACAATCTTAGATTCATCTGACCATAATATATTTCTCCACTTTTCAATTGGCCATTCCAGATGAACTTTTGCGAAACTTATCCTCTTTGCTACATGTATTTTTCGTAAGAGGGGCACCTTTCTTGGGCTTCTAGCATTGAGGTTATGGTTTCGAAGTACTCTCCTGACAGTTTCAACACTTATGGATGGACAAACATTGTCTCTTATCTCAGTCGCTGGTGTTTGGGGATTTTTAAAGCTAGCCTTTACTATGCGCCACTCTGTGGACTGAGTTACTATCGTCTTTCTTCCACGTGTTTCTGGTTTTGTTTCATAAGTAAGTGCATTTCTAATCATTTTAGCCGAGCACTCAAGTAAATTTTTTATCTCCTTATATGTTTTCCCTTCATTAACAAGCTTTCTTATGAGATTTCGCTTTTCCGCAGAACAATGTTTTCCTCGTCCCACTAAAAACATTAAATATTATTATATTATTTCGAAACTGTAAAATTAACACTATAATTAATTACTTTTGACACGAAAAATATCCAAAAACTTTGATCCGGTAAGATTTATCGAAATTTTATTTTAGCGCTGCTATTATTGTGACTGCACTTAATTAAACACGTTTCAGAAATGAACGCCATTTCTACAATAACAACAACAACAAATCCGTATAGACGCTCAATTGTTTTTGACAATCGTCAATACTAACGGTACATACAGTAAGGGCAATTAAAATATGTATTGAAAGAAAAATATTAACACCTATGTATGAACGTAATGTGCACTGCTATTATTTTGACCGCAACTGTATATATATATATATATATATATATATATATATATATATACAAAAAGCAGGACACTCACACAAGAGGTGTTTAATTGATTCCTTCTCCTCCACATCATGACAGCTTATACAATAGTCATTATACTTCGCACCTATAGTTTTTGCACCCCGTTATGGCAGATACCAGGAGTGCTATCTGACGCCTTGAGAACACTAGCATATCTAGTGTGCGGTTTAAGTTTAAATGGGGCCATATTTGCTTGGTGTCGTTACAACCCTTGCAATTCTCCCATCGAATATTGGCCATCATAACAGCCTTCTCACGCAGTAAGAGCTTGCAGGTGGCCAGAGGCATACCAACAGATTCTAGTTCCCCTGGAATATGTAAGGTAGTTCCTAGCCTTGCTAATACATCTGCTTCGCAGTTCCCCGGTATGTTCCTATGGCCAGGCACCCATATTAGGTGAATATTGTACTGCTCAGCCATCTCGTTTCGAGTTAAGGAACACAGAGTCCAAGGATTTTATTGCATGTTGACTGTCTGAGTATATATTAATGCAAATATTTGTTGGAACATTACTTCTCAGCCAATTCACCACCTCTCTTATTGCCAATATTTCAGCCTTAAAAACACTACAGTGATTAGGTAATCTTTTTGCTATTCGAATTTCCAGATCTTTAGAATACACTCCGAACCCCACTTGTCCATTCAATTTGGAGCCATCAGTATAGAAATCTATATATCTTTTATTCCCCGGGGTCTGTGTAAACCATGCCTCACTGTTGGGAATTAGATTTTCAAACTTTTTGTCGAAAAGTGGTTTTGCCAGGGTGTAATCCACTACGTTAGGCACATCTGGCATTACTTTGAGGACCGAACTATGACTGTACATTTTTTCGACCACAGCGATAGCTCGCGCAACCGCACAGCCGTTGTTGCAGCTGACTGTTTGGCCAAAATGTCTAAAGGCAATAGATGTAGCATGACATTAAGGGAATCTGTTTCTGTCTTACTAAATGCGCCTGAGATACATAAGCTCGCCATACGCTGAACTTTATCTAAACAAGTCGGTTTCTGAAGTGCCGGCCACCAGACTACAACACCATATAGCATTATAGGTCTAACTACTGCCGTGTATAACCAATGCACAATTTTTGGATTTAGTCCCCACTTTTTCCCTATTGCCTTTTTGCACGAGTACAAAGCTACCGTGGCTTTTCTCGCCCTCTCTTCAATATTAAGCCTAAAATTCAGCTTCCTGTCCAAAATAACGCCAAGGTATTTTGCACACTCACCAAAGAGAATTTCAGTACCCCCTAAGGAAATGGGCCTAACCGTGGGAGTTTTGCGATCTTTGCAGTACATGACTTGTTCTGTCTTTGCTTGATTTACACCAAGACCATTATCTTTCGCCCATTTCTCATTCATCCGGAGGGCTCTCTGTATAATATCTCTGATTGTGGATGGGAATTTTCCCCTGACTGCTAGCGCCACATCATCTGCGTATGTTACCACTTTTATCCTTTCTTTTTCTAGGGAAACCAGAAGGTTGTTTATAGCAAGAGGTGATAGAACTTCTCCTTGGGGAGTGCCTCTGTTCACGTACCTTTGTATGTTTGCTTGCCCTAGTGTGGCTGAAATACGTCTCTTTATTAGAAGTTCGTCTAACAGCCTAAGTATACCTGGATCAACATTCAGAGTTGTCAGTCCATTTAATATCGAGCTCGGATGGACATTATATCACCGTCAACCAAGGGATAATTCTTTCAGCCACTGCTTGTAATTCTGCCGGAGTAATTCTATCAGGTCCGGGGGATTTGAATGGTCCAAAGCTATTTAAAGCCCATTTTATTCTAGATTCCGACACAATTTCCTCGATAGGAAATGACCGCTGAGCCTCTGTTACACCTCTCTCTGATTTCCAGGGAAGTGTGTGTCCAAAAGTACCTCCAACGTCTCCTCACTGGACGTTGTCCAATTTCCCTCCGATGTTTTAATGAAACCTGGAGCGGTGTTAATGGATGCTAGTACCTTCCGTAGTCTGGAAGCCTCTGACGTATTCTCAATACTCAATACAGATCTCCACAGGACATTTTGGTTTCATGAAGAAACATTACGGGCGTATGTATATACACTTTGTGTATATTTATATCCTGAACCACTACTCGTATGTTTGCAACACCTGCAAAGACAGAAAAAAATATTTGAGTGATGTTAAAGATTACATAACCTAAAATTTAGGATGCGAAATTTAGAAAATATTAAGGACAAATTTCTTTAAAATAATGAAATTTCAATTAAAATAAAGTTTTTATTCTTTGCTTCAAAAATTTTTTCAATTAAATTTATGACACAAGCTTTGTAAATTTGCGTCCCTCCGTTAAATTCGCATGTCTTTGAACTAAGGCTAATCTTCCTTAAAGAAAAGAAACACTTTTTTTGATTAAAAGAAATTGTCCTTAAATTAACTGAAATATTGAAACTTTAGATTTAAGATAAAAACGCTTCAAATATAGGCTAAGACTTATTATGAGGATTTAGCGTCTTTGGTTTACAGTTTTTTTGGAATTAAGAAAACATTTTTTACTTTGAAGTATCCGTTATAATTTGGATTAATAAACTGGCATTGGTTTGTACGTGAGTACCTTTATTAATAAACCGCGAAAACAGAATGAAAATTAGATAAATGAGATATGTATCCTAATTTTAATTTGTCCTAGATTTAAAGCCAAATAGGTCGCTAAAAATTTCTTTATTTTAAAGAAGCCGCATCTTTGGCTTCGAATCAATATCGAAGTCCTTAAGGGAAGGTCAACATTTTTGGATTCAAATTAAACTTTTTTTGAGTGAAGAGACGAGATAGATACATGGTGTCTTTGGTAATAGCGCTCAGGGCCGGCCTCTGAGCCGATCTAGCCCTATCCGTCTGTCTGTGAACACATTTTTGTAATCAACATTTGTGTTGAAGTTTTAGTCCAATCGACTTCGTTAAAATCATAGGTCTAGGATTTAAGGCAAAGTTTCTTTAAAGTAAAGAAACACATTTTTAAGCAATAGTCCTGAATGTCTCACATTTACTACATATACCTCAAAACTCATATGTATCTCCCAATAAATCATAAATGCGCTTTTGCAAAATTGCATAAAAATTACGGCCTTAGATATAAACATTTCCCATATTGTATTTACCAACGCCCTGGGAATTACCGAGGCATTAGCCTTGGGTTTAAATTTAAAGTCTAGAGTTTTTGTAGAAGTGAATTTTTTTTCTCCAAAACGGTTCAGAATTAAATATATGGATATTTGAATGGCATTCAAAATATAGATTAGGGCGGGCCCGACTTTAGATTTTCCTTGCTTGTGAATTGACTATTTTAATACTGTAATATGCTTAGTCCCGAAGCCGTTTATGAATACTAATAATAATTTTCCCTCCAATGATATATTTGTGAAGATTTTTCTCATTTCCAAAAGACACGTGTAAAGCCTGAAAGTATGTAAAAATATTGATCTATTTTTTCAATAAATTTTTCTCATGGATATCTTCGCCTTGTGGAAATATAATCACGGTTGCCACTCGAGCCAAAAATAGTCTACCAAATTTGGAAAAAAAATTACCAAAAAATTGTCAAAATTGTATTTCTATGAAAAATTTTGTTATTTCGGTATAAGCCAGCTATCATAAACCTTTTTTCGGAAGGTTCAAGGGTGGTTCACTTTGGGTTTAGTGAACTGCCTGAATTTATTCTGATAATTGGTTGATAGTTTTTCTGCAAGTAGAGGATGCTGATAAGGAATGTGGCAATTCCGAAACGTGCGTCCATCCAACCATCTTGTAGTCTATAGGGCTTTGCCCAAATAAATTTGACAAACATTATTTTCCTCTGTTGGTTAAGCTACACTTGTAGTTTAGACAATGCATGGTTTTAAGCTGAAATCAAACGCAACAATAATGATTGAAGAATAAACCAACAATAACAAAACAAAAATTGTATTTCTTTAAAAATGTTCTTAAAATTTTATTTTTTTATAGAACATTTTGTCAAAATTTAGCATCTATAGAAAATTTTGTCAAAATTTTAATTCCACAGAAAATGTTGTCAATAATTTAATTCTACAGAAAGTATTTTCAACACATTTTGCTAAAAAAAAAAATTTGTAAAAATTATAATTCTACAGAAAATTTTGCCAAAATTTTGTTTATATAGAAAATTTTGTCAAAATTTTATTTCTCTACCAAATTTAGTAAAAATTCTATTTCTGTAGAAGATTTAGTCAAATTTTATTTCTGTAGAAAATTTAGTCAACATTTTATTTCTATAGAAAATTTGCTCAAATTTTATTTTTATAGAAAAAAATTTAATTTTATAGAAAATTTTGTCAATATTTTTTTTATAAAAAACTTAGTGAACATTTTAACTCTACAGTTTTTTTTTGATTTTAATTATAATTAAAATTTTGTCAACACAATTTTCTATAAAAAATTTTGTCAAAATTTTATTTCTATAGAATATGCAGTCAAAATTTTATTTCTATACAAAATTTTGTCAAATTTTATTTCTATAGAAAATTTTATCAACATTTTATTTTTATAGAAAATTTTAGCAAATTTTTATTTCTATAAAAAATTTTGTCAACATTTTATTTCTATAGAAAATGTTGTCAAAATTTTATTTCTTTAGAAAATTTTTTCAAATTTTTATTTCTATAGAAAATGTTGTCAAAATAGGGCTTTGCTCAAATAAATTTGACAAATATACTTTTCCTCTGTTGGTTAAGGTACTCTTGTAGTTTAGTCAACGTAGGGTTTTAAGCTGAAATCAAAACAATAAAAATGATTGAAGAACAAAACAACAATGAAAAAAAAACAACAAATTTTATTTCCATAGAAAATTTTGTCAAAATTTTATTTTTATATAAAATTTTGTCAATTTTTTTTCTATAGAAAATTTTGTCAAATTTTTATTTCTATAGAAAATTTGTGAAGTCCCTCTTAGTTTGAGTGGTATATGCTGCAAGCTCTAGCAAAACATCAAGAATTCTACCAATCTACCAAACAGTAAAAAAATCTACCATTCTTGGTAGAATTCTACCAAATGTGGCAGCCGTGCATTAGTACCCACCAGAGTGTGGTGAGAACGAAAATTGGATAAAATCAAGTCTATCTTTGTTTTATTTTCGATGATTGTGATTAGGTTTGTAAGCATCATCAATGCACATATCGCGCAATTATTGATGAATTTCATTTTTAGCTATTTCTATACTATTTCGTAACATATTTTTGTAAATTATAGCATTGAAAAAGCAACAACAAAATTTGTTGTTGCATTAAATATTTAGGAATATACCGACAAATACGAAGTTAAACTCGGTCATTTGTATAGAAAAGTATGCACAAGACCTCTCTTTTTTGTGTCTCTGTTGTTTAACAGTCCGGCTAGCATTAAATCTTCTCTGTTAGTTAGCAGTCGATTTCGGTATTTGTATTGTGAATGTTTTCATACCCTCTCCCCCCATTCACGAACGAAACGAAGTAGACAGACACCGACTCCAATATGCAGACACATAAAAGTCATTTATATGGATATTTGTGTGTGCCCAAAAACGAAAATGGTCGAAGGATACGAATCCCTGATGTTATGAATTTTCACACAGACAATATAAAAATATGGCAAAAAATATAACGAAAAATAATTAAGAATAAATAGGAAATTGCAATTATTTTCTTAAATTTTTAATTGAATATACTGAAAATATTTTTAATGGACAATTTTGTATAGTAATTTTGTGGTTGACTATTTGTGGGTTTCGTTATAGAGACTTAGTGTATAAGTCTTAAGTCTTGTCACCAATATTTTCAGATTGTTGATTTAGTATTACTAAAAACAAAAGTTTTACTAAGGCCCTTTTATTTTATTATTTAGAAATTTTTATTTTTACTCAAAGAATGTGATGTGTAAAATACTAATAATAATAAAAATAAATAAAACTAAGGGTGTTATATGCAAAATGTTTTTGTCCACCTTGGTGTAGACATGTCTGCACTCAAAAATCAGTGAACTCATCAGGACACTAAAATCAATTTAACATTATTTGAGTTCATATATATAATTATGTTGTAGTAAAAATTGCATCAATATGATGATGTTTCCTTCACTTTAACAATTGTTTGTGTATGTTAGTAAAACGACCTAAAACAAGAAAAAAATTAAATATTATAAAAATGTTGTTCTTCCTGGTGGAGGTTGTGTTTTCTTGGCCATCCTATGATTTTCGGGAGACTCTTTTTGGTCCTAAAGCCCTTTAATTCAGAGTAGATGAAGCTACACTCAAAATGGGCTGCGGAAAATAAACCCCCAAGAAATAAGGCCATAAAATGGAAATGAAAAAATACCTTAAATTTTGAGGTTTTGTAAAGCCTCATTTCGAGTATGCAATAAAACCCCACTACAATGAAACAAAGCCCCAAAAATCATGAAATAGGGCCCTATGGGGATTTATTTCATTTTTATACCCTGCGCCACACTGTGGAACAGGGTATTATAAGTTAGTGCATATGTTTGCAACACCCAGAAGGAGACGAGATAGACACATGGTGTCTTTGGCAGAAATGCTCAGGGTGGGCTCCTGAGTCGATATAGTCCGTGAACACTTTTTTGTAATCAAAGTCTAGGTCGCAGTTTCAGTCCAATCAAATTTGGCACAAGTATGTGTTTTGGCTACGAATAGAACCTTATTGATTTTGGAAGAAATCGGTTCAGATTTAGATATAGCTCCCATATACATAAATATTTCGCCCGATATGGACTTATATGGCCCCAGAAGCCAGAGTTTTACCCTAATTTGCTTAAAATTTTGCACAAGAAGAACAATTAGTACTATAGTCAAGTGTGCCAAATTTTATTGAAATCAGTTCAGATTTAGATATAGCTCCCATATATATCTTTCGCCCGATATGGACTAATACGGTCCCAGAAGTCAGGGTTTTACCCCAATTTGGTTGAAATTTTGCACTAGGAGTACAATTAGTAGTGTGGTCATGTGTGCCAAATTTTATTGAAATCGGTTCAGATTTAGATATAGCTCCCATATATAGCTTTCGCCCAATTTACACTCATATGACCACAGAGGCCAATTTTTTGCTCCGATTTAGTTGAAATTTTGCACATAGCATTGTAGCTATGTGTGCCAAATTTGGTTGACATCGGTTCAGATTTAGATATAGCTCCCATATATATGTTTTTCTGATTTCGACAAAAATGGTCAAAATACCAACATTTTCCTTGTTAAATCGCCAATGCTTAGGCGAAAAGTTGTAAAAATGACTCTAATTTTCCTAAACTTCTAATTCATATATATCGAGCGATAAATCATAAATAAACTTTTGCCAAGTTTCCTTAAAATTGCTTCAGATTTAAATGTTTCCCATATTTTGTTTTTACTAACATTGTGGTCCACCCTAGTGCATTAGCCAACTAAAATTTTGAGGCTATAGATTTTGTAGAAGTCTATCAAATTCTGTCCAGATCGAGTGATATTTAAATGTATGTATTTGGGACAAACCTTTATATATAGCCCCCAACACATCTGACGGATATGATATGGTATCGCAAAATTTAGATCTACAAAGTGGCGCAGGGTATAATATAGTCGGCCCCGCCCGATTTTAGACTTTTCTTACTTGTTAAAAATACAATTTATTGATCATGGAGAAAAAAAATAATATTGTTTAACTACTAGATCAATTATGAATTTAGTAAATATTTCACTATTATAAATCTTCATACACTATACAGTGAAACTCCTCAAAATTGGATATTTTCGATCGCCTAAATTTTGTCCACATTTGGAAGGTGTGAAAACTTAATTTAAATTATCCACTTTTGAAAGGTGTCTGATTTTCAGAGTGTCCAAGATTGGGGGTTTCACGGTATTATATTCTATATAAACATATACCAGGGGGAAGTAAGGGAAGAGCCATTAGTTTATGATTTTATTTTAATCGAAATTGGAAATACGTGAAAATATCATAACTTTGCTTACGTGTGAAGGTTGCAAAAAAATTCGCACGAAATATTTCAAACTTCAAATTAAGAATATTGTTCAGTTCAAGATGAAATAAACCCCCAAGAATAATTCGTTGGGGTTTACTTTCATCAATGAAATAGGGCGTTCTTTCATAGTGACATAACACCCTAAACTTTATTACGAAATAACATCCCAAAAAGCGAAACAATACCCAAAATATCGTTGTTTTTGTTTTCAATATAAAAGTTTGGGGCTTTATTTCATTTCCGTTGTAGGGCCTTATTACTTGGGGGCTTATTTCCGCAGCCCTCAAAATGGGTTTACTTGGATCCAAAGATTTTGACCTTTCTTTAAGGATTTTGGTATTGATTCTGAGACAAAGAGAAGGCTTCTTTAAAATACATTTCTTTTTGACCTATCCACCTTTAAATATAACAAGTATATACGGCCGTAAGTTCGGCCAGGCCGAAGCTTATGTACCCTCCACCATGGATTGCATAGAAACTTCTACTGAAGCCGATGGCAAGGTATCTTAAAACTTCCTAACACCGTAATATATACCACATAGTCCATACGTGGTATATATTAAACTAAAAAAGGCCGATTAAATACGTATATAATTAAGTTTAAAGTTTCTATAGAAATAAAATTTTGACAACATTTTCTAAAGAAGTAAAATTTTGACAAAATTTTCTATAGAAATAAAATTTGGAAAAATGTTTCTATAGAAATACAATTTTGACAAAATTTTCTATAGAAATAAAATTTTGTCAAAATTTTCTATAGAAATACAATTTTGGCGAAATTTACTATAGAAATAAAATTTTGACAAAATTTTCTATAGAAATAACATGTTGACAATGTTTTCTATAAAAATCAAATTTTGGTAGATTATTTTTGGCTCGAGTGGCAACCATGATTATGAACCGATATAGACCAATTTTTGTGTGATTGGGGATCGGCTATATATAACTATAGACCGATATGGACCAATTTTGGCATGATTATAGCGGCCTTATACTAACACCACGTTGCAAATTTCAACCGGATCGGATGAATTTTGCTCCTCCAAGAGGCTCCGGAGATCAAATCTGGGGAACGGTTTATATGGGGCTATATATAATTATGGACCGATATGGACCAATTCTTGCGTGTTTGTTAGAGACCACATTCTAACACCATGTTCCAAATTTCAAACGGATCGGATGAATTTTGCTCCTCCAAGAGGCTCCGGAGGGCAAATCGGGGGATCGATTTATATGGGGGCTATATATAATTATGGATCGATATGGACCAATTCTTGCATGGTTGTTAGAGACTATATACTAACACCACGTACCAAATTTCAACCGGATCGGATGAATTTTGCTCCTTTCAGAGGCTCCGGAGGTCAAATCTGTGGACCAATTTTTGCATGGTCATTATAGAACATATATCAACACCATGTACCAAATTTCAGCCAGATCGGATGAAATTTGCTTCTCGTAGAGGCTCCGCAAGCCAAATCGGGGGATCGGTTTAAATGGGGGCTATATATAATTATGGACCGATGTGGACCAATTTTTGCGTGGTTGTTAGAGACCATATACAAACACCATGTACCAAATTTCAGCCGGATCGGATGAAATTTGCTTCTCTTAGAGCAATCGAAAGCCAAATTTGGGGGTCCGTTTATATGGGGGCTATACGTAAAAGTGGACCGATATGGCCCATTTGCAATACCATCCGACCGACATCAGTAACAACTACTTTTGCCAAGTTTCAAGTCGATAGCTTGTTTCGTTGGGAAGTTAGCGTGATTTCAACAGACGGACGGACGGACGGACGGACATGCTCAGATCGACTCAGAATTTCACCACGACCCAGAATATATATACTTTATGGGGTCTTAGAGCAATATTTCGATGTGTTACAAACGGAATGATAAAGTTAATTCCATCCTATGGTGGAGGGTATAAAAACTTCAAAGTAAGAAATGCTTTCTCAGTTCCCAAAATCTTTAAACCAAAGGTGCGAAACTTCAAAATATGCCTTAGCCTATATTTCAAAAACATTTTTATCCTAAATCTACATCATTATATCAGCAAATATTAATATTTTAAATCAAAAATATTTTTCTTTAATTAAATTTCCTTGTATTTCGCAAATTTCCAAGATTCGTGTCCTAAATTTAATGAAAATATTTTTTTGAAATAAAGATTATAATCTTACGTATATCTTCTATTATTTTGAATAAAATTGTACTTAAAAATGTCCACAAATTTAGGTTGCATATTATGTCAATATTGTTTTCCATGGTATAGTGAATTTAGCCGAGGTCGTACTTCATTCCACAATGAATTTCATTATGGTCTTCAAAAATTCAGTTGTTGATCCGGAATCCATTAATGCTGTACACCATCTGATATTGCAAGATCGTCATGTGACATCTTGTGCGACTGAGGCAACCTTAGGTATTAGCGGGGAATGTATGCTAACATTCAATATTGCATGAACATTTGACCGTAAAACATTTTTTGTTCGCCTTCCCTCCCTATTTATCAATCGCGCAAAAAGGCTGATGTCTATTGGTCGAAAGAAATGCTCCAAAAATACGATCGCGATGCTTCAAAACAAGTCTATGATTTTCGAGATACCTCAATCAGAGTGGCAAAAATGCGTCGACAATGGGTTCTTAATAGGGAATATTTTGAAAACCATTAACCCTCTAATGCCCCATTTTTTTGCCAGCTGATTAAATTTTCAATGTTAACGACACAAAAGCAAGAGAACTAAGCCAGAAAAAATTATAGGTAAAATTCAGCATATGGTGCAAAGCCTCTTGAATAGTTTCAAATAAGTTTTCTTTTTATTTTGCCCATTTTTGTTGTCTTAAAGTGTGTTTTACAAAGCTTCCTTATTAAATGAAGACCGTCTAAAGAGCTTGGGCATTAGAGGGTTAACCTATTTGAGATGATTAATATCTGTTTTTGTTCTCTAATCTCGAAATATATAAGAGAAACTTCGCAGTTTCCATCGATATCCACTACTTTTTTCATATGTACTTCATTTTTGGCTTCCTCATATAGCCGTGGTATGACAGGGTTTTCAGCATATGGCCGAGCGTTATAGTTCTGCCAAATTACCTTATCGTGCCTTTCAAAATATTGTAGTCATTTATACAAAGGTCCTGTCAGCGTTTCACTCGGTTGAACAAAAACTGTTTTAGTGAGCCCAGATTAATAGCTTACTAAGAAATGAGTTTTTTTTTTAAAGAAACCACATCTTTGGCTTGGAATCTATACTAATATTATTTATAGGAAATTATAATATGTGGATCCATGTAAACATTTGTTGAGGATAGTATTTAAGTAGTCACGACCCATGGTACGTATGTGGAATATTTTCATTTATTAAATGCTAATATTACTCATACGTTCATGGGTACGATCATGGAGAACTCTGGTTGGCCAAAAACACATTTTGATACGAAACAAGTAAGGAAAGTCTAAAGTCGGGCGGGGCCGACTATATTATACCCTGCACCACTTTGTAAATCCACATTTTCGATACTATATCAAATCCGTCAAATGTGTTGGGTGATATATATAGATAGGTTTTTGTCCCAAATACATAGATTTAAATCTGACTCCATCTGAACAAAATTTATAATCTATAGACTTAAATTTTAAGTCGGCTAATGCCCTGGGATGGTACACTATGTTAATTAAAAATAATGCGAAACATTTTAATCTGAACCAATTTTGAGGCAACTTCGCAAACGTGTATTTATGATTTATCGGTCGATAGATATGTATTTGAAATAGATTTCTATATAGCTTCCATATATATATATATATATATATATATATATATATATATATATATATATATATATATATATATATATATATATATATATATATATATATATATATATATATATATATATATATATATATATATATATATATATATATATATATATATATATATATATATATATATATATATATATATATATATATATATATATATATATATATATATATATATATATATATATATATATATATATATATATATATATATATATATATATATATATATATATATATATATATATATATATATATATATATATATATATATATATATATATATATATATATATATATATATATATATATATATATATATATATATATATATATATATATATATATATATATATATATATATATATATATATATATATATATATATATATATATATATATATATATATATATATATATATATATATATATATATATATATATATATATATATATATATATATATATATATATATATATATATATATATATATATATATATATATATATATATATATATATATATATATATATATATATATATATATATATATATATATATATATATATATATATATATATATATATATATATATATATATATATATATATATATATATATATATATATATATGGAAGCTATATAGAAATCTGAACCGATTTCAACCAAATTTTACATGCATACTTAGTATTTTAATTCTACTCCCTGTG
Source organism: Haematobia irritans (assembly GCF_050003625.1). Classification (NCBI taxonomy): domain Eukaryota; kingdom Metazoa; phylum Arthropoda; class Insecta; order Diptera; family Muscidae; genus Haematobia; species Haematobia irritans. The sequence continues at coordinate 36,770,756 of NC_134401.1, read as the reverse complement.
AAAAATTTCACTTAAATCGGACTCCAACTTTGAACTCTGTGGTCATATGATGGAAAAATCGGGCGAAAGATATATATGGGAGCTATATCTAAATCTGAACCGATTTCAATAAAATTTAGCACACTTGACTACACTACTAATTGTACTTCTAGTCCAAAATTTCAACCAAATTGGGCTAAAACTCTGGCTTCTGGGGCCATATAAGTCTATATCGGGCGAAGAGTGTTATTATAAGCTATATCTCAATCTGAACCGATTTCAATCAAATTTGGCACACCTAACTATAGAACCTATTGTTCTCCTGGTGCAATATTTCAAGCAAATTAGGGTAAAACTCTGACTTCTGGAGCCATATAAGTCATATAGGGCGATAGATATATATGGGAGCTATATCTAAATCTGAACCGATTTCAATCAAATTATGCACACTTGACTATACGACCAAGTGTTATGTTTGTGCAAAATTTCAAGCAAATCAGGGTAAAACTCTGACTTCTAGGTCCATATAAGTGCATATCGGGCGAAAGATATATATGGGAGCTATATCTAAATCTGAACAGATTTCTTCCAAAATCAATAGGGTTCTATTCTGACCCAAAACAGGAACTTGCGCTAAATTTGAAGGCGATTGGATTTAAACTGGGACCTAGACTTTGATCACAAAAATGTGTTCACAGACAGACGGACATGGCTAGATCGACTCAGGGACCCACCCTGAGCATTAGACACCATGTGTCTATCTCGTCTCCTTCTGGGTGTTGCAAACATATGCACTAACTTATAATATCCTGTTCCACAGTGTGGCGCAGGGTATAAAAATTTCAGGTTATCCAGGCACTAAGAAAGATTAATTTCTAAGGATATTTTGTCAAAATTTCATTTCTATAGGAAATTTTATCAAAATTTAATTTCTATAGGAAATTTTATTAAAACTCCAATTTCTATAGGAAATTTTGTCAAAGTTTCATTTCTATAGGAAATTTTGACAAAATTTCACTTCTATAAGAAATGTTGCCAAAATTTCAATTTCTATAGGAAATTTTATCAAAATTTCATTTGTGTAGAAAATTTTGTCAAAATTTCAATTCTATAGGAAGTTTTGCCAAAATTCTAAGCTCTATAAGAAATTTTGTCAAAATTCCAATTTCTATAGGAAATTTTGTCAAAATTCCAATTCTATAGGAAGTTTTGCCAAATTCTAAGTTCTACACGAAGTTTTGTCAAAATTCCAAGTTCTATAGGAAATTTTTGTCAAAATTCCAATTTCTATAGGAAGTTTTATCAAAATTTCATTTCTATAGGAAATTTTGTCAAAATTCCAATTCTATAGGAAGTTTTGCCAAAAGTCTAAGTTCTACAAGAAATTTTGTCAAAATTCCAATTTCTCTAGAAAATTTTGTCAAAATTCCAATTTTTCTAGAAAATTTTGTCAAAATTTTATTTCTATACAAAATTTGGTCAAAATTCCAATTTCTCTAGAAAATTTTGTCAAAATTTTATTTCAATAGGAAATTTTGTCAAAATTTAATTTCTTAAAAAATTTTGTCAAAATTCCAGTTTCTTTAGGAAGTTTTGCCAAAATTCTAAGTTGTACAGGAAATTTTGGCAAAATTCCAATTTCTGTAAGAAATTTTGTCCAAATTTAAATATCTGTAGGAAACTTTTTCAAATTCCGATTTCTATAGAAAATTTTGTCAAAATTTCAGTTCTATCACAATTTCTATAGAAAATTTTGTCAAAATTTTATTTATATACGAAATTTTGGCAAAATTTCAATTTCTTTATGAAATTTTGTCAAAATTCCAATTTCTCTAGAAAATTTTGTCAAAATTTTATTTCTTTAGGAAATTTTGTCAAAATTTCAATTCTAGAGGAAATTTCGTCAAAATTTAATTTCTTAAGAAATTTTGTAAAAATTCCAATTTCTATAGGAAGTTTTGTCAAAATTCTAAGTTGTACAGGAAATTTTGGCAAAATTCCAATTTCTGTAAGAAATTTTGTCCAAATTTAAATTTCTATAGGACTTTTTCAAATTCCGATTTCAATAGAAAATTTTGTCAAAATTTCATTTCTATAGAAAATTTTGTCAAAATTTTATTTCTATAGAAAATTTTGGCAAAATTCCAATTTCTTTAGGAAATTTTGTTAAACTTCCAATTTCTCTAGAAGATTTTTTCAAAATTTTATTTCTTTAGGAAATTTTGTCAAAATTTCAATTCTAGAGGAAATTTCGTCAAAATTTAATTTCTTAAGAAATTTTGTAAAAATTCCAATTTCTATAGGAAGTTTTGTCAAAATTCTAAGTTGTACAGGAAATTTTGGCAAAATTCCAATTTCTGTAAGAAATTTTGTCCAAATTTAAATTTCTATAGGAAACTTTTTCAAATCCCGATTTCTATAGAAAATTTTGTCAAAAATTCATTTCTATAGAAAATTTTGTCAAAATTTTATTTCTATAGGAAATTTTGGCAAAATTCGAATTTCTTTAGGAAATTTTGTCAAAATTCCAATTTCTCTAGAAAATTTTGTCAAAATTTTATTTCTATAGGACATTTTGTAAAAATTTAATTTCTTAAGAAATTTTGTCAAAATTCCAATTTCTATAGGAAGTTTTGCCATAATTTTAAGTTGTACAGGAAATTTTGGCAAAATTCCAATTTCTGTAAAAAATTTTGTCCAAATTTAAATTTCTATAGGAAACTTTTTCAAATTCCGATTTCTATAGAAAATTTTGTCAAAATTTCATTTTTATAGAAAATTTTGTCAAAATTTCATTTCTTTAGGAAATTTTGGCAAAATTCGAATTTCTTTAGGAAATTTTGTCAAAATTCCAATTTCTCTAGAAAATTTTGTCAAAATTTTATTTCTATAGGACATTTTGTAAAAATTTAATTTCTTAAGAAATTTTGTCAAAATTCCAATTTCTATAGGAAGTTTTGCCATAATTTTAAGTTGTACAGGAAATTTTGACAAAATTCCAATTTCTGTAAAAAATTTTGTCCAAATTTAAATTTCTATAGGAAACTTTTTCAAATTCCGATTTCTATAGAAAATTTTGTCAAAATTTCATTTTTATAGAAAATTTTGTCAAAATTTCATTTCTTTAGGAAATTTTGTCAAAATTTCATTGCTATAAGAAATTTTGTCAAAATTCCAATTTCTATGGAAAATTTTGTCAAAATTTTTAATTTTATCATTTCTATAGGAAATTTGGTCAAAATTTAATTTCTATAAGAAATCTTGTCAACTTTCATTTCAACAGGAAATTTTATTAAAATTTCATTTCTATAGGAAATTTTATTAACGTTTCATTTCTATAGGAAATTTGATCAAAATTTAATTCTATATAAAATTTTGCCAAAATTTAATTTTATAGGAAATTTTATTAAAATTTCATTTTTATAGGAAATTTTGTCAAATTTTCATTTCTATAGGAAGTTTTGTCAAAATTCCAATTTCTATAGGAAATTTTGTCAAATTTCCAATTTCTATGGAAAATTTTGTCAAAATTTCATTTCTATTTTGTCAAAATTACGATTGGTCAAAATTTTCATTTGTATAAAATAATGGGCTGCCTATATTTAGAAAATCGTTTTGAATTTTAAATAACATTCAATTATTAATAATGATTGATTTAATTACTGTCATTTGCCGGGAGTGTAAACAACAAAATATTTTTGGTTCTTACTATGTCAGGTTTCGGGACGGCAACCAAAGGAAAGGATTTCGCATCGTTACTGGTGGTGAAAAGAGAACCACTACGACAATCCTAAGCGACAAAAAAACTATGTGATTACTCCGGTCAACCGGATATTCGCCTTGTCGTCGATGCTGTAACGAGCGGAGCATTGCTGATCAGGGACTTACCGTTTCCTGTTTTTAACGTTGAATTCTTTAATGGAAATTAAAAGTTCTAATTCCCTGTTCAAAACTGATATTGCCAGACTATTGTCCACTCTATTTGGCTGATATTGTCTTATATTGAGAACTGCAATATAAGACTGCCTTTCCGATCACAGTGATAGGTGGCATAGTCTTAGTCACCACTTTTTCGCTATTGACATATTGCACGAGTACAAGAATATTGTGGACTCCCTCGTCTTTTCTCCAATAAAGTCCAGCTTCGTGTTCAGTATGACTTCGAAAGGAGTTATGTTATAGCCACCAATAGGTATATGTATCAAAATAGTCCATATCGGAATTTGTTTTAATATCTCAATTTGCCCTCAATTTAGTGATCGATGAAATTATAGATCTGGTAATAAGCAATGACGTAGGGACCACTTTTTTGCTCGCCTTTTGTCCCATAATGACCTTCAAGTCCAGCTTTATGTCCTTTCGGAGTTATACTCATCAATAGATGTGTGTACCCAAATAGTCCATATTGCAACTTGGATTAATATATACATTGACTCTCAATTTTGTAATGGAAGAAACTATGGATCTAGTAATAAGTAGTGATGAGGGCTCTAATTTTTCCTAGCAATTTATGATTTCGAATATAGAGATAAAACGAACTTAAGAAATTTTCAATAAAAATTTTTACAAGTTTTATAATTTTTTCCCAAAAGAAATTTTCGAATAGCTAAATCTGCAAAATAATTTGCGTATCAATTTCGTTATTTAAAAATATGTAATACTCCATTGTTTTTTTTTCATTTTGAGGAATGTCAATTGCAAAATTGTATACAAAACGAAAGGTCCACCACGGCGTATGATTGCTATGAATTCCATACATCTGTCTGCAGCTGTGTGTGCATGTGTGTATTGCTTTCTTTTTTAGTGTTTATCTATTCCAGCACAATTTTTTTCCGAAGTTTTTTGTTGTTATTATCGTATGAATGCTTGGTTGCTTACTTACCGATGATACCGAGAGCTAAAATTCTCCCTCTCTCTCTCTATCTATGTTCGAACTTACATTTCGAGTTTTATGTTGTTGTAGGTTCAGAAAACACACAAAGGACGCCATCTTGAAAATACTCAACAGAAATTGAATACGATGGTAGAACATACACAAACACACTCACAGAGTAGAAATGTATCTACATTCTACATTAAATGAGTGTTGTTTCATATTAAAGGCTCTTGCATGGGTGTATTAGGGGAATAGTGAAGTTGTAAAAAAAGACAAACAAACAAACATCAAAACAAATATGCAAAGAGAATCTCGCTCCCCCTATTCAAATATAACATGAAATTAATATATAGGGGAGCGTATGTTTTGTTTGAAATATGTGTGTGTGTGTGTGTGTGAAGTGAGTGGATTGGAGTTCATTGCAAGTCCCCAGCACTAAAAGCAGTTACAACTGCAGAGTGATAGGTTATTCACACACATACACATACTCTCAAATATATTTCCTTTTGTGGGGGAGCCTACGTACGAGTACACTAAACTATACTACACTATACGATGATAGTAAACAGCAACCAAATAAAGCTACATAGCGTTGTTATGTATGTACGATGTGTTGTATAGTCATCTCATGTAAATATTCAAATGCACAAACGTCCGCTCTATGACACAGGATAAATGTAGTAGTAGTACAGGGGTGCCTATTCGAAACAAACAACTTAACATTGAAGCCACATCTACCATAAATGACATTTGCAATAGCTAAAGCAATAAAACATAGTAAAAACGCGATATGTAGCAAAAGAAAAATAAAAACTAAAATCTTAAGTGTGCATGTTTGTCCTTTGGGTCTTATATATGTATGTGTTTTTAGAGTTCTATACACATGTCAGTGTGTGTGTTTGTACGATGGGGGCTGATATAACAAATGAAAAACGTAAACTAAATATATTATCATAATCCTATATATAGGGGTAGATGCCGCCTCTATTATGATGGATTTTAAAGTATTGCCACGATAAAAAATAATTATCTAAAAAAAAAATGTGTAAATATTAGACAAATCCTACAGACTTGTTAACTCAATTGGATTCTTAGTAATTTAAACTGCACAATAAAAAAAAAAAACATATTTACGTGATATTAAAGATTATGTTGCGCAGCCTAAAATTTAGGATGTAAAATTGACAAAATATTGAGGACAAATTTTTTTAAAATAATGAAATTTTAATTAAAATAATGCTTATAATATTTGCTTCAAAAATTATTTTTTCATTTAATTAAGGACAAAAACTTTGTAAATTTGCGTCCCTCCGTTAAAGTAAAGAAACACATATTTGATTTAGATAAATTGTCCTTCAATGAACTGAAATATTGAAACTTTAGATTTAAGATAAAAACGCTTCAAATATAGGCTAATACTTATTTTGAGGATTTTGCATCTTTGGTTAAAAGTTTTTTTTTGGAATAAAGAAAACATTTTTTACTTTGAAGTATCCGTACTAATTTGGATTTTTAAAGTGGCATTTGTTTGTCGTGAATAGCTTAACTAATATATGGCGAAAAGAGAATGAAAATTTGATAATTTTATTTTGATTGATCCTAGATTTAAAGCCAGATATGTCGCTAAAAACTCTCTTTATTTTAAAGAAGCCGCATCTTTGGCTCGGAATCTATAACAAAATCCTTAAGGGAAGGTCAAAATCTTCGGATTCAAGTGAACTTGTAGGACTCTGTCACCTTATGCACTCAAAAAATGGTGCGCTAATACCAACTGAACTTTTTTTAGTTCATGAAGATTAATTGATTTTAGTTAAATTTTGCACAATGTGAGCAAATGTTCTTTATTTTAATAATTTTTTGTTTACTTTAATGACGTGAACTAAAAATGAGAAAAAAAAGTTTTATACAAATCTAGTGCACAAGTTTACTAAACAACTAGTAAGGAAAGTATAAAATCGGGCGAGGCCGACTTTATTATACCCTGCACCACTTTGTAGAACCACATTTTCGATACCATATCAAATCCGTCAAATGTGTTGGGTGTTACATATAAAAAAGTTATACATACATTTAAAACTGACCCGATCTGAACAAAATTTGTTAGACTTCTATATACCAAATTTCATCCGATCCGGCTGAAATTTGGTACATGGTGTTAGTATATGGTCTCTAACAACCATGCAAAAATTGGTCCACATCGGTCCATAATTATATATAGCTCCCATATAAACCGATTACCAGATTTGACCTCCGGAGCCTCTTGGAAGACCAAAATTCATCTGATTCAGTTGAAATTTGGTACGTGGTGTTAATATTAGGCCTTAAACTCCCATGCAAAAATTGGTCGGTATCGGTCCATAATTATATATAGGCCCCATATAAACCGATCCCCATATAAACCGATCCCCATATAAACCGATCCCCAGATTTGGTACGTGATGTTAGTATATGGTATCCAACAACCATGCAGGACTTGGTTCCTATCAGCCCATAATTATATATAGCTCCCATATAAACCGATCCCCAGATTTGACCTCCAGTGGCTTTTGGAGAAGCAAAATTTATCCGATCTGCTTGAAATTTGGTACGTGGTGATCGTATATGATATTTAACAACCATGCCAAAAGTGGTCCATACCAGTCCATAATCATATATAGCCCCATATAAACAGATCCCGAGATTTGGTTTTGGAGCCTCTTGGAAGAGCAAATTTCATCCGAGTGAGTTGAAATTTGGTACATTGTGCTAGTATATGGTCGTTAACAATCATGCCTAACTAGGTCCATATCGGTCTATAGTTATATATATCCCACAGATAAATCGATTTCCAATCACACAAAAATTGGTCCATACACGCAGAGAAGGAATATGATCACCTCAAACATGTTTCAAGAGCAAAATGTTATTTTTGTATGGTGACCATGTAACATGTTTGTCACTAAAATGTTATTTTACAGTCAAATATAACCTGCTTGCCGAAATCAGATACATGCTTTCCGAGAACATAACATGGTTGCGAAAACCTTAAAATATGTTTGAGGTGATCATATTCCTTCTCTGGGTGTATCAAGTTCATAATTGTATATAGCCCCCATATAAGCGACCCCCATATTTTAATTCTGGCTCTCCACGTACCGTGCAAAAAGTCTATATCGATTCGTAATTATTTGTAGACTTAACTATACCTAACTTTTTTGTCTAATATATACCACGTATGGACTAACTCACAATTTAGAAAACGATGTTAAGAAGTTTTAAGATACCTCAACCCAAGTAATTCGATTGTGGATGACAGTCTTTCGTAGAATTTTCTACGCAATCCATGGTGGAGGGTACATAAGATTCGGCCTGGCCGAACTTACGGCCGTATATACTTGTTTTGTTATTCAAATTGTACCGTTTAATTTCATTGCATAATTTTAGGCGTTACACATGTACGCCTGAAAACACTATGACATTAGAGGGAAATGTGCTTACACATATATAATGGGGCGCGTAAAGACATCGATCCCATGGGATTTGAGATCTAAATCATGGAACAGTTTTACTGTATAAAAACAAGTAAAGAAAGTCTACAGACGGGTATAGGGAAGCTTTGATGGTATAATCCACCGATGACAAATTTTTTGGTGTTTGATCGAAATTGGGATTAAACCTACACCTTTTTGTATACATGGTGGGCCATTGCAACACAGTGGCTACCACCGTCGAGTAATATCACCCAAATTGTTGCAAAGTAAGAAAAATTAAACGAATTGGCAACGTCATTACCGATTTAGTATTTTGCAGAAGTTCAGACGAAGTTGTTTTGCATTCGTATGCTAACGAAAGACACAACGAAGTCACAAATAATTATAGTATAATTTACAAATACACTAATACATTTACAACGACGGAAAATGCAACAAAGTTGCGAAAGATGTAAATAGTGTAATGTAACATAAAGAATAAAAGAAAACGGCAACGAAAAAATCGTATAGATATTGCTAAACCATAGGAAAAAGAGTAACAACAGATATATTAACTCCTCTGCACACAAAACTCTGTTAAATTTCCAAAAAATATGTGTAATGTAAAGGTAAAGAGCAAAACCCAGATAACTTCTTTCAATAGACAATAGGAGTCTATATAAACTCCATTGAGGTGCTTATTTTATATTAAGAGATTTGGAGATAATATGTATGGAGTAGAAAGAGAGAGAGGGAGAGCGAGAGAGTTAACAGAATATTAACATATGTGTGCTATTATGTTATTAATATTTAACAGTATTTAATTATCTCAGCGTGTTAGTACAATTGAGAATCGATTGGGAAAGGAGTTCCGTTATGTATTAATTTCTTTTGGCCCCTACAATTGGATATATTGTTTTATAATATTTGTTTTAATTACATTAATTTATTTTATAGAATATCGATTTTTATTAACTTAATATTTTGTTTTGCCATTGTGTTGCGAACGTTTTCCTTGAAAATATGTATTATAGAAATATATTTGCTGCCTATTCGACAGTGAGCTCCCTCTCTTTATCATTATTTCTCTCTTTATCTTTATGACCAACGAGGGCTTTTGGTTACTCTCTTTGTTCTGTGTTTACCACCAGCATCAGCATTACTGTAGCATCATTTTATTTTTGGCCAAATCGTCTGATGTTCGTTATCCATCTCGTTATGGGTATTTGTTGTTGTTGTTGTTGTTATGATGTTTTGGACAAAAACAGAGAAGACAATAACAACAACAATAAAAAAAATTGAAAAGATTGATTGTAAAAACGAATTTGATTGTATATCCAGCATACAAATACACACATAAACACATCACATACATACATTCACTTACATACACACAAACATCTAAGGTTGTATAGACATTCGTATGGCCTTACATATATATAGGCATAAATCTAAATGGGGCCCAAACAAAAATCACGCTCAAAAAATGTAATAAACCAGTAACAATAGTAACAACAAAACCAAAAGCATCAACAACATCTTCTTCAAAGTTTCAGAAAAGTGAAAAAATAGAAGAACAACAAGAATACCGAAAAAAGGACATCAAAAGAAAAAAGACGAAAAGAACTGTCAGGCCAAAAAGCGAAACGAGAAATGTTAAAAGTGAAATTGAACGACGCCCCATAAAAAAGAGTGTGTCCTTTTTGGTGAAATTTGTAGCAAGAATATATGATGAAAAACAGAGAAACTAAATAAAAGTGAATATATAAAAATATATAAAAATACTCATTTGAAATTAATAGAATAGAAAAAACTACTTGCAAAAAAATTAAAATAAAGTAAAATTATATAAAATATAATGGAAATCAAGGGCTCAAAAATGCCACAGTTTTGTGAGTAACTTTGCAAAAAAGAAAATCAAATAGCAAGTGATAATAAAATATAAGAAAATGAAGGCCTGCATAATGTGAATATGGTGAACAAATTGGGAAAAACTAAAAAAGAAATTAAATTAAGAACAGTGATTATTTCGGCTCGACCAAAACCAACTTCATTATGATTGTGAATCATATGTCTCTGCTGCAGAACATTTGTTCAACAACTAAAGATTAAAGATTTTTAAAATCTGCAATATATCTATTTAGGTGTATATTCACGGACCTCAGATCGTTATGATATAAATAATGCGTTGATAAAAAATGCGATTTTTAAATGCTAAATAGTTGCTCTATGAAAAAAATTAGAAAATGCTAAAAAAGTAAATGGAACCAGCTTTCGCTGATAGAACTATTTTGAATCCAATAACAAATTTATTGTCAATTTGATTTGCTTGATCAAGGGATACAAGCGCTGAAAGCACAGCCATAAATAATTTACCAAAATTTGAAGAAAATTTTATCAAAAACTATGAAAAAAATATGACAACATTTTATTTTTACAGAAAATTTTGTCGAAATTTTATTTCTATAGAAAATTTTGTCAAAATTTTATTTATATAGACAATTTTATTAAAATTTTATTTCTATAGATAATTTTGTCTACATTTTATTTCTATGGAAAACTTTGTCAATATTTCATTTCTATAGAAAATTTTGTTTAAATTTTATTTCTATAACAAATATTGTCAAATTTGTATTTCTATATAAAATTTTGTTAAACTTTTTGTCTATAGAAAAAGTTTTCCATGGAAAATTTTGTCAAAATTTTACTTCTATAACAAATTTTGTCAAAATTTTATTTCTATAGAAAATTTTGTTAAAATTTTATTTCTATAGAAAATTTTGTGAAAATTTTATTTCTGTAGAAAATTTTGTCAATATTTCATTTCTGTAGTTGTTTAAATTTTATTTCTATAGAAAATTTTTTTTCTATAAAAAATTTTGTGAATCTTTCATTTCTATAGAACTTTTTTTGTAAATTTTATATCTATAACAAATTTTGTCAAATTTTTTTTTTATAGAACATTTTGTTAAAATTTTATTTCCATAGAACATTTTTTCAAAATTTTATTTCCATAGAAAATGTTGTCAAAAGGGCATTTCTATAGGCAATTTTGTCAAAATTTTATTCCTATAGAACATTTTGTCAAATTTTTATTTCTATAGAAAATTTTGTCAAAATTTTATTTCTATAGAAAATTTTGTCAAAATTTTATTTCTAAAGAAATTTGCCAAAATTTTATTTCTATAGAAAATTTTGTCAAATGTTTTATTTCTATAGAAAATTTTGTCGAAATTTTATTTCTATAGCAAAATTTCTCACAATTTTATTTCAATAGAAAATTTTGTCGAAATTTTATTTCTATAGCAAATATTATCACAATTTTGTTTCTATAGAAAATTTTGTCAAAATTTTATTTCTATAGAAAATTTTTTCAAAATTTTATTTCTATAGAAAATTTTGTTAAAATTTTTTTCCATAGAAATTTTTTCAAAATTTTATTACTATAGAACATTTTGTCAAAATTTTATTTCTATAGCAAAATTTCTCAAAATTTTATTTCTATAGAAAATTTTATTTCTATAGCAAATATTCTCACAATTTTATTTCTATAGAAAATTTTTTAAAAATTTTATTTCTATAGAAAATTCTTTTTCAAAATTGTATTTCTAAGATATTTTTTAAAATTTTATTTCTATAGAAAATTTTGTCAAATGTTTTATTTCTATAGCAAATATTCTCACAATTTTATTTCTATAGAAAATTTTTTCAAAATTTTATTTCTATAGAAAATTTTTTCAAAATTTTATTTCTATAGAAAATTTTGTTAAAATTTTATTTCCATAGAAAATTTTCAAAATTTTATTTCTATAGAAAATTTTGTCTACATTTTATTTCTATAGAAAATTTTGTTAAAATTTTATTTCTGTAGAAATCTTTGTCAAAATTTTATATTTCTATAGAAAACTCTGTCTCTAGAAAATTTGTGAAATACTATTAGTTGAAGAGGAATATTTTGTTTATTGGACAAACTATCACAGAATTTTTTACCCAAAACACTGAATTCGGATCATACCATAAGAAGTGATGCAAATTTAGTGCAAAAGTTGTTGAAATTGTGGACATCCGTCCTAAAAACAAAAAACTTTTTTTGTCTTCAATCACGAAATTAATTGATCCAATTAATTTTTAATTGAAATGTTTTCAATCACAGAAATTATAGTAGAAATCAACAAAGTCAATTAAATAATTAATTGATATATTAAATTTATGTGATTGTTTTTTTTTTTCAATTACTAATTTTTTAATTGAATATTTTTTAAAACTCAATTAAAATTTTAATTGGAAAAATTTTTGTGATCGTTTTTTCTGTGTATGACAAGCCCATGTTAAATTAATCGCATCTGTGCCAATTTGGCACTACTTCCGCATCCAAACAGAACAGTTTCACTCCTTTTTCGGCGACGCTCTTTTTGCGGGGATGTTGCTATACTTACTTAATAAACACTATTCTATCATTCTTAAGATGTCGGAAGGTAACATATTAGCAAATATTAAATTAATAATTAATTAAATTATAATTTTTTAATAAAGTACAATATGGATACGGATGACATATAAGTTATGTTATGTTGAAAAATGGATTTGCGATTTATTCCACATCAACAATTTCCTTATATTTTAAAGAAGAGAAAAATTCTCTCTCTCTCTCTCTTCATTAAATAACATATAGGTTTCTCTTTTTTGTCTTAAATGAATTTAAAGAGTACATGCATTTTATGGCTGTCCATATGCCATTGTGCAATTTATTTTCGTCTAAAGGATATTACAATGCCAAGATTGGTTTGGCCTACAACTAACTTGACCAATATAATGTGACCATAATAGTCTACCCTTAGTTTACTTGCTGCTTAGTTTAATTGCTGCATACTCATTTGCCATGGAAAAGCAAGGCCATGGTATAACACGATATGGCTAAGATTTTTAAATTTCCAAAACTATTGCTTCCACTCTAGTGTTCTCTGAAAGTTTACATAGCTTTTAATTGAATTCATGTCCTTATTCTAAAATGCTGTCATTTGGCCTGTATTGTTTGATGGAATAATGTATTTCTTGTGTCCATGGAATGTATTTTTTTATAAAACGCAGTATGAACGAACAACAAATTTAATAGAATAAACAATTAAGAATAACGTAACACATAACCCTTAAATGTATAAGATCACCGATTTCTCTGAAATAAAAATATTTTATTTTTGTAAAAAAAATATTTTTTTTTGAAAAAATAGTGGTTTTTAGAGAAGAAATTATTACACTACATGGTTTTTACCAACATTACGTTCAAATCTAGTAGATATTATTTATCTTCAAATTTGTAGTTTTTTGAATTACTACAAACACATTTTTAAAAATGAACACATTTTTAAAAATATCATTATGATAAACATATTTTTAAAAATATCATTATGATATTTTAAATGCAATAAACTCGATTTCATAGAATTTGGTCAACACTTTAAGATGTAAGAATTTTTTTCTGGTTGTATCTTAAAAGATACAGTGCACATTTAAGGGATAAACAAGATCTTTGACAGAAATGGTTTAACATGTCCTCTGTCGCATCGGGTAAATATAATACCCTTTATACCCTTGGATGTGTTACACGTTCCGAAGTATTGGTCTAGATCCCATAAAGTATACTTGGTGTAGGTCATGTTCGATCTAGCGATGTGCGTCCGTCCGCTTATTGAAATCACGCTAAATTTCGAATGAAAGAAGCTAACATATCGTCTTAAAATTTGACACATGTAGTTGTTATTGATTTAGATCGAATGGTATTGGTATTGAATGGGTCATACGAGGGTTCTTTTTTATATTTCGGGAATAGAGAATAAAAATTAATTATTATGTTCGAAAAATCGCTATATAGTTTTTCAAATTTAAATTTTGTAGCATAAGGGAATTGTTCTTGTCTAAAATTTCGGAATGTCAGAAATAATTTCAAATTTTAGAATCAATGTAAATTTATTCGAATCAGCTACCTTTGTCAACCGATTATGGCCTTCAAACAAAGCAGTAGACATTCTGCACGAAAATGGCTCTGTGGTATTTTGCCCCATTCACGGCGAAGCGACGTCTTGAAATGATCGACACTTTGGCATTTTTAGTGCCAATCTTATTCTCCAATATGCCCCTGGCGCAAAAGTCGCAAATAAATTGGGATAGGTAGATTTTTGTGGCCATTGTGTGAGAGAAAAAATGAAGCTAGGAACTGTATTTTTAAGCCATTCTTGGTTGACGTGTACTAAGCACGATAGTGCTGGGTCCTGTTGTAATGTCTATGGTCCATGGTTTTGGGCCGCAATACTGTCTTGAGGATATTTCCCCCATAATATTCGACATTTATTTAGACCCCACACGCAAAGAAGGAATATGATCAACTCCTAGAGCAAAATGTAATTTTTGAATGGGTAACATGGAATATATTTGCCACAAAAATTATGGTTTTTCCCCAAACATAATTGGATACATAATGTCCGAGAAAATAACATGGTTGTGAGAAATATGTTACATGGTCTCCGTGGTCCAAAACTAATATTTCGTTTTAGGATGTGATCATATTCCTTCTCTGGGTGCATGGTCGATGAATAAGAGGTGGAAGCCACAATCGCCCGTTACGGCGGGTTACATCATTATCGGCGCTTGAGTTCTGGTGTAAATTTTCAGCTTAGGTCGAAAATCTTTGTTGTTAGTAACTATCTCATTTAAAATCATAATTTATTATGGTTTTAAATTCTTTAATAAATAAATAAAATAAATAAAGAGGTCAACAGAACTCTTTGGCAAATAAATTCGATCTTTCCGTTTCCTTCAAAACCTGATCAATTTGAAATGGCTTCGGAGAAAACCAGATTCTGTAATTGGCCACTTTCTTCAAACGAAGCAGTTCCTTGGCTCTATCCAGTATAACCTCTTTTTGTGTCCCAGTGAGCTCTTGCTCTTTTTGGAACATCGATGGCTTTAGTCCAAGCTCATTTTTCAATATGTGTTGCATTCGCTCTCACGGTATTTTCACCAGAGAATGAAGCCGATCCAATATTATCGGTGGCGGCTGGCACTAAATTTTTGCCTCCGGGGGCTTGACGGCTAAGCCGATGTAAATTTGTCTATTCGGAGGCAGACAATTATCCATTATAAAATCAATCGAATCAATCAAAAATTCGACAATTATTAATAAATTTTTCTGATTTAAATCGATATTTTAGGTTAGGTTGGAAATAAAATTTTGACAAAATTTTCTATAGAAATAAAATTTTAATAAAACTTTTCTATAGAAATAGAATTTAGACAAAATTTTCTATAGAAATAAAATGTTAACAAAATTTTCTATAGAAATAAAATTTTGAAAACAATTTCTATAGAAATAAAATTTTGACAAAATATTCTATAGAAATAAAATTTTGACAAATTTTTCTATAGAAATAAAATTTTTACAAAATTTTCTATAGAAATAAAATGTTTACAAAATTTTCTAAAAAATAAAATTTTGACAAAATTTTCTATAGAAATAAAATTTTGACAAAATTTTCTATAGAAATAAAAAAATGACAAAATTTTCTATAGAAATAAAGCTTTGACAAAATTTTCTACAGAAATAAAATTTTGACAAAATTTTCTATAGAAATAAAATTTTGATGAAATATTCCACAGAAATAAAATTTTGACAAAATTTTCTATAGAAATAAAATTTTGACAAAATATTCCACAGAAATAAAACTTTGACCTAATTTTCTACTGAAAAAAAAAACAAATTGACAACATTTTCTATAGAAATAAAATTTTGACAAAATATTCTATAGAAATAAAATTTTGACAAATTTTTTTATAGAAATAAAATTTTGACAAATTTTTCTTTGGAAATAAAATTTTGACAAAATTTTCTATAGAAATAAAGGTTAGGTTAGGTTAGGTTATGTGGCAGCCCGATGTATCAGGCTCACTTAGACTATTCAATCCATTGTGATACCACAGTGGTGAAATAAAACTTTGACAACATTTTCTATAGAAATACAATTTTGACAAAATTTTCTATAGAAAAAAAAATTTGAAAAAAATTTCTTTAGAAATAAAATTTTGACAAAATTTTCTATAGAAATAAAATTTTGCAAAATAGCATTTCTGTGTTTGGTAGTTTTTTGGTAAAATTTTCTCCAAATTTTGTTAGATTTTTATGGCTCAAGTGGGACAGTGCTTCACATCTTTCTCTCTCTCTCCCTCTCGCTCTCTCGTAGTTACACAATGAACTTTTAATTTTAAGTACTTGAAAAATTTAGCATATATCTATAAAATTCATACCTGATCAAGAAAATTAACATATTTCCCTCCTTCTCTTTTCAGATGTTTCTTTTGTTCTAAGAGAATACAGGAATTTTTGTCTCCGTCTTTGAAATAGCTGCATTGGTCCAAAAACTATAAGCAAAAATGTGGTTTTACGGGTTTATACCCCGAAACAGAATTTGTTTTAAAATCCACAAAGCATTGCCAAAGTGTTGTAATAAATACAAAAGCTAAAGCATTTAAAGTACAGCAAAAACCAAAATACACAACTCCCACATTTTATTCCCCCCTAAAGAAAGGGGAAAATAATTGGAAAAAACTATTGCAAAAAAAACAACATCTTCTACCTAGAAAGGAGATAAAAAAATCAACATCTTAACAATTACAAGAAAACGATTCGAAAAGAAAATCCTTGAAGCAAAAACCTTAACTTGAATCATATGTAAGCGTTAACTGGAAGCAAACCCCCCAAAATCTCGTCCTTTTGACTTACAACAACGTAACGTATCTACATAATCCAAATCATAGTCATTGGTAAACTTAATCAGCATCATCACTTTATGAAGACTTAGAGGACTTGACTTGATAATTTTTCGCTCAATATCATCAACAGCTATCGATTATCGATCTTCACTATGCCCCGCTCTTTGCCACATTCAACGGCGGCCATGGTACGCCAACAATTTAGTGTGGCTACTTTGTGTTTTGTAACTCTAACCCTAAGCTCGGTACCGGTGCGAGAGATTGGGGCCCAAAGACCTTTGCTGAATCATACAACCTACAATACCATACCAACGGGCCAGCATAATTATAAGCTAAGAAATGGACGAACTCATGACTTTCTACCACCCACCACGGTGGCCTCGATACCCCGAGGGGCCATAGGTGGTCTTCTGGGTCCCGGTGTTCCGAATTATGATGATCTGGAGAGTACCCAATTGCCTATGCTAACGGGAGGTCGCCGTGATAGCCGCCGACGTCTTACTTTCCAAACTTTGGCCAATATGCATCGTGGCAGTAGCACAGGTCGTGGCATGGAATCTCTACGCAAGGAGTTACGTAAACCTTCTGTGGGAGGACCTGGTGGTGGAATAAGTGGTAATAGTCCTGGTTATCCATCGTATGTAGCCACTTCATCTATAGGCAAAATTGATGGTCTAGGAAGTATTGGTCCAGCACAGCGTTATGGTGATGCTCTGCATCAGGCTGGTCTTCTGTATTCGACCAGTATACCACCGAAAGGTAGGTTTTTAGAGCATGCGGACATCATTTCGATTTTTATTTGATTTGTGTTTTTTCTTCTTTTTTCAAAGGTTCCGTTGACGGAAAATTTATTCGGTATTCACCCAAGACAAATTCAATAGCAGAACTACGTAAAATGAATGCTGATCAACCAATGCGTGGTGTGGATGATGATATCATATTGGATGAACATCAAGATCCTCTACAAACGATTAAGGATGAATTGATAAGTTCACAACCCCAACCGGTGAGTAATAATTAGGCTAAGTAGCTAGTCTACATTTCAAAGTTGGATTTTATACCCATCGATGCATTAGCCTTGATCTGAATTTACTATCAACGTAATATGCACCTATTGCTACTTTCTGGTAGCTATTACACATTACCATAATATGTACCTAATTCGAATGTATGAGGTGTTGGTTTATGCAAAAAATACGATGCTATATCCAGGGTCCAGTGGATTCCATTGAGCTGAATTGTCTGTCAACGTATTAGGTACCTATTGCTAATTTCTGGTAACTACTATGCATTACCGTAATATGTACCTAATTAAAATATATGAAGTGTTGGTTTATGCAACAAATACGATGCTAATATTCAGGGTCCAGTGAATTCCTTCTGAAGTTCCAAAATTGGAAAATGAGCAAGAGTTAGACTTAAAAGTTGAGCTGCAGACTACTTTTAGACTAGACTAGTAATTGTTACTTATTACCAATATCAGAGATATTGATGTATGCAAAATTATGACGATCAACTTCTGGGTCCAATGGATTCCTTCTGAATTTCCCAATTTGGAAAATGACCAAGCATTAGGCCTTAAAGTTGACCTACAGACGAGTAGTCAGACTATGACATCGAAAAAGAGATTTAAAGAAAGGCGAAATGTTCAACGGTGCCATAACAACTCTCTGATATAAGCACACAGAGTTCTTGAAGGGGCCAAGGGCAAAGGATCTCCTGACGAAATACAAACATCTTTTCGTCCACGATAGTTTCCCGGCTCAAGTCAGCACCAGAGGTCAATAGAGTGTTTTTTAAGGCGCTTTATGGCTATCGATGAAGTTTGGAAAGGTGTTTTTTGGCGCTATGAATATGTGCCCCAATTCCTAAACGAAGTAGGACCCAAAAAATTGTATCGATAAAAATAATAACAAGATTTTGGACGCTATGAAAATGAACCTCAAAACCTAAATGACGTAGGTTATATGGAAATCAACAACACCAAATTTTTTTGGGTCTACTTCATGGGGGGCCATATTCAAACGCGCCCAAAAAAGCACCTTACCAAACTTCATCGCTAAGCACTAGAACGACTATGAAACACTCTACTGACCTTTTGTCGGCTATTGGTCTCTGGTACTGACTTGAGCCGGGAAATTATCTTGGGCACTTAAGCAAGATATGTTTGTATTTCATCAGGAGATCGTTTGCCTTTGGCCCCACAATAAAGGAACCTTAAAACCTAAATGAAGTAGGGTTTCCGACTTTCTTCTATAGACGTAGTCCAAATTGGGCTAACGCGAACTTAAAACGTTGCGGGTGGACGGCCTTTGCTTGGGGTTTAAGGTTTTGTCGCAATTCCTAAGTTATAAAAGTGACCTCCTTTGGACAGAGTCCAAAGTAGATTAACGTGATTGCAGAGTGATATAAGAGAGCGGCGTTTGCCGGTATTTAACGTTTTGTCCTAGGGACCGTGTCCAAAGTCAGCTAACGCGTTTCCAAAGTAATGTAAGTGGATTGCATTCGGTCGGGGTTTAAGGCTTCTTTAATGGACAGAGTTCCAAATTGTCGAACGCGATTACAAAGTGGTAATAGGGATTTAAAACAATCTCCAACATGATCTAACACGATTCAATAGTAACATAAGTGGCCGGTTTTCTGCTAGAGTTGAGGACTTTCTACTGTGGACAGTCAACAGTGGGCTAACGTGATTGTCGGCTTGAAGTGGTACAAGTGGACGAACTTTTGCCGGGCTTTAAGATTTTCTCTTACAGAAAGAGTTCACCGTGGTATACGCGATTCAAAAGTAACATAAGTGGACGACTATTGGTCGGGGTGTAAGATTTTCTCCCATAGACCAAGAGTCCAAGGTAGGCCAACGGGATTCCAAAGTGACACAAATGTCCGGGCCGTGGTCGCCCATAAGGTTTTGTCCTATGGACAGAGTCCAAAGTTGGCGATACCGAAGCGGTAAAAGTGGACGGCTCTTGGGCGGTATTTAAGATTTTGTACTATAGACAGAGTCCACAGTGGTCTAACACAATTCAAAAGGGTCAAAAGTGGACGGCCTTCGGCTGGGGTTTAAGATTTCTCTTATGGACAGAGTTCACAGTGGGCTAACACGATTCAAATGTAACAAAAGTGGCAGGCCTCCGGGCGGAATTTAAAATGTTCTCATATGGACAGAGTCCAAAGTAGGCCAACGGGATTCAAAAGTGACACAAATGGCAGGGCTATGGTCGACCATAGGTTAGGTTAGGTATAGTGGCAACCCGATATTTCAGCCTCAATTAGACTTATCACTCCATTGTGAAACCGCAGTGGTGAACTTCTCTCTTATGACTGAGTGCTTCCCGATTCTATGTTAAGCTCAGTGCTGAGTCCTTTTTATAGCTGAGTCCGGACGGCGTTCCATATTGCAGTGAAACGAAAAGCTTTGAAAAACTCAGAAATGTCACCAGCATTACTGAGGTGGAATAATCCACAGCAAAAGTCGAAACTGGGTTCGAACCCACGACCCTGTGTATGCAAGGCGGGTATGCTAACCATTAGACCACGGTGGCTCCCAACCATAAGGTTTTGTCCTATGCACAGAGTTCAAAGTGGATGATTCCAAAGGGGTATCAGTAGTCCAAAGTCCAGTGTCCAAAGTGAGCTAACGAGATTCCAAAGTATATGGAGTATATATGGACGGCTTTCGCCTTTTCCAATGGACAGAGTCCCAAGTTATCTAACGCGATTCATCGCCTGGGGTTTAAAACTGTCTCCTATGGACAGAGTCCAAAATGGGATACGCGAGGAATTTTAAATGGCCGGCTTTCTGTCGGGGTTTAGATCATTAGTCGCCGTTTATGTTACATAAGTGGGGGGGGTCTTCGGCCGGGGTTTAAGGTTTTCTCCTAAGGACAGAGTTGACAGATGATCCGGGTATGGGACTTCTCCAGTGGGCAGAGTCCAAAGTGGGTTAACCTAATTGCAGGGTTTCAAAATTTTGTCGCATAGATAGAGCCCAAAGTAGGTTAACGCGATTCCAAAGCAGTACAAGTTTCCCGGCCCATGGCCGGGGTTCATAGTTTTATCCCACAGACAGAGTCCAAAGTGGTTTAATATGATTGCATAGTGATATAAGTGGGCGGTCTCCGGGGGCCAGTGATGTAACACGATTCAAAAGTGGTACAAGGAGACGGTCTTCCACCAGGGTTTTTAGGGCTTTCTCCTATGGACAAAGTCCAAAGTGGGCTTAAGCGATTCAAAAATGGCCGCCTTCTGACGGATTTTAAGATTTTCTCCTATGGACAGAGTCCAAATTGGGCTAACGGGATTCCAAAGTAATATAAGTGGTCGGTCTTCGGTAAGTCTTTTAACTTGAGTGGCTTTATTTTAATAGGACATTAACAAAATTTTTTAATTTTTTCGTCATCATATATTTTTTTTTTGTAATCAAAAGGTGGCTATTAAGTTCGAGTTTAGCCGCTAAAATCGTCATATTTTCACGATTACTTTTCTTTAATTATTTATTTTAAAGAATATAAAATTTATGAAAAGTTGCTTTGGGCTATTCCCCATCAAGTTATAATAAAATTTGCATCAAAGAAATAATTTTATACGTTTTTTTTATCGATTTACTTTTGATTTTAGCGGCTAAATCCGAACTTAATACCAACCTAAAAGTAAAAATGAGCCCGAATTTTGCTTTGGGTAGATTTCAATGCTGCAGTTTTTTTGTTCATCTTCATTTTGTAGCCCATCCACGCTTTTGCGCCCATGTTTCATTTGAGTTTTCATCATAAGCGTAGGAAGGCCTCTGGGGAGGGGGCTTAGACCCCCCAGAAAAATTTTAGCCCCCCCCCCAGAATTTGAAAACCTATTTACGATTTTCCATTTTTTTTTTAAATAAACAAGCCCTGCCAAAAAATCGTCGCCAAAAAAGTAATGAAAATGATCTTTTTGGATCCGGAAGTGGTGCAAAATTGGCGAAGAAGCGATGAATTTAACATGGGCTTGTCATAGGACGGAAGTCCTCCATTTCAACAGCCGTTGCACTGAATTTGCATCACTTCTTTAGGTGTGATCCGAATTCAATGTTTTGAATGTAAATTAAAAAATTCTGTTATATTTTGTCAAATAAATAATTTTTATAATTTTTTATGGATTCTAATGCTTGTCGGAAACGTTTGACCTCAAATATTTTCAAAAATTCACAAGTTTTTCAGATTGGATTTAGAATTTTTTTCGACAAAATTCAATTTGTACCATTTTATAAATTCTTACTTCGTTTTTAAGGTATTTGAAACAAAAAAGTTAAAATTTCCCATTAAAAGTATGAAAAAACAAAGTTATAAAAATTGAATTTAAAGAACTTCCTGAGTAGTTAAAATAAAAAACATCATTGGGAGTACATCTTCTGGAAGTGCTTTTAAAGTTGTGTCTTTGGAAGAACTTCCAAATTTTTTTGCTGGGAAATGTGTGGAACTACTTTTACTTGCTTTATTATAAATTAATTTTCGAGTTATTTTGATGTCTATTTTTTTATTCATTTTTATGAAATAAAACATTAATTGAAATATAAATAAATGAAATATAAATTTTTAGCTAGGGGGGCTATAGCCCCCCCCTAGGAAAATTGTCTAGCTACGCTAATGGTTTTCATAGTGCCTTCAATAAATATCGGTTCTGTAACACTCCCTTTAAAAATTCTTTCCGTTTACCATATTTTTCTACATCCTTACCAAATGAAACTTTTACGCACCAAAAATAATATTCCTTTTCCAAATTTATCCAAATAGCTGGAAGTAATTATCATGAAAACGAACTCTAAAACCGAACAATAATTTAATAAAGCCAACTATAATATCTTAGCTGGCATTCGAAAGCGTAAAGGAAATGCATTAAATGCATCGCATCGCATCGCATGTCATGTCATTCCTGTTGCATGAATGTAACTCTACCACTGGTCTATTTTTACTCTATGTCACAATACTATGAAGAATATTTTTAACTATATACATTTTTTTGCTCATAAAATGCAAAAACAAGCAAATGGGAGGAGCAAAACAGGGATTTTAGCACGTATTCCCTATTAAATACCAGTTTTACTATGTGTGCGTGTGTGCATGCTGTAGTCAACACTCCATGAAAGATGTGTGTTTAACAGATACTCGTTGATGTTCTCTGTTCGCGCGTGTGTGTGTGTCTGTTTGTGTTACCAGGGAGAGAGGAGAATTATACATAAATGCATTTGGGATACATGAGAGGGATTTTTGGTTTTTTTGCATTTCGTTTATTTTTAGTATCTCCAGTTGTCGTCGTATGGATATCTTTTCGTGGAAATGAATTAACTTTATGCCAAGCACATAATGTCTCATCCCACTCTATATATGATCAAATCAATCAATGTGTTTATTTTAAAGATTTTTTTTCTATAATCCGATCACAAGTTTGCAATTGAAACATATTGAGGATCTATTCATTTTTCATTGAATGGTCCCTCAGTAGAGTGCTGCCATAGTCATAGTACTGAGAGAAATAATTCATAAAAATTTTGTATAAATTTCATCAAATATCATGGACAGCAGAGATGAATAATGAGGAAGATTAATTGTCAGATTGGTAGTACAACTAATCTCATGGTGGTTCGGATACCTTACGAGATTAATTTTTTTTAATGGATACTTGATCGGCGGCAAAAGAACAAATTTGTATTGGTTCAGCCGCCACCGACAAAAAATTGACAGGCCTTATTCTCTGGTCCTGAGCATGGCATATGACTGGAAAGACTCAGGGATCTGAATGTTATCCCGGAGAAGGCAGAATTATGGCTATTCACTAGAAGGACTAAAAATGTCCAATATATCGAATTGACCAAGACGATACCAGTGCCTGATATATTACTTGGAAATAACTTAAGATGGGAAACTGAATTGGAAGAGCCACATCAAAGAGAGAACTTAGGAAGCCTACAGATGTTGGGTATTGTGCATAAGAGCGGTGGTCTCTAAATGGAACCTGAATCCAAAGGTGACACATATGTGGGGAGCCACCGTGGTGCAATGGTTAGCATGCCCGCCTTGGATACACAAGGTCGTGGGTTCGATTCCTGCTACGTTTTCCAGCGGTGGATTATCCCACCTCAGTAATACTGGTGACATTTCTGAGGGTTTCAAAGCTTCTCTAAGTGGTTTCACTGGAATGTGGAACGCCGTTCGGACTCGGCTATAAAAAGGAGGTCCCTTGTCATTGAGCTTAACATGGAATCGGGCAGCACTCAGTGATAAGAGAGAAGTTCACCACTGTGGTATCACAATGGACTGAATAGTCTAAGTGAGCCTGATACATCGGGCTGCCACATAACCTAACCTAACCATGTGGGTATATGTGAGTGTAATAAGGCCAATCCTAACATACATGTCGATAGTCTGGTGGACATCAATGGAGGGGATTTGCAAAATAGAAATTTTAAAACGGGTCCAATGGACATGTTGTCTTGGCATAACTGGGATAATGAAAATCAGATCAACCAGAGTCTTGGATACAATACTTGACCTAAGACTTATAGAAGTTCAGATCAAAAGCTTCGTAATCAAGACTGCGATGAGATTGAAGATGTTGGGAAAGTGGACGGAAACACGGAACATGACGAGCCTTTATAGGATAATAGGGGAGACGGTGGGTGAAATGGCGAATGTCGTAATAATCCATGATCCTATACCTGATGTGGCCAAAGCTGGCGAGTAAGATGGTCCTGTGAGAATGGTACCTTAGAAGAGCTATCAGAGGGAAATAACTGCTACAGCGGTGGATCGATGTTGGGTGAGTGGACGTGATTGGGCGTATATGTGGAGGATTAAGACGTCGAGATCCTATTCCTGCAGGCGGAAGTGCGTGCCATAACGGAATGAGCCATTTTCTCGGAAATAACGCGAGGTCAAAAGCGTGAATATTTTCAAAGATTGCCAGAGACCAATGGAGGCAATATAAGACATTACTGTTCGATCAAAAACCGCATTGCAATACAGAAGCATGATCCTCAGAAAGCCACCATAGTGCAATGGTTAGCATACTCGCCTTGGACATAAAGTATTGTGGTTTCAATCCCAGTTTCGACCGGACATCAACATTTTTCAACAGTCGATTATCGCTCTCAGTAATGCTCGTGATATTTCTGAGTGATTCCCTAGTGGTTTCACAGAAATGTTGAATGTCGTTCGGACTCGGCTATAAAAAGTGGTACATTGTCATTGAACTAAACATGGAATCGGGCAGAGAGAAGTTCACCACTTTGGTAACTCAATGAACTGAATAGTCTAAGTGAACCTGAAGTAATGGGCTGCCAAACTATGATCAACGAATATTCGGAATACGGCAGAATCTGCAATGGCAAATGAACTGACGATAAGAGCTAAGACACATAGGGAAGTGAACTTAAAGAACGTAAAGCCCATATAGGCGACGTGGACCGAGTTGGATGAATGGGCATGGGAGACTCATAAAGCGATGAGGGCCAATGCAATTGTCAGAAGGACGACGGAAATAATATGGGGTTATCCAGACAAGAACATGTGTGGAGAACTATTCAAGTGTAGTAGGACGGCAGTCAGGAGGACCGTGTAAATAAAGACCGAGCACCTAGAATTGAGAGCACATATGTGCCGAATAGGAACAGCAGAGAATGGTCCATATATGGTGTGTTTTGAAGATGATGTGACCTTGGATAAATGGGCACCAGAGACACATAAAACTATATGGACAATGCAACGCTTGGGATGAGAACTCGCAGAACTACTCAAGGAGAGTAGGACGGCATTCAGGAGGTCCGTGAGAACGGTCACCGAGAATTGAGAGCAAATATGCGCTGATTAGGAGCAGTAGAGGATGGTACATGTAGGGTGCGTTTTGAGGATAATGAGACCTTGGAAAACTATCTTTGTCACTGCCTGTATTTACTAGACAAAGATTTAGTAAATATAAATAAATAAAATAAAGAAAGGATCTGGCTCAGGAACTGGAAACAAATTAAGGAATTCGTTGGAGACACAAAGTTCCTGGAATCAAAGAGGGCTCCGATGGAAAGAAGTTAGAGCGCACAACAAGCCGAATAAATCAGTATGTCAGTAGACATAAGAAAGGGCAATCGGAGGACGTTTCGAGTTGCAACCACAGCATAAATGGTTCGCCGAGTTATTCAACTGATTTAATCTCTAATGATAATATGATTTTTTCAATAGAGTTCTGGCTTTGTCGCTTTAAGTTTGAATGGTTGGTTCTCACGACATATTTTGAGACCATACCCCTGATTTATCCTACTATAAAATTTCTAAACTCTTGGTCGATTACTACTGTGATTATCTTGTCTCCGTATTAAAACTTTTTCTATGTTTCCTTTAATAATTCCAGATGATTCATCCAGAAGCCTATCAAAATTCCGACATTGAGGATCTACTTGGTGTCCGCTGCACATTCGAAACCCCCTGTGCTTGGAAATGGACTGAAAATCTATCCGATGGCTTTCACATAATGAGTGGCATTGAAGTGTCCAAGAAAAATATGACAGGCTTATATCCCGGTCCTACAGCCGATAGCAATGATGATGCCAATGGCCATTTTTTGTATGCCCGTCTCTCGCCCACTACCGTACAAATCAATTTGACATCGCCCCAATTCAGTACCACTATGGAAAAATGCGTACTTGAAGTTGTTATGCATCAAAGTGGTATGAGTCATGGTCTATCACGTGTCGTGGTAGAACTGCTACATTCGCAAGAGAACTCATGGGTACCAGCGGAAATTGTGGGTGATAATTATCGTCAATGGTCAAAGAAATCATTTCGTTTGGGTCGAATATCAAGAGATTTTCGTTTAGTATTTGAAATTGTACCAAAACTGTTGGAAGGTCAAAAAGCCCATGTGGCCATTGATAATTTACGTATGGTCAATTGTTTCCCAGAAGGAACAAAATCGGAGAAATGCAGTACATCACAAGTGAAATGTATGAATAATAAGAGACCAGTTTGTATACCATTGCCACGAATATGTGATATCACAAGAGATTGTGATAATGCTGAAGATGAATTGCTGAATTGTGGTAAGTACATGGGAGGAAGAAAACATATTCATACATATAATGCAAAGATTTCATTATACCTAAGAACATTTTCGTTAATAGTATTAAATGGTGGATATCTAACTTTTTCTGCCTTCTTTTCGATCTTTAGAAAAAATCCCCTTTGGTGCACGATGTGACTTTGAAAACGATTGGTGTGGTTGGCGTGATTCTGGACGTACTGTACTCTCCTGGTCTCGCCATACTGGCTCTTCGCCCACCTATGATACTGGACCTGAAGGTGATCATACCTTTAATCATCCCTCCAATTCAAGTAGTGGCTATTACATGTTGGTCAATATGAATCAACATAGTAACAACAGTGAAAAGGGTCAACAAATCGGTTTTGCCAGTAATGCCATTATGATAAGTCGAACATTTAATCCACCACCCTCAGTACATGGTGATCCACATTCACCATATCGTAATTCATGTGTGGTAAGATTCTATATCCATCAATATGGTAAGAATCCCGGAAGTATAAATTTATCTGTGGTGGAAATGCAAGAGAAAGAGAATATTACAACAACATTATGGTGGAGTACTAAGAATCAAGGTGAAGATTGGATGAGAGCTGAATATATTTTACCAAATATCACATCAAGGTAAGTGATGGTGGAAAGAAGGAAATCCTAGATATGTTGATAATTTCTCTTTGAATTTTATTTTTCCAGATACTATTTACAATTTGAAGCTCGCATGGGTATGCGTATCTATTCGGATGTGGCTGTTGATGATTTCTCTTTGTCACCGGAATGTTTTGGCATTAATATACCACCGGAACATTTGAATGGATATAATTACTGGAATGTCCGGCATACGAAAAGTCCAACGCATAAAGATTTTGAAAATCACAATTGTAAGTATAGCACAAAGATATTTTAGTTTTTTCTTTTAAATTTAGTTGATTTGGATGAACATTTGGAAAATCATAAAGGAAGCGATGTCCGAAAGAATAGTGCTTTAAGACTTTCCTTTGACCTTCGATTTGTGAAGCAAACGGGAAGGCGTTCTATTTGTAAAGTAAATGGGAAGGCCTACCATTGGTAAAGTTCGTGGAGGGATTTATTCTTCATAAAAGTCGATATTTTCATAATATCACTTTTTATTTGTGAGTTTTGTCGCTTCCGACTTTCAATGCGTAGAATAAACGAGAGGCCCTTTATCAGTAAAGTATATGGGAAGACCTTCGAATAGTAAAGTACTTGGCAGGAGAATTTAATTTCCTCGGATGGATTTATGCTATAAAAATCGATTTTGATTAAATTGTTTGCAAGTTTTGTTGCTTCCGATCTTCGATTCGTAAAGTAAATAGGAAGGCCTTCGATTTGTAAAGCATATCGAAGGCCATTTGTAAAGTACAAGAAACATCTCTCTTGGGTTAGGTTAGGTTAAGTGGCAGCCCGATTTGTTTAAGACTATTTTAGACTGTTCAGTCCATTGTGATCCACATTAACTAAAAGTAAGTACTTTGAACCCGTTGAACCCTCCCGATTATTTTCTTCTGTTGAACCAACCTGATTGTTCCAAAAACATTAGCAGACGCCCCTTTATTCTTTATAAAAATCGATTTTTTTTCATAGTATCTCTTGTTTCATCTGACAACAATTCTTGGATCACATGGATGTTTACTTAGACCACTAAAGGTCCATTGTGATACCTCAACGTAATTTTCTTCACATCTTCTTTTTGAAGTGGTCTCCTCCTAAGGTCGCTCAAGAACTTCCATTTATCCGTCGTCCTTAAAGTTTCTTCAAACATCCAACTAGAAGCACAGATACAGACGAGTATGTTCCTTAAGCTACACTCCCGCAGATCGATGAGAGCCTGTAAGAAAAAGGAGCCAAGTATCTTGTTTCTTTTAAAGGATAATGCTGGAGAACTGGCACAGGAAGTGGCACGAGTCTTCCGTAACTTCCGTATCCAGACAATCTGCAGATGTAACCATCTATAAAGCCAATTCTTATCATATGTTTCCCAAGTATGTTATGACCAGTTATAATTCAAATTAAAGGGCTCAACTCCTGTCTCTTCATCGCCATACGAATTTCGAAATTCCTTCGGTTCTTTTCGTTCCATATCAACTTGGCTTGCTCGTAGGCTTCCGAAAAGACCTAATGTCCTCGCCAATAGTTCAATGTAGAAGCTGATATCGCTTCTGAATAACGACCTCATTAACAGCAGACAGACTCTATAGCTTTTGTGATTGTAGAAATTTCTGTCTGACGCATTGGCCTTCTTCACGCGGTCTGCAGTATTTTCCATCCAGTTCAGTTTAGAGTCCAAGATAACTCCCAAGTATCTTGCTGAAGTTCAGGAGCTTTGTATCCAATGATCTTTTTTGTTCTAGTGAAGAGTATCAGCCTTGTTTTTCCAGGGTTCACACCCAATCCATACCTCCTAGTCGAACCTGCAAAATTCTGTAAAGCCTTAATCAACACATCTGAGATCGAGGAATTTTCCCGATACCAATATTCCGATGTCATCCGCGTATGTCATTAGCTTGATGCCTTTGCTTCTCAGCCTAATTAAAACCTCGTTTACTATCAATAGTCCTAACCTACTATCAATACTCATAACAAGGCCTTTCTCTATGCGATGTATTACTGAGTGTAGAGTAGAGTTACCTTTAAGTAAGCATTGACAGATCTGTCGTTTCCACAACATCTTCTATTTGTAAAGTATGTGGCAAGGAGTGTTTTCTTTTCTGTAAGGAAATCATTTTTTATATAAATCGATATTTCCCACCTATCACAATTTTTTTATGCGACACCATTTCTAAATTTCCTAATCCCCTTTCTTCTTTTTAGATCTTGAGCTTGGGACATGCGATAATCGAGGGATGCAAGGGCCTACGCAATCACAATGTGAATCCTTCTATACCAATCACAATCGAACAAATGTCTTGGAAGAGGTACGCGTGACCGATGAAATACCCTATAAGGGTATGCAAAAATGGAAAGTACCACATGAAGGCTTCTATACGTAAGTATAATTTTTTTATAAATTAAAAAATATATGTATATCGGAAAATTTTATATCTTTTTAAGGTTTATTGTCAAAGGAGCTGGTGGTGGATTGGGATCTACAGGTGTGGGCTCTTCAAGGGGTGCTGTGGCAGTGGCTGTTTTGGAACTTCATAAAAATGAGGAATTATATCTTTTGGTGGGTCAGCCAGGAGAGAATGCTTGCTCTAAATCTGCTGGGGCTAAAGAGGATGCCTGTAGCCCCAGTGCTACGGCTATTTTGAATGGTTTCAATGGGGCTGGTGGTGGAGGAGGAGGATCTTATGTTTTCTTGGTAGGTGTTTTGCATATTTCATAGAGAACATTTTTGATTGCGTTTTTAATTGAAATTTTTCCCAAATTAGCTAAACTCAGCCCGTAATGAAGCTGTCCCCTTGGTAGTTGCCGGCGGAGGTGGAGGCCTAGGTGTGGGTCGTTATCTAGATGAAGATTTCCAACATGGTCAAAAAGAGAAGTCTGGGCGTAAAGGTCTTACCGGCCAAATCCATGGTGAACAAATCTCCAAAAAGACTGCTGGCCCCGGTGGTGGTTGGAGAGCAAATGCCGATCAAGCTTTGGATGCTAGATATGGAGCCGCTCTGCTTTTGGGAGGTCGTGGAGGTTTTTCATGCTATGTCGATATGGAAACGAATGGCTCGGTGATTAAACGTTATGGCCAAGGTGGTTTTGGAGGAGGTGGTGGTGGTTGTACCACAGGTGGCGGTGGTGGAGGATTTGCTGGAGGTGATGTCTACTTGAATGAATCCAATGGCGAAGGAGGCTCATCATACATCAGTGCTTCACGTACCCTTAAGGAAATGAGTGCCATCTATGAGGGATCGAATTTAGGAGCTGGTTCAATTGTTATCATACCCGCCATAGAGGGATGTGGTTGTGATTATCGTTGTTTGGCTTTGGATGAATATAGATCCTCGGTGAAATGTATCTGCCCTGAAGGCTGGAGAATACGCAAGGATAATACCTCTGCTTGTGACAGTAAGTGGAATAAATGGGAGTACGAGGGAAAATGGGAGTCACTCATCTTTCTCGTTTGTGTTTACAGTGCCCGTTGCCGATGCCATACCCCTGAATTATTTGATAGCATTCTTCACGGTTCTCATGCTTTTGTTGATTGTATCTCTTGCTGCTTTGGTGGTAATGCTATGTAAGTAAATGAGTCTTCGGTAAGTTAGACCAAATCTAATATTTCTTTTCTCTTTGCTCTTCTAGACAATCGTTATCAACGCAAAAAATTGGCTAAAGAACGCCACAAAATGTTAAGGGAACAGGATATGCAATTGACCCGATTACGCCATAATATCGATGAGAACAATCTAAATAATTTCAATCCCAATTATGGTTGTGATGATCTCATTAATGGCCAAATCAATGTCAATAGTTTACCGCAAGTGGCCAGGGAAAGTTTGAGATTGGTGAAGTAAGTGATGACCTTAGAAAACTTAGGCCCAAAATTTTAATATACCCCCATCCATTGTTTGTTTTTTTTTCAGAGCCTTGGGTCAAGGAGCTTTTGGAGAGGTCTATCAAGGTTTATATCGTCATCGTGATGGTGATGCCGTAGAAATGCCAGTGGCTGTCAAAACTCTACCCGAAATGTCCACTCGTCAAGCTGAAGAAGATTTCCTTATGGAAGCTGCCATTATGGCCAAATTCAATCATCCCAATATGGTCCATCTCATTGGAGTTTGTTTTGATCGTCATCCACGTTTCATTGTATTGGAGCTATTGGCCGGTGGAGATCTCAAGAATTTCCTCCGTGAAGGTCGTCACAAACCCGAACGTCCTTCACCGCTAACCATGAAAGATTTAGTCTTTTGTGCTTTGGATGTGGCCAAGGGTTGTCGTTATATGGAAAGTCAACGTTTCATACATCGTGACATTGCGGCCCGTAATTGTTTACTCAGCAGTAAGGGTCCTGGACGTGTAGTGAAAATCGCCGATTTTGGTATGGCCCGAGATATATATCGCAGCGATTATTATCGCAAAGGTGGCAAAGCAATGCTACCCATAAAATGGATGCCACCTGAAGCATTTTTAGATGGTATATTTACATCCAAAACAGATGTTTGGTCTTTTGGAGTTCTCTTGTGGGAGGTAAGTTAAGGTGGCGGGATGGAAATTGGAGAGTTCATGTTTACATCTTTAGTCTTGATAAGTGATTGGATGATTATTGATACTGTTATACGAATGTCCATATAGCAACCACTTCCCAACACTAAAAATGTTGCATAACAATTTCAAAACCATTCCAAGCTCTAACCAATACTAAAAATGTACTTTCTAAATCCGGACTTTATTTTCACGTCCTTGAAGTTGGAATGGTTTATAATTTTTGGTCTTCTTCATTTTATTTCTAGGTCTTCAGCTTGGGCTTAATGCCCTATACTGGTTTACCTAATCCCGAGGTCATGCAATTGGTTACCAATGGAGGCCGTTTGGGTACCCCTCCTGGTTGTCCGCCTATTATTTATAAAATAATGGCAGATTGCTGGAATCCGACACCAGAGGATCGTCCAACATTCTCTAGTCTTTTGGAGCGTCTCAAGGCTGTGACAGAAGTAAGTATTGATGTACGAATTTTATAAAATCAAGAAAATATAGTGGAAAGCAGATAAGCCAAGTTTGAAGTGTTTAAAAAATTGCTATGGAAGATTTGTTTTTATGGTACAGAATTTTCAGCTAATTTGAGCGTAATTGAGGTATTGTGGAATATGTCGCCATCTTTTGGTTTGTCCATTTGAAGTCTACAAAAGCAAATTGAAACCATATTTGTGGCATAAATGCTGGAATTTTGAGGAACTTTGAGGACGATAGTTAGGAAAACCGTGGAAATCTTGAAGGGGCACTTTGAAAAAATAGGGAGGTACTCAAATAAGTAGTACAAAATGATGAAAGGGACGAGATGAGTCGAAAAAATTGGCTTCTCCTTCAATAAACGTAACAACTCTTTGAGTAAGGATGTGATAGTTTTCATTTATAGTCGGTCGGGAATTGGCAACTTCGCTAAGACGAAGGTGATAAACACGGCTGTAATTCGAGTGTTGATGGGTTTCCAGATGACCGTGTAGTTAGTCGACGGTTGAAGGGAACTTTGGTTCGTTAATGATCGCAAATCGCTTACTTTTCTGATTTGTAGATTATCGTAAACAGTAGTCTTCGTTGATTTGAAATTGATGGGAAATCTGTCTATTCGCTGGAATATAAATAATTAGGACTGGGTGGGTTCTTCGAAGTTTAGACATCCTTGGGTGGCTACAGTTTATTGTTGTTGCTACCTACCTAGGTGGGAATTCGTTATCTGTATCTAAACTGTGATAGTCGTTTGAGTTCGGTAAAAGTTTTAGGTTGGTAATAACTTCAGGTAGTTTCGCACCGGCAATAGTTTCGGGTCGTTTTAGTATCGACGTGGGATCTGCAGATCGGTTGATCTCATTAGGAGCACCATAGATCCCAAGAAAACATCGGCGGAATTGCAGACCCTAAGAACTCTGTGGGGAAACGGTAAATCCGAATAACTCATTGGCATCCGAAAAACTTAGTGGCGGAACTTCAAATCGGAAGAACTCAGTGGGCGAACTGTAGATCTCAAGTGCTTAGTGGGAGAACTTTAGATCCCATGGACACAGTGGGGAAACTATAGATCCGAAAGTCTTAGTGGGAAAAATGTAGATCCGAAGAACTTAGTGAAAGAACTGTAGACTCGAAAAATTTTAAATGGGAACTGCGGATATGAAGCATGTAGTGGGAAACACTAAATCCGAAGAATTTAGTAGAGGAACTGTAGATCTGAAGAATTTTATTTCTTAAGGTGTTAGACTTTACAAAATCATTAAAACTCAGTAGGAGAACTTTAGACCCGAAGAAATCAGAGGGAGAATTGTGTATCCTCAGTGAGAGAACTGTAGATCCGAAAAATTTTGAAGGGGAACTGTCGATCTGAAACATTTAGAGGGGAACACTAAATCCGAAAGTGGGAGAACCGTAAATCCGAATAACTCAGTAGGGGAATTTTAGATTTGAAGAACTCAGTGAGAGAACTGACGATCCAAAAACTCAGTAGGGGAACTGTAGATCCCAAGAATCCTGTGGGAGAACTGTAGATCGGAAGAACTCAGTGGGAGAACTGTGTACCCAAAAAAAAAAAAAACAGAGGGCAACTACAGACCCCAAAAATTCAGTGGGTGGACTGTCAATCCCATAAATGCAGTAGGGAACAGTAGATCCGAAGAACTCAGATGGAGAACTGTGGATTCTCAGTGCGAGAACTGTTGATCCGAAAAGTTTAGAATGGGGACTGTCGATCTGAAGGTCAGGTCTGAAACATTTAGTGGGGAACAATAAATCCGATAAACTCAGTGGGAGAACCGTAAATCCGAAAAACTCAGTAGCGGAACTGTAGATCGGAAGAACTCAGTGGGAGAACTGTCGATCCGAAGAACTCAGTGGGAGAACTCTAGATCTGAAGAACTCAATGGGCAACTGCAAATACCAAGAATTCTGTGGGAGAACAATCCAAAAAATGCAGTGGCCAGTTATAGATCCGAACAACTCAGAGGGAGAACGAAGAATTTAGTGGACTATAGCAGAACCCAAGAACACTGTGGGAGAACTGTCGACCGAAAAACTCAGTGAGGGAACTGTATATCGGAAGAACTCAATGGGCAACTGCAAAACCCAAGAATTCTATGGGAGAACTGTCAATCCGAAAAATGCAGTGAGGAACTGTAGATCCGAGGAACTCAGAGGGAGAACTGTGGATTCGAAGAATTTATTGGAACATTGCAGATCCTAAGAATATTGTGGGAGAACTCTCGATCCGAAAAATGCAGTGGCGACCTGTAGCTTCGAAGAATTCAATGGAAGAACTGGAGGTCCGAAGAACTCAGTGGAAGAACTATAGGTGGTGGAAGAACTTTAGGGAATTGTAGATCCGAAGAACTCATTTGAGCCCTTAGTAGGGAAATAGGAGAACCGAAGAAAATAGTGGTGGAACTTCAGATCACAAGAACTCAGTTGGGGAACTGTAGATACGAAAAACTTAGTAGGGAACTGTAGAACCAAAGAGCTCAGTAGGATCCAAAGAACTCATTAAAACAGTGGAGGAACTGTAGATCCGCAAAACTCAATGGGCCCCCAAGATCCCAAGAACACTGTGGGAAACTGTCTGTGAGCTGAGTTTTTCGGAGTAGAGGAGTTATTTTAAATTATTTTTGAGGAGAAAATTTCTAGATAAATTTCCTCATTGTTGGGGATACTCTTTTGTGTCATCCATTGAGGCATTCATATTTGTTTGCTGGATTATTTATTATTCTTTGTCTCCATATTTCAGGATCCAGCCGTTATGAATGCTCCATTACCCCATATTTTACGCCCGCCATCTAATGAACGAGATCAAACGATTATACGACCGCAAGGGGGTGATGATGTTTGCCTACAAGTACCGACAACATCTGATTATCTTATACCCCTGCCCGGTATAACACACCTTCATCATCAGCAGCAGCCACTGCAGCAACATCAGCAACAACAATTGCATCAACAACTACAACAACAAGCTCATGACCCAAATGATCCCAGCTGCACTCTAGCAATTTCAACGGGCACCAATATCTGTACACCTCCCGGTGTAAACTCACCATCGGCTCCACATCAGTTGGCCATCAAGGATGATGAACAACACAGTAATGCAACCAATGAAGGTTGTTGGGAAACATCATTCATTTTACCCAATTCGAAGAGTGATCAACCATTGCTCAATAACAACTCGAATGGCTCACAAAAGAGTATCAATACCGCCTCCATAGGGGCCCAAGGCCCAGGCAATACAAGTGGCTACAGTAGCAGTAGTCAAAGATCACCGGTCTCCAATGGCCTAAGGACAATACAAACTTCAACGACGCCGGCTCATGAGGATGAAGAGACCAAGCTGATTAGTTTGGATACACCACAGCCAACACCAACCACCATACAACCGCCATTATCATTTGCATCACAGCTGGATGGTATAACATTAGATCCGGCCGCTTTAACAAAGAGTCTGAATAATACCGTAACAGTTCCAAATGCATCTGCTGCTGCTGCCGCCGCTGCAGCATCAGCGGCAGTAACAGCAACAACAAATACTAATCTTAATAATAAACACTCCTCGTATGCCAACATACAAATGATGTCCTCTTCGGTGAATAATTTGAAGGGTAATTGCAGTGAGAGCTCTGTGGTACCCTCAGAGAAGCTTAATGGTACTATACTGCATAATGGTAGTAATGGTTTGACTAAAATGAATGGCAATTTAGCAGCAAATGGGGGAACAAATGCTCCACCATTTACCATACAGGGTTATGCGGAACGCTACAAGGATAAACATTCAGAAATCAGCTGTTAAAGAGTCAATAGAAAACCATAGAGAGCAAACAAACAAGCAGGAGAATCCACATTTACAACGAGAGAGAACGAGATTGATTGTGAGCATAAAGAAGCAGCATAGAGTGAGTCATTGATAGTCATTTTCATAATAGGTTAGCTTGAAAGAGAATGCAATATAATTAACGAGAGAGAGAACTCATCTCTCCCATGTTACAAAACCATGCTGACATTGCTGTAAGCTCCACCAAAAACCAAAATAAAAAAAGAAATTTTTTGACTAAAATGAGGACACGTAAAAGCGAGAGATATTAAAGCTTTAAAAGCATAACTCTCATTTATCATGTATTATTATTGAATTTATTTATTTATTATTATTATTTTTAACATACAACAACAGAATAGAATTATTTTGATTTTAATAACAAAAACGAAGAGAAAACACACGCTCTCATTTACACACATTTATTTATTTTATTTATCATTGTTTTTTATTTTTCTTTTTTCATTTGGGTTTGGCATACAGGGTGTGTTGGTTGTATTGTTACTAATAATTTACATAATAGAAAAAAACAAAAACAAAACACAAAGAGAAAAAATCCCAAAAAAATATTTATAATTTATTTAAATATAAAATAAAACAAACATCATGCATATTTATAAGATAAGCAAATTATGCAAAATTAAAAGTAAAACAAGAAAAAAAAAAACAAAGGATCATTGGAAATTCTACGAATATATTATATGTAGTAATTGTGTGTATTAGTGTATAAAGTAATTAATAATTATTAATTTAAAATATTTTGAAAAACAAAAATCCCAAAAATTTTTTGAGTATATATGTAATGTAGAAAACTGGGTGAGATTAAGTGTATCATAAAGATTTCGTATGGAATTTAATAGGGAATTCGTTTTCAAACAGGGTAATGCATTATAAATGAACCCTAAATGGATCAGAATTCTGAAGAGCTATTTAAAGATTTTCTTCGCTTCAATATGTATTTCAATATTTTCTGAAAGTATTGGAAAGACGTTCATCTTATTTTATCAATGAATTTAAAAATTTGAAGGCAAATTATTGAAAACAATTATATATTGGAATTAAGAAAATTTTCACGTGATGTTTATTAAGCAAAAATTTGTTATTATCTATAAAATGATATTTAAATACTATAAATAATTGGTAAGGAGTAAACTAAAATGATTTGCATACTTTCAGTGTCACAAGATTGAGAAAATAGAAGTTTGAGTTATGTGTGCATGTAGAATATCTAAGAACGAAGTAGTGGGCTAGTTTCCATAATTTTCAATGATTATGCACATTAGCTATTTTCAATAAAATGAAATTTAAATCCTAGAAATAATTGATAAAGAGTAAACTGAAATAATTTGTACATAACCAATGTCACAAAATTGAGAAAAGAGAAGTTTGAGTTGTGGGTGCATGTAGGATTTCTAAGAATGGAGGCTATTTTCCATAATCTTTACCTATTATTCACATTGTTTATTTTTCATAAAATGAAATTTAAATACTAGAAAAAAATTGATAAGGAGTGAAATGAAATGATTTGTACATTACCAATGCCACAAGATTTAGAAAATAGATGTTTGGGTTATGTGTGCTTCTTGGATTTTAAGAACGAAGTAGGGCTACTTTCCATAATCTTTACCTATTATTCAGATTGTTTATTTTCCATAAAATTAAATTTAAATACTAGAAATAATTGATAAAGAGTTAATTGAAATGATTTGTATATTACCAATGTCACAAGATTGAGAAAAGAACAGTTTGAGTTATGTGTGCAGGTAGGATTTCTAAGAACTTATGGGCTAGGTTACATATTCTTTACCTATTATTCACATTGGTTATTTTTAATAAAATGAAATTTAAATACTAGAAGTAATTGATAATGAGTAAATTGAAATGATTTGTACATTACCAATGTCACAAGATTTAGAAAATAGATGTTTGAGTTATATGTACTTGCGGGCTAGTTTCCATAAGGATTATGGAAACCGATTATTCACATTGTTTATTTTCTATAAAATGAAATTTAAATACCAGAAATAATTGATAAAGAGTAAACTCAAATGATTTGCATAGAGAGAAGTTTGAGTTATGTGTACAGGTAAGATTTCAAATAACGAAGTAGGACTAGTTTTCCTAATCTTCAATCATTATTCACATTGACTATTTTCCATAAAATGAAATTTAAATCCTAGAAATAATTGATAAAGAGAATACTGAAATGATTTGTATATTACCAATGTAACAAGATTGAGAAAATAGAAGTTTGAGTTATGTGTGCTTGTTGGATTTCTAAGAACGAAGTATGACTAATTTCCACAGTCTTCAATGATTATTCACAATGACTATTTTCCATAAAATGAAATTTAAATACTAGAAATAATTGATAAGGAGTAAACTTAGACGATTTTCATATTTCACAAGTTTGAGAGAAGGGAAGTTTGAGTTATGTGTGCATGTAGGATTTCTAAGAACGAATGCCACAAAATTGAGAAAATATAAGTTAGAGTTATGTGTGTTTGTAGAATTTCTAAGAACGAAATAGGCCCATTTTCCATAAGCTTCAATAAATAGCAGATAATGATTTAGAATAGAAAAGTAAATCATTTGGGCATGTAAAAGTTTTAGAAAAGTGCAGTAAAATAGTTCTACGAATACAAAATTCACATATAAAAGGGAAGAAATATTAAATTACTAAATATTTGAACAAGTTTACATATATTGTATATTATTTTCCATCAAATGAAAATTTAAAAACTTCCAGGAATTGATAACGAGTAAATTTAACTGATTTTTCTATTGCCAACTTCCCGAGTTTGTGAAAATAAAAATTTGACCCATGTGTGCATTTAGAGCTTCTAGAAATAAGCAAATAAATAATTTGGGGAATGCAACATACATATATATATCAAGTAGGAGGGAATTTAAATCAGATCAAAGCCTTCAAAGAATTGATAGCGAGTATATTGAAATGATATGTCTATTCGAAATGTCAAAAGATCGTGAAAATATAAATTTGGCTCATGTGTGCGTTGTGGTCTTCTAAGAAAGTGAAGTGAAATAGTTCTACTATTACAGTATTCCTTTTTAAGTTATTTCGCATTTCAACATATGTCTATTGACAAATACAATTCCTTAATTGAATATTCATAATGGGCATAAAATAACAAACTTAAAATTATGAACCAATTTGCGAAATTCCACATTCATTAATTTAGAATTCTCTAAACTTTAAAAAATGATTTTTTAATTTGAAAATTTGCACAAATATATTAATTGATGAAGAACAAAAGAGAGTTTGCTGGTTTTCAGTGGAGTCACAATTTAAAGAAAACCCATATTTCATTTATGTGTGCATGACTCATTTTAAAATTTAATTTAAATTTATCCATAACCAGAAGAAAAAAAAAATTAGGTAACAAGGAGATTTGGTAACAAGGAGATTTGGACGTTTAGTAATGAAATCTCAGATTGATAAATTTTCATATTTTGTCTATGTGTGCATGTATTTCATTGTTAAACAAAAAAGGCTCTAAGAAAATGCACATAGACATTATTTAAGATTAAAAAAAAAAAAACTATATATAAATTATATTGGAAAATTTTTATCAATTTAAAACTTTTGGTGAATTGATTAGGTAACAAGGAGATATGGACATTTAGCAATGGAATCTAAGATTGATACATTTTCATATTTTGTCCATGTGTGCATATATTTCAATGTTAAACAAAGGCTCTAAGAAAATACACACAGGCGTTTTTTAAAACTTCAAGAAATGATTGTTTAGTTTGAGTTGTTTCCCAAATAAATAATAAAAATAAAGAAAAAATGAGTGCAAATTTAAAGAAAACCCTATTTCATTCTTGTGTTCATGTCTCATTATAAAAATTTATTGAAATTTATCCATAACCTGAAGGAAAAAGATATTTAAAAAAAAAATATTGGAAAACTTTTTTAATTTAAATCTTTTGGTGAATTGATTAGCCAACAAGGAGATTTGAGCGTTCAGTAATGGAATATAGGATTGCTGGATTTTCATATTGGGGCCATGTGTGCATATATTTTTTTTTTTAACTAGGGGTCTGAAAAACTACACATGCACCATTTTAATATGTATTTTCGAATTATGACAAAAATTTAAAATTGAACTAATATTGATTTTTTTTGTTTTCGAAATATTCGGAGATTTGCTCTTTTGTCATAATCATATTTTCAAGGATAGATTTAAATTTAAAATTTAATAAAAACCGGTTTTAAACTTTAGCAAATTCAAGGTATTCAGATTGATTGTTTTTTTTCTTAAAATTTCCTTTATCTCACCCTGATTGTAATATACTACCTAATTATACATAAAACTATATAGACAACAAAACAAACAAAAAACGACAACATTCACATACCTAAATGAAATTATTGCTCAAAGAACAAACAGAACAAATGTTAAATTAACAAATAAAATTATATAGATATTTTTACATTAATCGAGTGAGAAGGTGACACAAAAATAATTGGATGTTATTTTTTACTAAAGAAAAAAATCCCCAAAAAAGAGAGTATATATTATTTTTTGTTTTATATTTAAATAAAGATTGTTTTATAATAAAAATAAACAAAACAAAAAAACTCAGAAAAATCACACAAAATTTTAAGCTTAAAGTTTAGGTTTTGTGCTTATATAGAAAAAAGTTTGAAATTAAGAAAAATAAAATAAAATGAAAAAAAAAAAACTAAACATTAACAATAATTATTTGTATGTACTGATTGTCTTGTAAAAAGGAAACATAATTTTCTTAAATTATAAAATATTGTTTTTTGTTGCAAAGGCAACATTATATAAAAAAATTATAAAAATTGTAAATAGTTCCATAAAACAAAAAAGAAATTATTTTATAACAATTAAATGGAAAACCAATAACAAACATTAAAATTTAATTTTGTATTTGTTTTCCCTAGAGGATTTTAAGTCATATTTGTATAAAGGTTGTAAAATTTTAAATTTAATTTGGTCTCTATGAACATTTGTTTTTACCTTTAAATTATTTTTTTTATTTATTTATCGAAAAAAATTATATAATTTGTTTATATATTTTTTAATTAATTTTTTAGTTTCATTTATAATAAATTTATAACAATACCCTTAATTGTGTATTTTTAATTTTGTTTACCTATTGAAAAACATTTCTTTTTGGGTAATACCACTAAATATTTTATGCTTGAAGAAATTCAAA
Source organism: Haematobia irritans (assembly GCF_050003625.1). NCBI lineage: Eukaryota > Metazoa > Arthropoda > Insecta > Diptera > Muscidae > Haematobia > Haematobia irritans. The sequence goes on along the minus strand of NC_134401.1, from coordinate 36,728,968 downwards.
GTGGGAATTTTTTTTTGGTTAAATTTCAATGTAAAATTTTTAATTTTTTTAAATTTTCTTAAAATTTTACATTTCTTTTTAAGAGTTGTAACCCTTAAGAAAAATTTCCATTGCTGTACAGCTTTCGGGAAATGAGAAATTAGGAGTGGAATAAATTGAAGAAACCATTAATGCACTAAAAATTTCATGGCCGTAGTTGGAAAAAATTTGAAGGGGAATATCTTTTTTGATTAAATTTCTGAGTAAAATTTTAATTTTTTAAAAATTTTTTAAAATTTTCCAATTTATTTAAGCAGTGTAATCCGTAGGAAAAATGTCCATAGTGTTAGTTGATTTGGGAAAGAAGAGATCAGCGGAGGAATGGTAATAAGACTCCCAATGAAAATTCCATAGTCGTAGCTGATTTTGTGATAGGAATGAATTTATTTCCTATTTTTTATCAGTTTTTCTTTGAGTCTTTTGTATAGTATAGCAAAGTCTTTTCTATAAATAGGAAATTTGTTTTACTCCATTTTTTTTTTAATTTTTATGTTTTTGTTTGGCAATTAAAATTTCCAATTTATTTAAGCAGTGTAACCCATAAGAAAAATTTCCACAGTGGTAGAATATTTGGGAAAGAAGAGATCAGCGGAGGAATGGTAATAAGACTCCCAGTGAAAATTTCATAGTCGTAGCTGACTTTGTGATAGGAATGAATTTATTTCCTATTTTTTATCAGTTTTTCTTTGAGTATTTTGTATAGTATAGCACTTCCAAAAGTCTTTTCTTTAAATAGTGACTTTGTGATAGGAATGAATTTATTTCCTATTTTTTATCAGTTTTTCTTTGAGTCTTTTGTATAGTATAGCACTTCCAAAAGTCTTTTCTTTAAATAGTAAATTTGGTTTAATCCATTTTGTTTTTTTGTTTGTTTTTTTTTGTTTTTTTATTTTTTTTTTTTAATTTTTATGTTTTTTTTTTGGCAATTAGTGAACATCATCCATCCGTCTTGGTAGATTATATAAGATTTAAATAAAAAAAAAAACAAACACAAAAAACAGGAAAATGTTTATAAATAAAAACCAAAACATTATAAAAATATTTCATTTTAAAATTGTAGATAAATTGTTTTAGTTTAATAATACAATTAGTTTTTTTTTACAAGAGTATATATGATTTAGTTAAATATAAACCAAGGAAATCTAATTTATAAACAATATTATTTCGATATAATTTAAGGTTTTTTTTTTAATTTGAAAACAAACAATTGAAGAAAATTCAGAAATGCAAAAACAAAAAAAGTAAACGAAAGTAAAACAAATTTTGTAAGTTTGAAAAACGAACTAAGAAAATACAAAACAAACAAACAAATATATAAAAAAGCTTTAAAAGAATATTTTTTTTATAAAACATATGTAAGTTGCAATATTTATAATAGAAAATACCAAAAAAAAAACAACACATTAAAAATAAACGAAAAATATAAGAAAAATCATACAAAATTGTTAATATTTATAAAAAAACACACACACAAACACAAATCCCTAAAACCTATATGTATGTGTTGATTGAGAGATAATGAAATCATAAAAAAAAATCTAACAAAATAATCTCTCTATTATATTAAATTACAAAAAAATGGAAACCAATTAGTTTTAAGCAATAATCTTAAAACAAATCACAACCACAAAGAAGGCAAATTAAAACAATAAAAAACTCTAGTTCAAAAAACCATACAAAACAAACTGCTAAACCTTACTATTTCCCCCCCTTCCCGAAAAATACCAAGAATAAAACAAAATCCCTTACTTAAATTAAATCAACAAAAAGTGCAACAAATAAATAAAATATATATTTTATCATTATTGTCTTAGGGGATTTTTGGTAAAAGCAAAAAAAAAAAAAAAATAAAAAAAAAAATATACATACCCCCAAAAAAATATATCTCAAAAATCCCTATTCATAGACATTTTAAATAGAAAGTCAGAAATTCCTTTTTTTTCCTTAAACGAAAAGGATGCTGACTCAAAAATCTTACCCACACAAACACATAGACATTTTATATATAAACATTTAACAAACATATATACCAATAATCTCACAAAAAAAAAAACTAAGTTAATTAAGGATTCTCATATACATTTTGTAAATATTATCATATATTTATAACCACAAAAAAAAAATAAAATACACATACAGCAAAAAAAAAAAAATAAGAAAATCATGCAGAACCACAACAACAGTAACATACAAACGAATATTTAAACAAATAATTAAACATGAATTCTTAAGTAAAAAAAAAACAAACAAACCAAAATTATATATTAAAAAAATTTAAGAGCAAAAACTAAAAAAAAACAAAGAATCTAAAAATGTATCTGTATCTAATGAATCTATCATTGTATATCATTATTTTTAATTTTAGTAATCGATCGAATATCTTCTAATATACAACAATTACACAAAAAAAAAAAACAAGAAAAACAAAATAAGAAAAGAAAAATACACATACAAACTACAAAAGATGACATACACAAGTTGGGGAAAATTCCTTTAAGGAAACCACAAATCAACCCACACACACACACACATACACACAGATGGAAATACCCCAATTGAAAAAGAAAAGAAATCATACATAAATATAAATGTATTTAATTGTTAAAAAAAAAGTTGTTTTATTTATTTTAATATGGGAGTATTGCTTTATTTTTCTATCCTTAAAGAAAAGGTACGATAAACAATTTAATTTTTAATTGATTTTTTTAAATATTAAATTTTTTTTTTAATTGAAACAAAAATCAATTACAAAAATTTTTTGTATCAATTAATTATACCCTGCGCCACACTGTGGAACAGGGTATTATAAGTTAGTGCATATGTTTGCAACACCCAGAAGGAGACGAGATAGACACATGGTGTCTTTGGCAATATCGGTCGGCCCCTGAGTCGATCTAGCCAAGCCCGTCCGTCTGTCTGTGAACACATTTTTGTGATCAAAGTCTAGGTCGCAGTATTTGTCCAATCGCCTTCAAATTTGCCATAAATTTAATCCAATTTACCTGAAATTTGAAATCTAGAGGTACTCTAGGACCCTAAAGACGTGTACCAAAAATGGTGAGTACCGGTCCATGTTTTCATATAGCCACCATATAGGCCGATCTCCCGATTTTATAGATCGGGAGATCGATCCGTAATTTTTACCCAATTTGCCTCAAATCGGAAATCTAGAGATATTCTAGGACTTTAAAGAGGTGTGCCGAAAATGGTGAGTATCGGTCCATGTTTTGATATAGCCCCCATATAGACCGATCACCCGATTTTACTGCTTGGGCTTCTAGAATCCGTTGCCTGAAATTGGAAATCTAGAGGTATTCTGGGAAAATAAAGAGATGTGCCGAAAATGGTGATTATCGGCCCATGTTTTGATATAGCCCCCATATAGACCGATCTCCCGATTTTACTTCTTGGGCTTCTAAAATCCGTAGTTTTTACCCAATTTGCCTGAAATTGGAAATCTAGATGGATTCTAGGACCATAATGGGGTGTATCGGTGAGTATCGGTACAGTTTTTGATATAGCCCCCTTATAAATCGGCCCTCCGATTTGGGGTCTAGATTGTAGAACTAAAATTAAATGTGCTGAATACTGTGTGTATCCTTCCATGTTTTGGTATAGCTTCCATTACACCAAACTCCCGATTTAACTCCTATGGTTTCTTGAAATTTTAGTTTTTATGCGATTTGCCACAAATTGAAAATAACAGGTTGTCTGATAAGTCCGGTCTAACAAAAAAAAAACACATTTTTTTGTCAAAATTCGTTTTTATTATTCAACATAGTTCCTTTCAAGAGCGATAAAACGATTATAACGACCTTCCAATTTTTTGATACCATTTTGGTAGTACTCCTTCGGTTTTGCCTCAAAATAGGCCTCAGTTTCGGCGATCACCTCTTCATTGCAGCCAAATTTTTTCCCTGCGAGCATCCTTTTGAGATCTGAGAACAAGAAAAAGTCGCTGGGGGCTAGATCTGGAGAATACGGTGGGTGGGGAAGCAATTTGAAGCCCAATTCATGCATTTTTGCCATCGTTCTCAATGATTTGTGGCACGGTGCGTTGTCTTGGTGGAACAACACTTTTTTCTTCTTAATATGGGGCCGTTTTGCCGCGATTTCGACTCAAACGCTCCAATAACGCCATATAATAGTAACTGTTGATGGTTTTTCCCTTCTCAAGATAATCGATAAAAATTATTCCATGTGCATCTCAAAAAAACAGAGGCCATTACTTTGCCAGCGGACTTTTGAGTCTTTCCACGCTTCGGAGACGGTTCACCGGTCGCTGTCCACTCAGCCGACTGTCGATTGGACTCAGGAGTGTAGTGATGGAGCCATGTTTCATCCATTGTCACATATCGACGGAAAAACTCGGGTGTATTACGAGTTAACAGCTGCAAACACCGCTCAGAATCATCAACACGTTGTTGTTTTTGGTCAAATGTGAGCTCGCGCGGCACCCATTTGGCACAGAGCTTCCGCATATCCAAATATTGATGAATGATATGACCAACATGTTCCTTTGATATCGTTAAGGCCTCTGCTATCTCGATCAACTTCATTTTACGCTCATTCAAAATCATTTTGTGGATTTTTTTGATGTTTTCGTCGGTCACCACCTCTTTCGGGCGTCCACTGCGTTCACCGTCCTCCGTGCTCATTTCACCACGCTTGAATTTTGCACGAAATTCCTTTTTTCCATTTTTTCACAATCATTTGAAGGTTGGTACTATATAAAAATAATATGCATTTAATACTAGCGACACCATCTGTGTGTCAGACCGGGGACTTATCAGCCAACCTGTTAGTATAGTCGGATGTGCCCGACTTTAGACTTGGCTCACTTGTTTTTTTTTTTGGAAATGTTTTTCTGCCTAGAGCTTCAATACTCTCCTTAGGGTCCTACTCGCCAAAATACCCCAGACGCAAAAGTCCAACGGATTGACATCAAATTTTGACACGAATCATTTGAAGGTTAGGTTAAATAATATGCATTTAATACTAGCGACGCCATCTATGTGTCAGACCGGGGACTTATCAGCCAACCTGTTAGTAAGTCGGATGTGCCCGACTTTAGACTTGGATCACTTGTTTTTTTTTGGAAATGTTTTTCTGCCTAGAGCTTCAATACTCTCCTTAGGGTCCTACTCGCCAAAATACCCCAGACGCAAAAGTCCAACGGAGATTTTGGTGGTTATTGTCCGTTAGAAATCAAGACGCATGCTGAGGGCGATGATGCCGAGTCCTGTTGGAGTGTCCCTGGTCTGCAAACGAAATGTTTTTCTTTTCTGCCTAGGGCTTCAATACTGTTCTTAGGACCCTACTCGTCAATATACCCCAGCCGCAAAAGTCTAACGGATTGATAAGAGGAGATTTTGGTGGTCATTGTGCGGTAGAAATCAAGACGCATGCTGAGGGCGATGATGCTGAGTCCTGTTGGAGTGTCCCTGGTCTGCGAATGAAATGTTTGTCTGCCTAGGGATTCAATACTGTCTTTAGGATATTTTCCCAATAATCGGCTGTTACGGAGGCCTACACCATAACCATGCTCAAGTTCAAATAATCAATCCAAAAAGGGAATTTTCAGTTGACTTCTTTGGCAAGTACGATGTTTACCTCTTATATTTCGGGATTGGGCAACGCTAGTGTTGCCATTTGACAGCTCTATTATAAAGCTTGGCATTTTTTTGCGGTTATACGTACTCAGAAAGTTTTGGTATACGAACGCTATTTGCGTTTTTAAGTTACAGCCGCTGAAAAAACGCATCTCGCCAAAAAAAAAGAAATTTAATGGTGAAAAATTTTGTGCGATTATTTTACAATTTTCGACGTGGATTTACTGAAACAACGGTGCAACGAATAATTCAAGTTTTACCAATAAAGTTCCGTCAAGGACCAGTGTTTATCGATGGTATGGTGAATTCAACCGATGTCGTAGTTTACTCCAAGACGAATTTCGTGTAAGTCGTCCAATATCAGTTTTTGTTGCGGAAACCATTGATGTTGTTCATCAATTGATATTGCCAGATGGCCTTGTGACTCATCGTAAGATTGAGACAACCTTAGACATTTGTGGGACCAGCATACACTAAATATTGCTTGATTGTTTGACAGTCAAAAAATTGTTTCGCCTTTAGGGGTACATTTTGACAAACAATAAAGCGATTTTCGATGGTTAATATTTGTTTTTGTTCTGTAATCCCGAAATATAGAAGGCAACCCTCGTATTTCGGAAATACACGGGTCACAAAATTATAGCGTTTCAAAATGTCAGCTATTCAATTTTTGAGCTGAATGAATTTTTCCTAAAGAGTGAGATATGGGACAAACTACAGCGACATCTACAGCTAGTTTACTGCATTATGATCCACATTTTCGATTTCAATTGGCAACTCACTTACTTAAGGTTGTTGGTAACACTAGCATCAATTCAGATTGGTAGTGCAACCACAGACGCCAACCTTCAGTACATTGATATGACGAAATGTAGATGGCGCTATGCGTCAAAGGGCTGGAATTCAAATCTGTTCCAAACAATTCAATAATATTGATGTATAGATGGCACTAGTAAGCAGGTTTTAATGACACAATTATTAAATTTAAACAAGTAAGGAGAGTCTAAAGTCGGGCGGGGCCGACTATATTATACCCTGCACCACTTTGTAGATCTAAATTTTCGATACCATATCACATCCGTCAAATGTGTTGGGGCTATATATAAAGGTTTGTCCCAAATACATACATTTAAATATCACTCGATCTGGACAGAATTTGATGGACTGCTACAAAATCTATAGACTCAAAATTTAAGTCGGCTAATGCACTAGGGTGGAACACAATGTTAGTAAAAAAAAATATGGGAAACATTTAAATCTGGAGCAATTTTAAGAAAACTTCGCAAAAGTTTATTTATGATTTATCGCTCGATATATATGTATTAGAAGTTTAGGAAAATTAGAGTCATTTTTTCAACTTTTCCACTAAGCAGTGGCGATTTTACAAGGAAAATTTGGTATTTTGACCATTTTTGTCGAAATCAGAAAAACATATATATGGGAGCTATATCTAAATCTGAACCGATTTCAACCAAATTTGGCACGCATAGCTACAATGCTAATTCTACTCCCTGTGCAAAATTTCAACTAGATCGGAGCAAAAAAATTGGCCTCTGTGGTCATATGAGTGTAAATCGGGCGAAAGCTATATATGGGAGCTATATCTAAATCTGAACCGATTTCAACCAAATTTGGCACGCATAGCTACAATGCTAATTATACTCCCTGTGCAAAATTTCAACTAAATCGGAGCAAAAAATTGGCCTCTGTGGTCATTTGAGTGTAAATCGGGCGAAAGCTATATATGGGAGCTATATCTAAATCTGAACCGATTTCAACCAAATTTGACACGCATAGCTACAATGCTAGTTCTACTCCCTGTGCAAAATTTCTACTAAATCGGAGCAAAAAATTGGCCTCTGTGGGCAAATGAGTGTAAATCGGGCGAAAGCTATATATGGGAGCTATATCTAAATCTGAACCGATTTCCACCAAATTTGACACGCATAGCTATAATGCCAATTCTACTCCCTGTGCAAAATTTCAACTAAATCGGAGCAAAAAATTGGCCTCTGTGGACAAAGGAGTGTAAATCGGGCGAAAGCTATATATGGGAGCTATATCTAAATCTGAACCGATTTGGATGATATTTTGCAAGTTTTGCGAGACTCATAAAATATTGGGATGTACGGAATTTGAGGAAGATCGGTTGATATACACGCCAATTATGACCAGATCGGTGAAAAATATATATGGCAGCTATATCTAAATCTGAACCGATTTTTTCCAAAATCAATAGATATCGTCTTTGAGCCGAAACAGGACCCCATACCAAATTTTAGGACAATCGAACTAAAACTGCGAGCTGTACTTTGCACACAAAAATACATCAACAGACAGACAGACAGACAGACAGACAGACAGACAGACAGACAGACGGACAGACAGACAGACGGACATCGCTAAATCGACTCAGAATTTAATTCTAAGACGATCGGTATACTAAACGATGGGTCTCAGACTTTTCCTTCTTGGCGTTACATACAAATGCACAAACTTATTATACCCTGTACCACAGTAGTGGTGAAGGGTATAAAAATCGTTACGAAGTGATTCGTTTAGAAGGAAACTAGAATCGTCTAATTACCTATTTTTTAATAATTACTATCGAAAGCTGTTGAAAATTTAACGAAATTAAAGGAACAGATTCATGAACAAGTATATACAGCAGTAAGTTCGGCCGTGCAGAATCTTAAATACCCACCACCATGAACCAAATATTAGGGTTTCCTTTGAAATTCCAGGAGGGCTTGAGGACTTGAGGACACTCCCCGAAGATAAATTTGAAGATTTCACCTATGAGGACTATATCAAATTCTGGATTTACAAGAACCATTTTAGTTTGAGTTTTAGAGGAATCATTAACATCTCTTGTAATGTGCAAGAAAATTATAAAATAACGTCTTGATTTGAAATCTTAAATCTGTAGAAGTAAAATCTGGAAATTTTACATTGAGTTTCAAGCAATTTTCATGATCAGTGCGCCTTCTACTCCCTCAAGAAGTGAAGTTGGTCTATATGGAGGCATTACCAAATGGACCGATAAAAACTTAATCCGATACATGTTTTTGTGAGCCTAAAATACCAGAATATTTACAATTTCAGGCAAATCAGATAAAAACTACGGTTTCTAGAAACCCAAGGAGTTAAATCGGGAGATCGTTCTTATGGGGGATATACTAAAATATGGACCGATACTCACCGTTTTCGGCACAACTCTTTATGACCCGAAAATACCTCTAGATTTCCAATTTCAGGCAAATAGGATAAAAACTTCGGATTCTAGAAACCCAAGAAGTAAAATCGGTAGATCGGTCTATATGGGGGCTATACCAAAATATGGACCGATACTCACAATTTTTGGCACACGTATTTGTGGTCCTACAATACCTCTAGATTTCCAATTTCAGGTAAATTGAATATAAACTGCGGTTTCTATAAGCCCAAGAAGTAAAATCGGGAGATCGGTCTATATGGGGGCTATACCAAAACATGGACCGATACTCACCATTTTTGGCACACCTCTTTATGGTCATAAAATACCTCTAGATTTCAAATTTCAGGCAAATTGGATAAAAACTACGATTTCTATAAGCCCAAACCCCAAATCGGGAGGTCGGTTTATATGGGGACTATATCAAAACCTGGACCGATATAGCCCATCTTCGAACTTGACCTGCCTGCAGACAAAAGACGAGTTTGTGCAAAATTTCAGCACGATTGCTTCATTATTGAAGATTGTAGCGTGATTACAACATACAGACAGACAGCCAAACAGACAGACGGACATCGTTATATCGTCTTAGAATTTCTCCCTGATCAAGAATATATATACCTTATATAGTCGGAAATCGATATTTCGATGTGTTACAAACGGAATGACAAACTTATTATACCCCCGTCACCATTCTATGGTGGTGGGTATAAAAATTGTAAGCGTTCATTTATTTGCGGAAAACAGATATCAGTTACAATAACAATAAATAACAAAAGCCGAAACAACTGTGAATTCAGAGATCGGTAATCTTGAGATATCAATGAGTGTACGTGGGTTGCCTTTTATATTTCGGTATTAGAGAACAAAAACAACTATTAATAATCGAAAATTGTTTTTCAAAATATTCCCCATTAAGATCTAGCCTTTTTTCGACTAATCGACACGATTATTTTTTTTTTTGCGATTGACAAATTGTGTAGGATCAAACGCGAACAAATTTTTTTGCTGGTCCCACTAATGGCTAAGGTTGTCTCAGTTGGCGCACAGTGGTTTCCGGAACAACTAATTTTGGAAGACCTTTATGAAATTCGTCTTGGAGTGAACTACTATAACATTTTGACAAAATTTTCTATAGAAATAAAATTTTCGTTTTGTTTGTTATTGTTGGTTTCTCTTCAATCATTATCGTTGTTTTTGATCTCAGCTTAAAACCATGCATTGACTAAACTATAAGTGTAGCTTAACCAACAGAGGAAAAGTATGCTTGTCAAATTTTGTCAAAAAAATTTATTTGACAACATTTTCTATAGAAATAAAATTTTGACAAAATTGTCTATAGAGATAAAATTTTCTAAGGAACTAAAGTTTTGACAAAATTGTCTATAGAAATAACATTTTGACAAAATTTTCTATAGAAATAAAATTTTGACAAAATCTTCTATAGAAATAAAATTTTGACAACATTTTCTATAGAAATAACATTTAAAAAGAAATTTCTATAGAAATAAAATTTTGACAAAATTGTCTATAGAAATAACATTTTGACAAAATTTTGTATGGAACTATAATTTTGACAAAATTTTCTATAAAAATAATATTTTGACAAAATATTTTACAGAAATAAAATCTTGACAAAATTTTCTATAGAAATAAAATTTTAGCAACATTTTCTAAAGAAATAAAATTTCGACAACATTTTCTATAGAAATAAAATTTTGGCAAAATTTGCTATATCAATGAATTTTTATATCTTTATTCTATAGAAATAATATTTTGACAAAAATTTTTATAGAAATACAATTTTAACAAAATTTATCCATATTCTATAGAAATAAAATTTGGACAAAATTTTCTATATATATACAGTTTTGACAAAATTTTCGTTAGATATAAAATTTTGACAAAAATTTCTATAGAAATAAAATTTTTATATCTATATTCTATAGAGATATTTTGACCAAATTTTTTACAGAAATAAAATGTTGACAAAATTTTCTATAGAAATAAAATTTTGACAAAATTTTTTACAGAAATAAAATTTTGACAAAATTTTCTATAGAAATAAAATTTTCACAAAATTTTCTATAGAAATAAAATTTTGACAAATTTTCTATGGAACTAACATTTTGACAAAATTTTCAATAAAAATAATATTTTGACAAAATTTTTTATAGAAATAAAATTTTTACAAAATTTTCGTTAGAAATAAAATTTTGACAAAATTGTCTATAAAAATAAAATTTTGACAAAATTTTCTATAAAAATAAAATTTTGACAAAATTTTCTATAGAAGTAAAATTTTGACAAAATTTTCTATAGAAATAACATTTTGAGAACATTTTCTATAGAAATAAAATTTCGACAACATTTTCTATAGAACTAAAATTTTGACAACATTTTCTAGAAATAACATTCAAAAAAAATTTCTATAGAAATAAAATTTTGTCAAATTTTCTATGGAACTATAATTTTGACAAAATTTTCTACAAAAATATTTTAACAAAATTTTTTATAGAAATAAAATTTTTACAAAATTTTCGTTAGAACTAAAATTTTGACAAAATTTTTTATAAAAATAAAATTAAAACAAAATTTTCTATAGAAATAAAATTTCGACAACATTTTCTATAGAAATAAAATTTTGACAAAATTTGCTATATCAATGAATTTTTATATCTTTATTCTATAGAAATAGTATTTTGACAAAAATTTTTATAGAAATAAAAGTTTGACAAAATTTGTCCATATTCTATAGAAATAAAATTTGGATAAAATTTTCTATATATATACAGTTTTGACAAAATTTTCGTTAGATATAAAATTTTGACAAAAATTTCTATAGAAATAAAATTTTTATATCTATATTCTATAGAGATAATATTTTGACAAAATTTTCTATAGAAATAAAAGTTTGACAAATATTCCAATATCAATAAAATTTTTATATCTATATTCTATAGAAATAAAATTATGACAAAAATTTCTATAGAAATAACATTTTGACAAAATTATCTATAGAAATAAAATTTTGACAAAATTTTTTAAAAATAAATTTTTAACAAAATTTTCTATAGAAATTCTATAGAAATTTTGATAAAATTGTCTATAGAAATAGAATTTTGACAAAATTTTCTATAGAAATAAAATTTTGACAAAATTATCTATAGAAATACAATTTTGACAAAATTTTTAAAAAATAAACTTTTAACAAAGAAATACAATTTTGATAAAATTGTCTATAGAAATAGAATTGTGACAAAATTTTCTATAGAAATAAAATTTTGACAAAATTTTCTATAAAAATAAAATTTTGATAAAATCTTCTATAGAAACAAAATTTTGACAAAATTTTCTATAAAAATAAAATTTTGGCAAAATTTTCTATAGAAATAAAATTTTGACAAAATTTTCTATAAAAATAAAATTTTTATAAAATTTTCTATAAAAATAAAATTTTTATAAAATTTTCTATAGAAACAAACTTTTGACAAAATTTTCTATAGCAATAACATTTTTGTATCTATATTCTAAGAAATAATATTTTGACAAACATTTTTATAGAAACAAAATGTTGACAAAATTTTCTTAAGAAATAAAATTTTGGCAAAATTTTCTATAGAAATAATTTTTTTAATATGATTTTTTTTTTGTTTTGTAGGTTTTTGGCAACATTACACTTACCTATTATCCCCATTGAAACCCAATGTTTCTCAGTCACAGAAAAATAGTTTGTTTTTACTTCGATCTCGGAAGTAATTGATTTAATAAATTTGTAATTGATTTTTTGATGCAATTAAAAATTCTAAGATTCAATTAATTTGTGCAACAGATTTTTACTTTGATTAATTAACTAATTGAGTCCATACATTTTTTTAAATGACTCAATTATTTTTGTGAGTGAATATATTTCCAAATTCAATAAAATATATTAATGCTGTTTTTTTCTGCGATTCCCCAAAAATTAAAAACTCAAAGACAAAATTCGTAATGTATGTTTTTGTTCACCTTTACTCGTAATTATCATTATTACATGTTGTGTATTTCAGTAAAGAACTAATGTCTTTTGTTTATTACGCATTTTTTGTTTTATTTTGTTTTTTTTTCTTTCTTTAAATAATAGAATTAGGTATAATTATTTAATAATTTCTTTTCTTGGGTTTTCTAAATTTTGTTTGTAATAAATCTAATGGATGTTTCTTTGTTAATTGGTTTTGTTGTTGTCTTCTTCTGGATTGGTTGTCGGTATGATTTGCAAATGTCAATGTTTTGTTTTTTGTTTTATCAATTAAATTAGCATTATTTCTTTTTTTATTTTGTTTCGTTTAATAATAACGTTTGTAAAAATTGTTTAAACTAAATTTATTTGTTGTGTTTTTTTTTCTTTTATTTCTTTTCGTTTTTTATTTTTTTATTTATAATACCAATTAAGTTATTTTATATATTTTTTTTTGTAATTTTACTATATATTTTGTTTAAAGCAACAATAAGCATCATTATTTTTTTCTTTTTTTGTTTGTTTTATTTTTTATTTAGTTAATAATAAAAACTGCACTAAGGTTTTATGCATTTTTTGTGGTAGTTTTTTTATAATCTTTGTTGTTCTTTCCTTTTTTTTTGTATAATGACTACAACTATAATTTGTTGTTCTTCATCTTTTTGTTTAGATTGTAATTTTAGAAATAGTTTAAGGAGAATTGCTTTGTTGTGAATAATTTTTTTTCCGCTTGTTTTTCTTTTTGTTACCTTCTTCTTTATAAATATTTTCTTTAGAGAAAAAAAAAATAAACAATTAGCGAGAATATAGTATGCTTTCGTGTGGGTATTTATGTTACTATTTTGTAGAAATTATAAATAGTTTGAAAATTGAAATTCGAGAAAAATCAAAAGAATTGTAGAAATTGGATATTGAAGAATATTGAAAAATGTTTACATGTCTTTTACTTTCTTATTTAATAAATAATTTATACAACTAATAAAAATAGTTCGTTATTGTTGTTTTTAATTCAGTGGTGGTGGTGGTGTTTGGGAAATTATTATAAAGTGATTATTTGAAGTGATAAGTGAAACATTTGGCGTGAGATTGGAAATAATAATAAGGGAGAGAATAAAATGAAATTATAGTAAACAAAATCATTATTATAATTTAAAAAATCCTAGAGGCCATTAAAATTCTTAAAAAAAAATCGGAAGTCGGAATTCATTATAAATTCAAGTTCTTAGATTTTGGGTTCTCATTAAATATAGAAGTTTTTATGGAATATAATTGCACACACAGAAATATTTCTCATTTTAATAAAGCCAGCATATAGGTTGACAGGAAACCATGATTGATATTTCAAAATCAATTATGTTGTTATTAATTTATTTAAGAATTTTTATATCAACGTATTGATATACTGATAAGAAACCTTTTAAATTTTTATTTCTAGATATTATCTTTCAATTATCATTTTTTTTTTGTGTATTCTGTGTTTCATGAGATATGATTCAAATAATTATAGGAAAAAAATTAATTAATTCATTTGCTTGTTTTACGTCTCAAGTAATTGATATACGTTTTTCTAACCATCCGCTTTACTCAGTTATATTATATCCTTATAACTGGGTAAAGGTGATTTATGTGTGCATTTTGGATTTTATACAATGTGCAATTTTTTCCGGTCCCTAGCAAGAAGTTTTGTAGTTTTATTTCGCTAATTCAATAGATTGGTATTCAAACATGGATACATTTATAATTTCTATGAATAGGTGATACCCCTCCAAAAGAAACTTAATTGACTTAATTGAAAATCAATGGGTCATATACATGTGACTAATAGTTTAGAGAAAAAAATCCATAACTTTGGACATTCAAAATCATTTCCTAAAATCATTTGAATGCACACATGAAAATATTAACTGTACTCTAAAAGTGCGGTTAATTACCCATAACAAGTGGATTGACGTTGTCAAATATCAATTCATTTAGGTTTCAAAAATTTATTGTTGGTATGATAACTTTAGAAAACCTTATGCGATTTTTGTTTTTATATAGATTTTCTAACGCACACATATTTCGACCTGACTCTCAGTGATGTCAAACTATATATCGTCTGCAAAATAATATATGCTTTTGAAAGATCAACTCTTCTGGAATTTTAATATAACATTTTGTATTGCTACTTTGATAGTCACTTTTAACTTCAAAATGTTTATCTTAGTTTTTACTAAACCATGGTTTTTGTCTTCATAAAAAAACGAAATAACACTAGGACAATTCGTCTTAGTGTTATAATCGAAAATTTTTAAATTTGTGGATAACTTATTCAATAAATTTGTTTGAGAACATAAATTTAATTGTGATAACTTAAGAACATTCAAAAATTTCTGATATCTTAGTATAAAGAATTGATAAACAAATATGGAAATCATATCCAAATCCTTTAATATAATATATGGGATATTATGAATATAATTTCTGTGTGTGCATTAGCAAAAAAATTATTTAGAATTTAATTAATAAATTATGAAAATTTGAGAAATTTAAAAATATCTCTGATATTTTAGTATATGGAATTGATAAACAAAAGTGAAACCCATTTACAAATTCCTCAATATAATAATAAGGATATTTTTGAAGATTTTTCTGTGTGTGCATTATGGAAATTTCAAAATTTTCTGGTTTGTTTAAGTATATTTATTAAAAAAAAAACAATTTAATTTAGAAATGTAATTTAATTTGAGAGAAATTTCTATTCTGTATAAATCCAAGATATTCAAGATTTGGAAATAGAATATAGAATAAAATATAGAATTGATAAACAAAAGTTAAACCCTTATAAATTTTATCAATTTAATTATGATAACTTGAGAAAATTTAAAATTTTTTGATATCTTAGTATAAAGAATTGATAAACAAATATGGAAATCATATCCAAACCCTTTAATATAATATATGGGATATTATGGATATATTTTCTGTGTGTGAATTAGCAAAAAAAAAAAAATAATAATTTAGAACTGTAATTTATTGTAATTAATAAATTATGAAAATTTGAGAAATTTAAAAATTTTTCAGATATTTTAGTATATAGAATTGATAAACAAAAGTGAAACCTATATCCAAATTCCTCTATATTATAATTAGGATATTTTTGAAGATTTTTCTGAGTGTGCTTTATGGAAATTTCAAAATTTTCTGTTTAAGTATATTTAGTAAAAAACAAGCAATTTAATTTAGAAATGCAATTTAATTTGAGAGAAATTTCTATTCTGTATAAATCCAAAATATTCAAGATTTGGAAATAGAATATAGAATTGATAAACAAAAGTGAAACCTATATCCAAAATCCTCAATATAATAATTAGGATATTTTTGAAGATGTGCATTATGGAAATTTCAAAATTTTCTGTTATGTTTAAGTATATTTAGTAAAAAACAAACAATTTAATTTAGAAATGTAATTTAATTTGAGAGAAATGTCTATACTGTATAAATCCAAGATATTCAAGATTTGGAAATATATCCCTGATATTTTCATGTTTCACTTATATCCTTTTTCCTCACACCACCTGTTACCTTTCGGGTTTCAAAGTTTATTGTTTATTTCGTAATTCTGTTATGAAATCTTTCGATCCCCTCACGTTATCTAATAGAAAAAGCCTTAATTTTTATTTCTAATTTCATGTAATAATTACAAATAAGAAAAAAAAAACTTTATAATAGTAAATGTAGGTAAATATATAATAAAACAATAATAAAGAATTAATTTAGTTATGATATATGTAATAATAATTATAATAATAATATAATTATTTTTTTTATGTATATATTTATATAAATACAAATCATTCGCACTTTCCATATAAAAACAATTAATTTAAAATAAAATGTTATTATTTTAAAATAAACAAAAAATAATAATAATAAAAACACAAAAATAAAAAAAAATATATATTTTATGTAACTAAAAAAAACAAACAAAAATTTAAATCTTAATTACAAACTAGATGCTTAAATATGTATGGGTGTATGTGTCTGTATGTTGGTTTTGTTCTTGTGTGTGAGTGTGTATTTGTTTGTTTTGTAAATGTAAAATTATGTATGTCTGTTTGTTTGTCTCATTCCCCAAAAAGTAATAATTGAGTAGTTGGTTGGTTGGTTGTTTGTTTGTTTGTTTTGTAGTTTATAAATTATATTACAAAAATGGCATTAAACGCACTAATTTTAAAATATTTTGTAAAAACGATGACCACAAGGCATTCAAACGTTTTGAACGTGACATCAGGAAACGCCAAGTACAAATGACCATAAAAAGTTTTGTTAATATATCGATATAATACAATCTGAAATGAGAGAAAAACAAAAACAATATTTTTGTTTAATTTTTTTTAAAAAGAATTACCTAAAAAAAACACAAAAACAATCACAATTTTCGATGGTAATCATTTTTTTGTAATAAAAAATAATTATTAAATGTATTTTTTATATAAATATTTAATTATATCTATTATAATTAAATATTTATATAAAAATAATTAAATATTTAATTGATGCATGAAAAGAATTTAATTGAATTTATCAATCACGAACAACAATTAAAAATGTAAGCAATTAATTTTGTTTTGAATATTTTTTAAACTCTAATTGAAATTTTATTTGAAAAAAAAATTTAAAATTTAAAAAATTTAAAAATTTAAAGTTCTATATATTTAGATACTCATGCCAATTAAATTATCTACTATATATGTTAGGTTAGGTTAGGTTAGGTTATGTGGCAGTCCTATGTATCAGGCTCACTTAGACTATTCAGTCCATTGTGATACCACATTGGTGAACTTCTCTCTTATCACTGAGTGCTGCCCGATTCAATGTTAAGCTCAATGACAAGGGACCTCGTTTTTATAGCCGAGTCCGAACGGCGTTCCATATCGCAGTGAAACCACTTAGAGAAGCTTTGAAACCCTCAGAAATGTCACCAGCATTACTGAGGTGGGATAATCCACCGCTGAAAAACTTTTTGGTGTTCGGTCGAAGCAGGAATCGAACCCTTGACCTTGTGTATGCAAGGCTGGCATGCTAACCATTGCACCACGATGGCTCCCCATAAAGTATATATATTCTGGGTCGTGGTGAAATTCTGAGTCGGTCTAAGCATGTCCGTTGAAATCACGCTAACTTCCGAACGAAACAAGCTATCGACTTGAAACTTGGCACAAGTAGTTGTTATTGATGTAGGTCGGATGGTATTGCAAATGGGCCATATCGGTCCACTTTTACGTATAGCCCCCATATAAACGGACCCCCAGATTTGGCTTACGGATCCTCTAAGAGAAGCAAATATCATCCGATTCGGTTGAAATTTTATACATGGTGTTAGTATATGGTCTCTAACAACCATGCAAAAATTGGTCCATATCGGTCCCTTTTGGGGAAGCAAAATTCATCCAATCTGATTGAAATTTAGTACGTGGTGTTAATATATGGTATCTAACAACCATGCAGGTATTCATATCACTCCATAATTATATATAGCCCCCATATAAACCGATCCCGAGATTTGGTTTTGGAATTTATAAATTTGGAATTTATAAATAAATTTCATCCGAGTCAGTTGAAATTTGGTACTTTGTGCTAGTATATGGCCGTTAACAACCATGCCTAACTAAGTCCATATCTATAGTTATAGGTCTAGGTCTATAGGTCTATAGTTATATACAGCCCTCAGATAAATCGATCACCAATCACACAAAAATTGGTCCATATCAAGTTCATAATTGTATATAAAGGGTGATACGGTCAAAATTTGGTCAAGGGAAAACGTGTGTAAATCGGTGAAATCGTTTATTTAAAAAATCAAATTAAATTTCTTTTTCAAGTTCAATTAGTATAAAATTCAGGAAAAATATTCAGTTAGGCTTTCGCTTTTCCAAATCCGAATTGCCGGGCCTCACGCTTGACACCTGCCATCAGATTTTGTACGGCCACCTTGTCCAGCTTCTTCGCCACATAAAGCCAGTTTGCCTTGAACTGCTGCTCGTCCTTAGCAGTTTTTTTGGGTCTTCTTTAGGTTCCGCTTGACAATAGCCCAGTATTTCTCAATTGGGCGGAGCTCTGGCGTGTTGGGAGGGTTCTTGTCCTTGGGAACCACCTGTACGTTGTTGGCGGCGTACCACTCCATGGCCTTTTTACCGTAATGGCAAGATGCCAAAACAGAACGGAACAACCGTGTTTCTTCAGGAAAGGCAGCAGACGTTTATTCAAACACTCTTTCACGTAAATTTCTTGGTTGACAATCCCGGAAGCTATGAAAATGCTGCTTTTCAAGCCACAGGTACAGATGGCTTGCCAAACCAGATATTTCTTTGCGAACTTTGACAGTTTTATGTGCTTGAAAATATCTGCTACCTTTCCCCTTCCTTTCGCCGTATAAAACACCTGTCCCGGAAGCTGCTTGTAGTCGGCTTTGACGTAGGTTTCGTCGTCCATTACCACGCAGTCAAACTTCGTCAGCATCGTCGTGTACAGCCTCCGGGATCGCGCTTTGGCCGTCGTATTTTGTTTATCATCGCGATTTGGAGTCACTACCTTCTTGTAAGTCGATAGTCCGGCTCGTTTTTTGGCTCGATGCACGGTTGTAGACGATACACCCAGCTTATTTGCGGCATCTCGGAGAGAGAGGTTAGGGTTTCGCTTGAAACTACCGGCAACTCTCTTTGTCGTCTCAGCGGCTTCCGGTTTTCGATTTCCCCCCGATCCAGACTTCCTGGCTGTCGACAAACGTTCGCCAAACACTTTAATTACATTTGTAACGGTTGATTTGACAACTTTTAGCGATTTTGCCAGCTTTGCGTGCGAGTAGCTCGGATTTTCGCGATGCGCGAGCAAAATTTGGATACGCTGCTCTTCTTGCTTCGACGGCATTTTGACAACTGAGGAGTGAATTCCAAAATCAAAATAGGAGCAACATTCTACACACACACACCTTCAAAATGAGGGGTGTTCAGGTTTTTTAAATGCAAAATTGAAAGAAATACGTCAAGTTTATATTGACCAAATTTTGGCCGTATCACCCTTTAGGACCCATATAAGCGACTCCCATATTTCAATTTTGGCTCTCTAAGTACCATAGCTCTCTAAGTCCAAATCGATTCGTAATTATTTGTAGACTTCCCTATATATACCTTTTTTGTCTAATATATACCATGTATGGACTAACTCACAATTTAGAAAACGATGTAAAGAAGTTGTAAGATACCTTGCCATCGGTAAGTATTACCACAATCCAAGTAATTACATTGTGGATGACAGTCTTTCGTAGAAGTTTCTACGCAATCCATGGTGGAGGGTCCAAAAGATTCGGCCTGGCCGAACTTACGGCCGTATATACCTGTTTTTTTTTTAATGTACGGGACACGTGTGTGGAAACCATGGAGTGATTAATTACTTCAGTTTTTGTGCCACACTTCCCCTGACCCTACTCTTTAAAAGAGTTCAAATCTTTCCGAATTTGTTTTCAGATCGAAGGATATGGTTGACCAAGTTAACGAAAAATTGCTTCGGGAGGCGCAGCGAAACGGGCTGGGTTACGCTAGTTTATTATTAAATATTTAATTTATCAAATGTATCGATAATCGATTTTATTTCTGTGTATTTGCATATTAATATAGATTAATTTATCAGAGATTTAATTATTAATCTTTTGACTACCAATACCCACTATATAGGAGATTAAAAATAATACAGGTTTTCGCTTAGTTTGAATTTATTTCTCAATGATAATTTAAAGAACTGTAATCTAAGTTAAAAAAAAAAAAAAACATTTCAAAAAGTTTCATACATTTTCATAACAAAATAAATAAATATTAAATGAATTTACATCAGTTCTTTTTTATGGAATTATTAAATCACTTTGTTTCAAATTAAATTGAAAAAAATCTAATAATCATTTGAGAGAAAAAAGATATATTTTATCAAAAATCACCACTTGAAATTTACAGTGCAGGATTTACGTATTATAGATAACTTTCGTTGCATAGTTTTAGGCGCTACATGTATTCGCTTGAATCCATTATGCTATGCGAAGGAAAAAGTGATAATATTAGAAGCGTGAACACGATGTTGTTTGTTAATTATTTGGGATCAAACTTTATTTATTTATTACTTAATTTATTATAATTACAAATTATAATAAACTTTTTTATACGGACACTAGCAACAAGAAGCTATCACCCTAAAATTTCTCACTAAATATTTATGGCAAAAGTATCATTGCTTGGAAAATGTAACAAATTAAGAACTATATATTAAATTTAAAATATTCTAAATTAAATTTAATTAAATTAATTTTAAATTAATTTATACAAAGAATTCATTCGCTTACCTCATCATCTTTTTTCGACTTCCAGGTAATGATTGTGGCTTTTGTTTGAACAGAAACTCTCTAAAGCCAAGCACATATCGTTCCATATATTTTTCCCAATTAATTGTGGTCACATCGAAAACGAAATTATCGCGATCTTTTGGACTCAGGGTCTGAAGTAATGCGCACACATTGTCATCTTTGAATTGCCATTCGTGTGTGGCAAAATAATTCAAACATTCAACAGCTTTGGCGATTTTATTTTGGATTTTAACAAAGCTAGAAAAGCGTAAAAGAAATAAATAATAAATTTAATTAATTTTTGACTTTCTAAACATTATTTGTTATTCCTTTTTTCTCAATACTTACATAGGTTTCTTACCAATACACCGAGCCATTACATCCAATATATAGGCTGGTATATAATGTACAATAAAAGCGTTAACAGTGTTCATGGTAGCATTGCTGCGCAGTGAACCACCTGGATACCAAGCACAACCCTCTGTAAAAAGAAAAATAAAACAAATCAATACATATTCATTTTATTCAATCAATCAATGAATATTTTTTGAAAATTAAAATTAAAAACAAATATATATTACATATTTGCTCTTAGTACAAACTCAAAGAAATTTCTTATAAGGATATTGGTTTAAATTAGTTGTGTTTTTTTGCAGGATTTGTTCCTAGGCCACATGCCAGTTGTGTTATTTTCAGGAAAATGCGAGTCCAACAGTACCTCTCAAATCTGCTCACTGGATATTGATCAGTGGTCCACCGATAAAGAATTTTGTGGTTACTTAAATCCTGTTTAGCCTAGAGATCTGGAAGTGGATTGTGTACTGTAACATAATTTAGTTCGGGACTCGTATTGAGCTATTCTCAGTTCTCGCTTACATCAACCCAGAATTTTATAGCGGATGTCTCAACACTTTTGTTATAGAACTGTTTTACTGGTCGAGTCTGCTTTCTCGTTTAATGAATGTTTGTGCTTATTTTAATTTCCTTCCCTCACATTTGGGGGAAAGATGAACTCAACGATCAGTTCAGAAGGTATATTAAAAAAACGGTATTTTCTTAGTTGTGTCATGTGGCGAGTGTCATGTGGCGAGTGTCATGTGGCCCTTGGTTACAGATGGGACACACGTCAGCTACGCTGCTATCAATCACTGATAGGTAGGAATTGAGGCGGCTGCACTTGCCTGATTTTAATTGGGCTAAAACCACTAGTCTGCCGTGGGAGGTCTCTCTGACCGGCCAATCGCCTTATAACATAAGTAGTCAGCAAAGTTTCTTTGTCCACTGCATAAACAAGGTGAGGACCTTGTTTATGCAGTGGCATGGGCAGACGACTTATAAAGGCTGTCGAATGTGACCTCGAGTATCTTGGGGTAGTTTACTGTCGGAATTATTTCGCCATCGACTCTAACACTCAACTGCCTACGCATTTCCGCCGTCCATGTAGTGGTTTGGTGGCAGATATCCTCAAATTTCTAGCAGTGAAATAACTAATAAGATCAGCAATGTAGACGTTTAAGCGATCGCATATGCCATCAACAATGGGCCCGGATGCCAGATTGTACAGTCGTCCGCATATGATACAATTTCGACGCCGTCAGGAGGGGAAATCGAAGACAGGTAGATATTAAACAGTGCCGGAGATATCACCTACCCTGGATAACTCCATGTTGAACTCTACGGAGTTTCGACTTCTTGTCCCTGAATTCCACGTACGATTGGCGTCCGCACAGATTGATAACATCTCTCTTATCAATCTGTGCTGCCCGATTCTATGTTTAGCTCAATACCATACAAAAAAATCTTGTGTAGAAAATTTTTTCAATATTGTATTTCTATAGAAAATTTGGAAAAAATTTTATTTCTGTACAAAATTTTATTTCTATAGAAAATTTTGTTAAAATTTTATTTCTATAGAAAATTTTGTCCAAATTTTATTTCTATAGAAAATTTTGTCAAAATTTTATTTCTATAGAAAATTTTGCCAAAATTTTATTTCTATAGAAATTTTGTTAAAATTTTATTTCTATAGAAAATTTTGTCCAAATTTTATTTCTATAGAAAATTTTGTCCAAATTTTATTTCTATAGAAAATTTTGTCAAAATTTTACTTCTATAGAAAATTTTGTCAAAATTTTATTTCTATAGAAAATTTTGTTAAAATTTTATTTCTACAGAAAATTTTTATTAAAATTCAATAGCAAGTTTTGTCAAAACTTTATTTCTATAGAAAATTTTGTTAAAATTTTATTTCTACAAAAAATTTTGTAAAAATTTTATTTCTATAGAAAATTTTGTCAAAATTTTATTTCTATAGAAAATTTTGTCAATTTTTTTTTTCTATAGAAAATTTTGTCAAACGTTTATTTCTATAGAAAATTTTGACAAAATTTTGTCAAAATTTTATTTCTATAGAAAGTTTTGACAAAATTTTGTCAAAATTTTGTCAAATGTTTATTTCTATAGAAAATTGTGTCAACATTTTATTTCTATAGAAAATTTTGTTAAAATTTTATTTCTATAGAAAATTTTGTCAAAATTTGATTTCTATACAAAATTTAGTCAAATGTTTATTTCTATAGAAAATTTTGTCAAAATTTTATTTCTATAGAACATTTTGGTATTTTATTTCTATAGAGAATGTTGTCAAAATTTGATTTCTATAGAAATTTTGTCAAAATTTTATTTCTATAGAAAAATTTTTCAAAATTTGATTGCTATAGAAATTTTGTCAAAATTTTATTCCAATAGAAAATTTTTGGAGAGGAATACATTGCAAAATCTAGCAAAACACCAAGAATTCTACCAATCTACCACAATCTACCATTTTTGGTAGAATTCTACCAACTGTGGCAACCGTGATACGAGTCCGAACGGCGTGTCACATTGCGGTGAAACCACTTAGAGAAGTTTGGAAACCCTCAGAAATGTCACCAGCATTTCTGCGAGGGGATAATACACCTCTGAAAAACTTTTTGGTGCTAGGTCGAAACTGGGATTGAACCCATAACCCTCTGCAACGTATTACTTTTTTTTTGCAAATTTTGATCCTAGCTCCTCTCAAGATTAGAGATGTGATTAACCCTGGACAGTCATCCTTCGTCAAAACGACGACGCGTAATTTCATTTTCGATTTAAAATGCGTTTTAATCGATTGGGAAATGATAAATTTATGTTATACTAATTCAATCATTTTATGAATTTTTGTTTTATACTAGTTAAAAAAAAATTGAATAAGAAAATAAACTCAATTTTGGTTCTCATTTTTGCTTACGAAGTAAATTATAGCGTCTTGAAATAAGCCGTAGTCAAAATGACGAAGGATGACGTTAGTGTACAAAAAATAAGGATGACTTTCCAGGGTTAATTCCTTTACATATAAAAGAGTTTGAGCCTAAAAGTATGCTAAGAAAATGTTCTGTTATACTTGTCTAATGCGCTTTAAGGACTATCAGTTATTCCGGACGGAATGTCGGTGTTTGTAAAGAATCTTACAATGTGTCGGATCGATACGACTTGTCGGCGATGACTAAATAATCGGTAAATGTGTTATCGATACCATAAACAAGCAGCAGTATCGAGTATACCTTCGGACTTAACTTATATGTGCACAATATATGGGATATGTTCGAAACTTGCACTGTCGTCCGGAATAACTGATAGTCTGTAAAGCGCATAAATCTAATTAAAACAAAAGTTTCACAGATCTATCGAAATATGATGAGAAGATACTTTGTAAAACGTGATTTCTTTTGTGAGGAAAGACATTTTTCTTTCCAAGCAAATAAAAAACTATTGGAGCAAATTGTTAAATGCTTCTTATAAATTCTTTCGTCTGACTAGAATTTCGTTTCGGAAGAAAGTATTTTTTCTTTGTGCAAAGCAGTTGACCTTAATCTCTGGTCCTGACTAGAATGAGAAGGAAGAACCCATTTAGCACATTTAGAAAATTCGATGTGTTGGTACATCGGCTATAAGGGAAACCGAATCGTCTGTCAAATGTTTGCGTTTATGAACAATGTCCTAGATTTTCTTTCGGATCAAAACCAAAAAAATAAATACTTTCTTCACATTTTTTTTATCATATACATACCCAATGGATGTTTGCGCGCAAGATCAACGGCATAGTTAACAAATGTGCCCCATGTAATGGGATGTCTTTGGCCGGTACAACAATTGTAAATTAATAAATTATCAGTTTTATGTGATGCTGTGCGCCAGGCGGCCGTTATCATTAGATTAATCACAATATCAACAGGTACCACATCGGCAATACAATTCTCCTCACATACAATAGTGCGAAAAATACCCTTGGCCATGGCTGATAATAGTCCAGTGGGACCATTTAGATTATCTATCCAACCGGCAAAGGGTTCATTTAAGCTGGCAGTCACTGCAAAAACAACAACAACAAATAAATATGAGAAATCGTAAGTATAATCTTCTTTCAAGTGTGTATATATGTGGATGCGTGTGTTCGTACTCACCTATAGATGGCCTCACAATGGCAACTGGAAGATTACCGGCCTCTTTGAGTAGCATATGTTCAGCTAAGGCTTTTGTAAATGTATAAGTATTTGGACGTTCACCAATCAATGAGGGGGTAAGCTGAATTTAAGAGAGAGATAGAGAGTAAGAGATATGAGAAAAACCAGACACACATATAAACTCTTTCATACATATATAGAGGATATATTTAAAAAAAAGCACAAATGCTCTTTAGAGGAAAGAGATACTTGTTCGGCTAACTAGCTTATATAGATGGATTTTTTTTCAATATCGTTTCCTATCATCGTCATCCGGTCTCTTACCTTATCAAGTGTATCTTCCGGAAGCCAATTTACTAAGGATATAATATCATCGGGATTATAAGGTGGTGCATATATTACTTCAGATACTTCGGTTCTATCGCAATTGCAATAGGCAGTGGAAACATGAATTAATGCCTGACCAAAGAGAGGGAGAGAAAGGTGGAAATAGTGAAATATGTATTACAAATTTGGTTTTTTTATTCAATATTAAATTGCGGTTATATACTTACATCTAAGGACATCATACGATGGCATAGTTCCACCAAACGTTTTGTCCCTAACATATTGATTGTAACTGATAATTTGAGCTTTTCATCGAATTTAACAGTGGCAGCTGAATGAAATACAATCGAGACATTGCGACACAATAGAGCCTACGGAGATGACAAAAAAAGAAATCATATAAATTTAATTAAATATATACAAACAAAAACTAAGGGAATTTATTTATATTAGTAATAATCATAGCTTCAAACATACACAGAAAAAATATCACGAAAATTTTTCAACTTGAAATTTTAATTGAGTTTGAAAAAAAATATTTAATTAAAAATATAATTGATTCAAAAACAAGTATATACGGCCGTATGTTCGGTCAGGCCGAAGCTTATGTACCCTCCACCATGGATTGCGTAGAAACTTCTACTTAAGCCGATGGCAAGGTATCTTAAAACTTCCTAACACCGTAATATATACCACATAGTCCATACGTGGTATATATTAAACTAAAAAGGCCGATTAAATACGTATATAATTAAGTTTAAAGTTTCTATAGAAATAAAATTTTGACAAAATAAAATTTTCACAACATTTTCTATAGAAGTAAAATTTTGACAAAATTTTCTATAGAAATAAAATTTGGAAAAAATTTTCTATAGAAATAAAATTTTGACAACATTTTCTATAGAAATAAAATTTTGACAAAATTTTCTATAGAAATAACATTTTGACAATGTTTTCTATAAAAATAAAATTTTGGTAGATTATTTTTGGTTCGAGTGGCAACCATGATTATGAACCGATATGGACCAATTTTTGTGTGATTGTGGATCGGCTATATATAACTATAGACCGATATGGACCAATTTTGGCATGGTTATTAGCGGCCTTATACTAACACCACGTTGCAAATTTCAACCGGATCGGATGAATTTTGCTCCTCTAAGAGGCTCCGGAGGTCAAATCTGGGGATCGGCTTATATGGGGGCTATATATAATTATGGGTCGATGTGGACCAATTTTTGCATGGTCATTAGAGAACATATACCAACACCATGTACCAAATTTCAGCCGGATCGGATGAAATTTGCTTTTCTTAGAGGCTCCGCAAGCCAACTCGGGGGATCGGTTTATATGGGGGCTATATATAATTATGGACCGATGTGGACCAATTTTTGCAGGGTTGTTAGAGACCATATACTAACACCATGTACCAAATTTCAGCCGGGTCGGATGAAATTTGCTTTTCTTAGAGCAATCGCAAGCCAAATTTGGGGGTCCGTTTATATGGGGGCTATACGTAAAAGTAGACCGATATGGACCAATTTTTGCATGGTTGTTAGAGACCAGCGTTGCCACTACGAAATTTTATTTTGGACCAAAACTTTTCCAAAATCGGACCAAAATTCCCTCCAGCGGACCAAATTTCCAATTTTGAAGAAACAGGCTTTAAAAAATATTTTATTGTTGTACTTAGTGCTTTTATTAAAAAAGTATAGTAAATCAGAAAGGACTGATATGATTTAGTGGTTGACACCAAAACATCGACTTTTCAATTTTTTTTTAAATTTGAAAAAAATTACTTTGTGAAAAGGTTGAATTTTAAAGTCAATTGTAGTTGACATCAACGCGAATTTTTATTCGATTTTCTGTGATTGAAATGGTATCTAATACCACACTGAAAACAAACTCACGGCTCCAAAGATTTTGTCTTTAAAAAAAGTGAACTCTCTATTTCACTAAAGCCAATTTAACATTAGTTAAATTAACTAAAAAACAGGACAAAATTATACACAAGTTAAGCATTAAGATTTACTAAATTCGCATTTCTCACAACATAGTTAATTATTTATTATTATTTCTTTAAATTTGTAAATTTTACTATAAATGCGTCCATCGTGAACTTCCTATGTCACTAAAGACATTCTTGCAATTTTGAACTCCAATCTTTTCCTTCAAACTACAAAATTTTCTTTAACAAATGAAAAAAATAATTATGTCTAATAAATATTCTTGAATTTGTCGAAAAATATTTACTTATTTTTGTGATATTGGCGTGATGCCAGCGTTTGTAATACCGTTTAGTTAAAATTTTCTAAAAATTTAAAAAAATTTCTAAAATCAACCAAAAGTTTTCTTCCTGGTGGGTTCACTGTTTTTTCAGAAGCAGAGATTTGAAGTGAGGACACATTTACGTCACAATGCTCTTTTACTGCAATTGAAAATTATTTTGTTTCAAGTAAAAAAACGACTTTAAAAAATGTGTGTGAAAACATCTCCTATTTGAAACGCTTTTAGTTTTACAGTCAAACTGCAAAACGTCAACAATATTAAAGACGATATCATTAATTTTGAAGATTTTTTCAGAAATATTAAATCCATTTTGACTTAAGTAAAACGAAATTTTCTTTCATGTTAGGATACTTAACTATAAGGACTTCATTGAAAAGTTTATAGACAAGGAAAAAAACTTTATTTCAGAGAAATAATCAAAATTCGTATTTTAAGCACATGAAATCTTTGCCTTCACGACAGTGCACATATACTAATGAATATGTGATAGAAATTTTAAATACTAGAAACAATTTATAAATTTTACCAAATTTATGAAAATGGACCAAAATGGGCCAAATTTCGTTTGGTCCGACCATCGGACCAAATTTAAAAATTAGAAATCTTTTGGACCAATTTTGGTCCGATCGGACCAAAACGGCAACGCTGTTAGAGACCATATACCAACACCATGTACCAAATTTCAGCCTGATCGGATGAAATTTGCTTCTTTTAGAGCAATCGCAAGCCAAATTTGGGGGTCCGTTTATATGGGGGCTATACGTAAAAATGGACCGATATGGCCCATTTGCAATACCATCCGACCTACATCAATAACAACTACTTGTGCCAAGTTTCAAGTCGATAGCTTGTTTCGTTCGGAAGTTAGCGTGATTTCAACAGACGGACGGACGGACATGCTCAGATCGACTCAGAATTTCACCACGACCCAGAATATATATACTTTATGGGGTCTTAGAGCAATATTTCGATGTGTTACAAACGGAATGACAAAGTTAATATACCCCCATCCTATGGTGGAGGGTATAAAAATTTTAATTGAAACAAAAATCAATCTTTAATAACGAAAAGGATAGTATCAATCACAGTTTTAATTGGACATTAAAAAAATACTTGATTAAAAAATTAATTGATTCAATTAAAACTTTAATTTATGTTGATTGCAAAACTCCATTAATTTTTTCATTATGAACCTAACTATTTGCAATTACATTCTTAATTGACTTAGTGTTTATAGGTTGATTAAAAAAATGATTGTTTGAAATTAATTTTTAGTTAAAAATTAAAAAAAAAATCCATCACCTTCTTTATTGACTTACTCTTCTGAGTTTGATTATAAAGTTAATTGTATCAATTAATTTTTTAATTAAACATCTTAAAATGTTCAATTATGATTTAATTAACTTAATGTTTCTATCTTGAGTAAAAAGTTAATCGCATCAATTAATTTATTAATTGAAATTTTTGGAACTTCAATCAATCTTTTAATTGTAAATATTTTGGTGATATTTTTTTCTGTGTAATATGCTATGAACTTTGATTGTTATGGAATAAAAATATATATTTTTTGTAGTTTATGCTGTTCTCTCTTACCTGATCACTATCGGAAATACCCAATTCTTCAGATGTTATATCGCCTGATATAGGAATAACTTTACTCAAATCCTTTGGTTTTTCTCTTCTTAATTTTTCAAAAAGCTATTAATGAATAAATAAGAAAAATTTTTTTAACCAATTATATTATATCTATTACGGTAATTTTCATGTAGCTCCGTTAGACTTTAACTCCCAGTTAACAGAAAGTAAAATGGAAATATCTTTTCTCCGGTTAATTTTAACTGAAAAATTTTTAGCAGTTAGATGTCTAACTGACATATAGAATATATAGGCGGGATGACAGATATGTGTACGGTTTAAAAGTTCGTTAGCTAACGTAGCACTAACGGAGCTTCATGAAAATGGGGGTTAATGGTTGTTTACATACCGGTGCTTCGAGTAATTCGTTGAGACGCTGTGATACTTCATGTCCTCTTTTGGGTCGTATTAGTAAATATATATTTTTTATATCTGGACAAGAGCGTAATAGTTTCTCAACCAAAACCTGCAAAAGAAGAAGATAAGACAAAAACGGTATTAGAAAATCAGTTTCAATATCAAAAAATCATAGCAATACAGTTTTTTGTCTAAATAAAATAGGGTTTTAGTGTCATAAAGGGTGATTCTTTTGAGGTTAGGATTTTCATGCATTAGTATTTGACAGATCACGTGGGATTTCAGACATGGTGTCAAAGAGAAAGATGCTCAGTATGCTTTGACATTTCATCATGAATAGACTTACTAACGAGCAACGCTTGCAAATCATTGAATTTTATTACCAAAATCAGTGTTCGGTTCGAAATGTGTTTCGCGCTTTACGTCCGATTTATGGTCTACATAATCGACCAAGTGAGCAAACAATTAATGCGATTGTGACCAAGTTTCGCACTCAGTTTACTTTATTGGACATTAAACCAACCACACGAATGCGTACAGTGCGTACAGAAGAGAATATTGCGTCTGTTTCTGAGAGTGTTGCTGAAGACCGTGAAATGTCGATTCGTCGCCGTTCGCAGCAATTGGGTTTGTGTTATTCGACCACATGGAAGATTTTACGCAAAGATCTTGGTGTAAAACCGTATAAAATACAGCTCGTGCAAGAACTGAAGCCGAACGATCTGCCACAACGTCGAATTTTCAGTGAATGGGCCCTAGAAAAGTTGGCAGAAAATCCGCTTTTTTATCGACAGATTTTGTTCAGCGATGAGGCTCATTTCTGGTTGAATGGCTACGTAAATAAGCAAAATTGCCGCATTTGGAGTGAAGAGCAACCAGAAGCCGTTCAAGAACTGCCCATGCATCCCGAAAAATGCACTGTTTGGTGTGGTTTGTACGCTGGTGGAATCATTGGACCGTATTTTTTCAAAGATGCTGTTGGACGCAACGTTACGGTGAATGGCGATCGCTATCGTTCGATGCTAACAAACTTTTTGTTGCCAAAAATGGAAGAACTGAACTTGGTTGACATGTGGTTTCAACAAGATGGCGCTACATGCCACACAGCTCGCGATTCTATGGCCATTTTGAGGGAAAACTTCGGAGAACAATTCATCTCAAGAAATGGACCGGTAAGTTGGCCACCAAGATCATGCGATTTGACGCCTTTAGACTATTTTTTGTGGGGCTACGTCAAGTCTAAAGTCTACAGAAATAAGCCAGCAACTATTCCAGCTTTGGAAGACAACATTTCCGAAGAAATTCGGGCTATTCCGGCCGAAATGCTCGAAAAAGTTGCCCAAAATTGGACTTTCCGAATGGACCACCTAAGACGCAGCCGCGGTCAACATTTAAATGAAATTATCTTCAAAAAGTAAATGTCATGGACCAATCTAACGTTTCAAATAAAGAACCGATGAGATTTTGCAAATTTTATGCGATTTTTTAAAAAAAAAAGTTATCAAGCTCTTAACAAATCACCCTTTATTTAGTTAAGTGTCAGAGCACCTACCTTTGGATTAAACCTTATCATTAAACCTACGATAGTTCTCTACTGGCATTTTTCTCAATCACAGGATTAGGTATACAGAAGTCGAAAACCGACTTTCCGACTAATCGTTGAAAAATATCAAAAATCTAAGGCTATGGTCACACTAGGCAAATATTTGACCAAAATGAGTGTCAAACATTTTTCTAGAATCATTTTCCAAATATCTGAATACGGTTTTTGGAAAATAATCCTACCATTATGTTATATATCCAATATGAGCTAAATATGTTTTCCGCTTCGGCTGTGGCGACGGATTCTTTTTTGATTTCTGTCAAATATTTGCCCAGTGTGATCATAGCATAACATAAGTCGACTTTTTGAAGTCTTCAAGAAAGTTCATTTTTCAAATGTTGAAAAAGTCAACAAATCGAAGAGTAGATATTTTCAAATGTGGAAAAAGGAAAAAATCGATTTAACCATATTTTCAAATTTTAAAACAGCCAAAGATTTGAAAAGTATATTTTTTTTCATTTTCGAAAGGTAGGCATTTCCAGATTTTAAAACAGTATAAAGGTGGAAAAGTCCATAGGTAACTTTTTAAAATTAAAAAAAAAATCGCAAATAGAATTATTCTACAGTGCTTGTTTTATAGCTGAGTCAGACCAGTTCGATTTTTTAGGGTATTTTGTCTTTAAATTTCATTAAATGATTTCAACAAATATGTATCCTTGAAAATTTTAATGAGTATAAAAAGTATTGAAAAAAAAGCATAAGTCGACTTTTTGAAGTCTTCAAGAAAGTTCATTTTTCAAATGTTGAAAAAGTCAACAAATCGAAAAGTAGATATTTTCAAATGTGGAAAAAGCAAAAAAAAATGATTTAACCATATTTTCAAAGTTTAAAACAGCCAAAAATTTTAAAAGTCTATTTTTTTTTAATTTTCGAAAAGTAGACATTGCCAGATTTTAAAACAGTATAAAGGTGGAAAAGTCCATAGTCAACTTTTTAAAATTTCAAAAAAATCGCAAAATAGAATTGTTCTACAGTGTTTTTTTTGTTTGTTTTATAGCAAATGTCAGACCAGTTCGTGTATGCACTCTGTGCACTGAAAAAAATATTGCCGTGAGGCCAAAGATTTCATGTCCTTGAAATACGAATTTGATTTTGCTTTGCATAGAAGACGCTTTTCCTTTATATAAAGTTGTTTTCTTTGTCCAAACGTCCATAAATATTTGAATGAAGTCATTTTGTCCTTATAGTAAAGTGATTCGACTTAAAATTGAGTATTGAGTAAAATGAAAGAAAATTTTGTTTGGCAAATTCGGACTCGACTACAAATAGAAATTATGTAAAAAAATCTTTAAAATAAAGTGTTGAAAAACATGTCCTATTTTGTAACGATTTTTGTCTTTGTAGTGAAGATTCAAAAAGACAACAAATTTAAAGACAATTTCATTAATTTTAAAAATTGTTTCTGAATTATTAAAGTCAAGTTGACCTTACCGCAAAAAAATTTTATGATACCCATTTTTAAATCAAATCGCTTAATTATAAGGACAATACGACTTCATTGAAAAGTTTATCGACTTTTGGACAAGGAAAACAATTTATATTAGAGAAATGCGTCTTCTATGCTAAGCTAAATTTGCATTCGTATTTTAAGAACATGAAATCTTTGCCCCACGACAATATTTTTTTCAGTGCAAGTAAATCCAAATTTTTGATAAACGATGTCACAATTGTCACGGGACTTGTTTTTATTTGATTTTAAAGAACATTTTTTAAACTTCAAAGAAAATTTTGTGTTCGTATATAATTACAATTTTTTCTCTTCTGATATTATTAAGAAAATGCCAGATACCAATCTCTGCAAGCATGACTGTACACTTGTTTCAATGCTGCCAAATTCGAATCTCAATAGTTTTTGTGTAGATCTGACGGGATATTTAAAATTCGTTATACAAAAAACAAGTATATACGGCCGTAGGTTCGGCCAGGCCGAATCTTATGTTCCCTCCACCATGGATTGCGTAGAAACGTTTACTGAAGTCGATGGCAAGGTATATAGTCCATACGTGGTATATATTAAACTACAAAAGGGCCGATTAAATACGTATATAATTAAGTTTAAAGTTTCTATAGAAATAAAATTTTGACAAGATAAAATTTTGACAACATTTTCTATAGAAGTAAAATTTTGACAAAATTTTCTATAGAAATAAAATTTTGACAAAATTTTCTATAGAAATAACATTTTGACAATGTTTTCTATAAAAATAAAATTTTGGTAGATTATTTTTGGATCGAGTGGCAACCATGATTATGAACCGATATGGACCAATTTTTGTGTGATTGGGGATCGGCTATATATAACTATAGACCGATATGGACCAATCTTGGCATGGTTATTAGCGGCCTTATACTAACACCACGTTGCAAATTTCAGCCGGATCGGATGACTTTTGCTCCTCCAAGAGGCTCCGGAGATCAAATCTGGGGAACGGTTTATATGGGGGCTATATATAATTATGGACCGATATGGACCAATTCTTGCGTGTTTGTTAGAGACCACATTCTAACACCATGTTCCAAAATTCAACCGGATCGGATGAATTTTACTCCTCCAAGAGGCTCCGGAGGACAAATCTGGGGATCGATTTATATGGGGGCTATATATATTTATGGACCGATATGGACCAATTCTTGCATGGTTGTTAGAGACCATATGCTAACACCATGTACCAAATTTCAACCGGATCGGATGAACTTTGCTCCTCTAACAGGCTCCGGAGGTCAAATCTGGGGATCGGCTTATATGGGGGCTATATATAATTATGGGTCGATGTGGACCAATTTTTGCATGGTCATTAGAGAACATATACCAACACCATGTACCAAATTTCAGCCGGATCGGATGAAATTTGCTTCTCTTAGAGGCTCCGCAAACCTAATCGGGGGATCGGTTTATATGCCGGCTATATATAATTATGGACCGATGTTGACCAATTTTTGCATAGTCATTAGAGACCATATACTTACATCATGTACCAAATTTCAGCCCGATCGGATGAAATTTGCTTCTCTTAGAGGATCCGCAAGCCAAATCGGGGGATCGGTTTATATGGGGGCTATATATAATTATGGACCGATGTGAACCAAATTTTGCATGGTTGTTAGAGACCATATACTAACATCATGTACCATATTTCAGCCGGATCGGATGAAATTTGCTTCTTTTAGAGCAATCGCAAGCCAAATTTGGGAGTCCGTTTATATGGGGCTATACGTAAAAGTGAACCGATATGGACCAATTTTTGCATGGTTGTTAGAGACCATATACTAACACCACGTACCAAATTTCAGCCGGATCGGATGAAATTTGCTTCTCTTAGAGCAATCACAAGCCAAATTTGGGGGTCCGTTTATATGGGGGCTATACGTAAAAGTGGACCGATATGGCCCATTTGCAATACCATCCGACCTACATCAATAACAACTACTTGTTCCAAGTTCCAAGTCGATAGCTTGTTTCGTTCGGAAGTTAGCGTGATTTGAACATGGTCAGATCGACTCAGAATTTCAACACGACCCAGAATATATATACTTTATGGGGTCTTATATTTCTATGTGTTACAAACGGAGTGACAATGTTAATATCCTATGGTGGAGGGTATAAAAAAAACCCTTTTTTCAGTGTATCCACAAGTGCTCGCCACTGTATATAATCATGTCCTTACCAACTCTTTATGATTATTATGTCTATCCCGAACAGGCACATACTTCTGCATACTACTGGTGGTCACTACTACACACATACACAGTCTCACATAAGTTTACATACCCTTGAGGTTTTTACCTTATAACTAAACATGTTTCTTGTTGTTGTTTATAATCCAGACTAAAAACATCTTCTTGAAAATGGACAAATACTTTGTTTTTTCAAATTAATTTACAAAATCTAAAGCATATATATGCATATTTTATTATATTTTAATAATTAAAGAAAATACAATTTCTTAAACCGTATGTAAACTTGTGTAAGACTGTGTACACACACACTGTAACCCAATTTTCTATGAGTATTAAGAGTCGTGAGCTGTAAAAAGTGTTGACACTTGTGGGTGGCAATATTATGCAGCAACTACAAAAATATTTTGAATAATTTAATACCAGCGTGAGCGTGTGTGTGAAGAGTGCGGGTGTACAGGGAGTACAGAGAGAAGGCTATTATGTCGCTGCAAGACATGAACTTTGAAGTTGTAGTTACTGCTGTTTAATGTTTTAGCCTTTTTTTCTTTACTTCCTGTTGCACAAGGAAATCCCTGTTAACGTCATTACTCTTGGGGGGGTATTTTTCACTTAAACAATATAAAGTCAAATATGCTTTGTGCGGAAAGACGATTTTTTTTGGGTATTTTGTTTTTAAATTTCATTAAATGATTTCAACTAATATGTATCCTTGAAAATTTGAACGAGTATAAAAAGTATTGAAATTTTAATTGTTATAAGAGTCCCCAGAAAGAGCTTCCACAAAAGTAGTTTGGATCCCCAGCTTGTGGTCCGGAAGTAGTGCCAACTTGGATCATGACACCAAAACAAAATATTCTAACTACTTCCGGAGATGTTCGTTGTTAATATCAACGAAAAAATAAAGAACACAGATTCAAATCTCCCCAGGGGCAAATTTTTTATCAAATATTTCTTCAAAAGATTGTTAAAAAATGTAAAAAATTGATAATTCTAGTAACTTGCAAAGCCTTCTCCAAAAGTTAAAAAAATGATCAACAGACTCAGGTTCAAATCCCCGCATGAGTGAAATTTTTAATTTTATTTTTATTATTCTTTTTTGTTGATTATCTTTTCTTTTTTGCAACATTTAATTATCCAACATTTAATTTTCGACTTTAAACTGCCGGTCAAAAAGAACTTCGTCGGAAGTGGAACAAATTGATGGGGGAGCCCGGGATGCTCTTAAAAAGAAAAGTTTGTGGAACAACTTCCAAGTTTTTTTTGCTGGGATGTTAAAGTGGTCCAAGGATTCTGAAATCTACAATACTTCACTTAAGGAAGGAGAGATATTAATTGTGTAGTCGGAGAACTTATTATTCTGGCATTTTCAAATTACAGTCCTATACAGGGGGACGGTCAATAAAACAAACAAGAAGCAGGTCTGAAAAATAAAAATGTGAAGGATCGCCTAAAATTTTACAAAATTGCTGTGTCTAGACACTAAAAAGATCAAATCGGGAGATCGGTCTATATGGGGGAGATACCAAAATATGGACCGATACATACCAGCTTCGAAACACTTATGTGTGGACTTAAAACATCTCTAATTTCAAGTAAATCGGATAAGCGCAAGAAGTCAAGAAGTCCAAGAAGTCAAATCGAGAGATCGGGTTATATGGGGCTATAATAAAATGTGCACCGAATCACAACATTTTCGCCACACATATTTATTTACGTAACCTAAATTCCTCTACACCGAAAAATTCATTCTTACTATTTTTGGCAATCGAACGAAAATTTTCTTTTGCTTTAGTTTATATTGAACTTATGTGTATGGTCATTGAACATTAAACTACGGATTTTTTTTCGGTGTAGATTTTGAATTTCATTTCATTTCATTAAAATTGCACGGATGAAAAAGACAGTTTTTCCTATGTTTGGGTGTAAAAATTATATGTTTGGAACTTAAATTTTTTAACACAATATTTTTAAGTGCAAGCATATAATGTTCATAAACTAGCAATTTGGGAGCCACGGTGGTGCAATGGTTAGCATGCCCGCCTTGCATACACAAGGTCGTGGGTTCGATTCCTGCTTCGACCGAACACCAAAAAGTTTTTCAGCGGAGGATTATCCCACCTCAGTAATGCTGGTGACATTTCTGAGGGTTTCAAAGCTTCTCTAAGTGGTTTCACTGCAATGTGGAACGCCGTTCGGACTCGGCTATAAAAAGGAGGTCCCTTGTCATTGAGCTTAACATGGAATCGGGCAGCACTCATTGATAAGAGAGAAGTTCACCAATGTAGTATCACAATGGACTGAATAGTCTAAGTGAGCCTGATACATGGGGCGAATAGCGAAAAGATTACCTAATCACTGTAGTGTTTTTCAGGCTGAAATATTAGCAATAAGAGAGGTGGCGAATTGGCTGAGAAGTAATGTTCCAAAAAATGTGGGCATTAATATATACTCAGACAGTCAACCTGCAATAAAATCCTTGGACTCTGTGTTCCTCAACTCGAAAACGGCCATCGACTGCCGCAAATCTCTCAATGAGATGGCTGAGCAGTACAATATTCACCTAATATGGGTGCCTGACCATAGGAACATACCGGGCAACTGCGAAGCGGATGAGTTGGCAAGGCTAGGGACTACCTTACATATTCCAGGGGAACTAGAATTTGTTGGTATGCCCCTAGCTACCTGCAAGCTCATACTGCGTGAGAAGCCTGTTATGATGTTCGATGGGAGAATTGCAAGTTCTCGAGACGTCAGATATCACTCCTGATATCTGCTATAACGGGTCGCTGCCTGATAGGCGATTTTGCAAAAACTATTGGCGCGAAGTATAATGACTATTGTATGAGCTGTCATGATGCGGAGGAAAAAGAACACTTCTTATGTGAGTGTCCTGCATTTTGTGTAAAGCGCAAGCAACTTTTAGGACCATATACCTTTAGATTACTGGCGGATCTGGAAAACGTTAACTTAAGCAGTCTGCTAATGTTTTTGGAACAATCTGGTTGGTTCAGCGAAGAAAAATAATCGAGGAGGTTCAGCGGTTAAAACTAGAACTGCCCATATGTAATAGGTACTTTTAGTTAATATGGTATCACAATGGACTGAATAGTCTAAGTGAGCTTGAATCTTAATCGGGCTGCCACTTTTGATTACTTTTGACTACTCGTTACTACCCGTTACTTTTGAATTGAGTACTCGTTACTTTTATAAAAAAATTAAAAAAGACATTGTGGGCACTTTTTAATAATATCTTCCTCTTTTTTAAATTTAAAAACAGTATAGAAAAGCAAATTACATTATCCAGTTTTATTCTAGTGTTATAAAATGTGGTGTTGTAGATATATGGGTCTCGTTAGAAAAAGATTTTCACCAATCATTCAAATTTTTAGAGCCAATTTCGTATTCACTATTTGGTATTTTTTCGTCAGGGTATATCTAAATGGCATTGTGTATTACTGATGCTTGCAATTTGCAAACTTTTTAAATCCACCATTGACAGTGGATGAACATATTTAGCGATCATTTTTATCGTGAGACCCAATGTTGAAATTTTCCAAGGGTTTTTGAATAAGCTTGGGTACCTTCAAATTTTTTCAAATGCAAACGTTTTTAAGAAATCAGATACATTTTTCACTTTGTTCAAAGGTGAAGCCATATATCCTTTTCGTGTTATTTTAACTGACAAAACTATTTTCGAAAACTTCAATTAATATTTTCCAAGAAGTCAAGAATTTTACTTCCAAACCGCCAACTTACTTACCGTCAGAAGAAAAAAACTGGTATTGAAGATATTGAGTACTCTTTTACTAGTAACGAGTACTCAAAAAATTAGTCAGTAACGAGTACTTGTAATCAAATACTCGTTACTTTCCCAACACTAAGACATACAGCCAGGTGGAAAGACGGATAAGCCTACATCATCTTAGAATTTCTCCCTAATCAAGAATATATATACGTTTTGTAGTCGAAAATCGATATTTCGCTGTGTTACCTACGGAATAGCAAACCTAGTATACCCCCATCACCATTCTATGGTGGTGGGTATAAAAATAATTGGCACCCAATCATGACCATATTAACCACCACGTAGTTTATTCTAACTAATTTTAAGAATTATAAAAAAAAACTTATTGTGTTTTAGTTTGCATTGAACTTATTTGTACGGTCAATGATTTTTATATTTTCATTGGTATGGGGGAAATTTCTTAAAAAAAAAAAATTATAAAAAAAACTTTAAAAATAAATCCATACAAAATATAAAAGTAAATTAATTTTTATTTGAGTTAACGATGGAGTTTTTTCGTGTGTACAATCATTTCCATTTAGTGAATCCTATACAAGATTTTAAGCCATTGAAGACCCTACCATAAATTAGATAAAGCCAAATGTCCATTATTAATTAGCTATAAATCGATGAAATTGCTACTGAAATCAAAAAAAATCCATTAAAACGACTATTTGTTGACCTTCCAGGGATATATGTATGTACATGTAATAAATTATTCAACCCCTCCACAACCGCCTCCTCATATACCTGTAGTATTTATCATACCTCTTATTCGTAGTCATGAACCTCCTTCTTGGTTTAGGGAGTAAAATGTTTTCCTTTATTCACATTTACACTAGCCCCAAACATTTTGACTTTTCAACACGCTTTTATGAACACAATTTTAAAAATTTATAACAACGTTTCCATGAAGGATAGTAGAGGGGACGGGGGCTAATGGTGACAATGATGAGGGTTGTCCATTGGTGGTCACCTCCCGCACCACTAAGAGAAGTCCATTTACCCAGGCAATTACCAACCTAATAATAATAGGTTGTATAACTTAACTCATTGCTGTCAACAGTCGATAGCCATGGAAGCCAAGCTACCGGCCGGCCGGCCTTTCGATCAAATTCTGATGGGTGAAAGGAAGTGAAGGATATGTAAGGACATATTCCTATTACTCTAAACTTGGTAAGGCTTCTATGTTTTTTGAAAATACCAAATGGACAAACATTCAAGGCTAGCTGGTGCTATTAAAGTGATTTTTTCCAATTTAGTTATGTGGTCCTGCTTAATGGACGTTTAATGTAGGTTTTCCCTTATCAGTTTATTTGTTCCCATAACTGAACGTAGACTAATTAATTTTCTCATTTAGTTTTAGGGTCTAGCCATAAAATGACCGAATTCATAAATATGAGTTATTTTCCCAGAAAGACGAACAATAAAAAAAATATGGAATTTCATTTGGGTGGAAAATATGGGATTGTAATTAGGTTTGGAGATAAGAATTGGCAAAAGCGTTGCTGTTGCCGAATGTCTAAAAAATGGAATTCCCAATAAAAGTTGAAAAGTGACAAAAAAAATTGTATACTTCGTCATAATAGGATAAATATGATTTAAACACATTTACATTCGTTTAATTATAGGGAATTGTGAAATCACCTTTTCCATATCATATATAAATTAATCTAAAAATTATTTTATTTTCATTTCATCGAAAATCGCTCTTTGAAATATGTACCTTAGCGCAGTAACTAGGTTTACACTTGATATACAAATTTTGTTGCATACTTTTAGGCTGTATAATTTCTACGCTTCAAAAAGGCCATGATATGAGTAGGGAAAAGTGCTCACACACACATAATAACTTTATTAAGGCACAAATCACATCCATATTTCTAATGAGATTTGGGATAATGTATTACCCAAATAACACATTAAAATTAGAATTGAATTAGATAAATATGTATGGAAAAAATATTAATTTAGTCAATCATATTGTAAACAACAATTTTTGTTTTATTGAAACTTTGATTTGTTGTCAATTAAATCGGTCGGTAGTTGGTACCAATAATTTCGAGATTAGAGAAATGTAAATTAAAATTTAATTAAAATAGATCAATTAGTTTTGTGATTGAATTGAAACATTTTTTTTTGTATAGGAACCCATCCTCAAGCTAGTCGAATAATTATTTTTCAGATATGGTAATTCGTTTCTCAACAACATAGTTTAGTAAAATTTTTTACGAAAACTGATCTATTTTTATTAGTGTCCAATTAACCTTTACTGCCAGATGCACAATAAGTCTATTAATTATTTATGTGTTTTAATTGTGTGTCCAATAAAATGCGATTATTGTGAATAGAGTTTAATGGGAGCTAATTCGAGCCATTTAATATGACATTTAATAAACACCGTTAGTAATATTCTACTAATCATTTTACCACAACCATACATCAGTAGTCAGTGGGACCTGTTAGCAGTTTATCTGATCAGAGTTATTGATTGATACAATTCATTTGCCGTTAGTAATTAAATATCACTTAACTCAGAAAATTTAACAATAATATCATGCTAAAAGCAAATATATACCGAAAAAAATTCCTATAAAAAATTCCTCCAATAAAAAATTCGTTGAAGATGAAAATGCAGTCAAATGAAAATTTTTGCTAATAAAATTAAATTTGTAATCAAATTAAAAACATTCAGTTAAAAAACAAAATATTAAAAATTTTTACGCTTTTAGTTAAAATATTAACTATCACAATTAATATTTTAATTAAATAAAAATATATTTTCAATTGACAAAATAATTGAACATTTTCAACACACACAAAGAAATTTTTCTTTTGGTTTCACTCACGAAATTTATTGATCCAATTAATTTTTAATTGAAATTTTTTGAATCGCTGAATTGATGATATCAATCACCCACACCAATAACAAAATAAAATAATCCAATTAAAACTTTAATTGATTCAAGTGGTCTTTGTGGTTATTTTTTTATTAAAAATTTAATTGAATTAATTAATTTTTTTAATGATTTATTTTTTAATTTAATTGAATATACACACACAAAGAAATTTTTCTTTTGGTTTCAATCACGAAATTTATTGATCCAATTAATTTTTAATTGAAATTGTTTGAATCACTGAATTGATGATATCAATCAACCACACCAATAACAAAATAAAATAATCCAATTAAAACTTCAATTGATTCTAGTGGCCTTTGTGATTATTTTTTTTTATTAAAAAATTGAATTAATTAATTTTTTAAATTATTTATTTTTTAATTTAATTGAATAAATATTGCAGATATCTTGGAGATTTATTAAATAATTAATTTTTTAAATGTATTTATAAAATTTTGTAATTGAACAGAAGGTCACTACACAGAGAAAAAAATCTCCAATATATTGATTGTATTTTTCCAACTAACATTTTAATTAAATTTAAAGAAATAAAAAATAAATTAAAAAAAAAAAAATAAATAATTCCACATGAAATTCTTCAGTCCGATTATAACATAAGCCCATGTAACATAGATTGGAAATTATCGAAATTTTCATAACTTCCTGATCACAAATCACTTTTTGAAAGCTTCTCTTTTACTGCACAGTAGTTTTTTTCTCTTCAATCGAACACATTTAATCGACCCAACTAACTTTCAATTGAAATTTCTTCAATCACCTAGGTTAGGTTAGGATATGTGGCAGCCCGATGTATCTGGCTCACTTAGACTATTCAGTCAATTGTGATACCACATTGGTGAACTTCTCTCTTATCACTGAGTGCTGTCCGATTCCATGTTAAGCTCAATGACAAGGGACCTCCTTTTTATAGCCGAGTCCGAACGGCGTTCCACATTACAGTGAGAATCTTTGAATCCCTCAGAAATGTCACCAGCATTACTGAGGTGGGATAATCCACCGCTGAAAAACTTTTTGGTGTTCGGTCGAAGTAGGAATCGAACCCACGACCTTGTGTATGCAGGGCGGG
Source organism: Haematobia irritans (assembly GCF_050003625.1). NCBI lineage: Eukaryota > Metazoa > Arthropoda > Insecta > Diptera > Muscidae > Haematobia > Haematobia irritans. The sequence continues at coordinate 36,685,594 of NC_134401.1, read as the reverse complement.
CATGCTAACCATTGCACCACGGTGGCTCCTAGGCCGATAACCGATAGCCTCTAGTTGCTAGTGCCCGTATAAATAAGTTTATTGTAATTTGTAATTATAATAAATTGAATAATAAATAAAAAAATCTTCAATCACAGAAACGATAGTAGCAATCATTAACGTCGATTAAAAAATTGATCCAATTACAAATTTTTTTTGTGTAGGTTGTTTCCATAGGTCACCGAATAGTTTATTTTTTTAGTCGAGCTACATGAAATGCGGAATGCGGTAATTCACTCTCTAGCAACCAAACAAACATCAGTACATGTCGTTTCATAAGTAGATATAGCTCCTCTACACAAAAAAAAATATCACCAACGTTTTGTTTCAAAAAAAAAGTTGAGATATACAACGAATTAAATTAAAAATTTTATTTATACCATTAAACATTTAATCACCTTTTTTTCTAATTAGTCACGTGATTGACAAATTTGGTGGGTTCAATTATATAATTATGGACCGATATGGACCAATTTTTGCATAGTTGTTAGAGACCATATACTAGCGCAATGTACCAAATTTCAACCGGATCAGATGAATTTTGTTCCTCCAAGAGACTCCGGAGCTGAAATCGGGGAATCGGGATCGGTTTATATGGGGGCTATATATAATTATGGGCCGATGTGGACCAATTTCTTCATGGTTGTTAGATACCATATACCAACACCAAGTACCAAATTTCAGCCGGATCGGATGAAATTTGCTTCTCTTTGAGGCTCCACAAGGTAAATCTGGTGATCGGCTTATATGGTGGCTATATGTAATTATGGACCGATGTGGACCAATTTTTGCATGGTTATTAGAGACCATATACTAGCGCAATGTACCAAACCGGATCGGATGAATTTTGTTCCTCCAAGAGGCTCCGGAGGTAAAATCTGGGGATCGGCTTATATGGTGGCTATATATAATTATGGACCGATGTGGTCCAATTTTTGCTTAGTTGTTAGAGACCATATACTAGCGCAATGTACCAAATTTCAATCGGGTCGGATGAATTTTGCTCCTTCAAGAGGCTCCGGAGGCCAAATCTGGGAATCGGTTTATATGGGGATGAAATATGCTTCTCTTAGAGGCTCCGCAAGCCAAATCTGAGGGTGCGTTTATATGGGGGCTATACGTAAACGTGAACCAATATGGCCCATTTTCAATACCATCCGACCTACATCGATAACAACTACTTGTGCCAAGTTTCAAGTTTCAAGATAGCTTGTTTCGTTCGGAAGTTAGCGTTATTTCAACAAACGGACGGACATGCTTAGATCGACTCAGAATTTCACCATGACCCCCAATATATATACTTTATGGGGTCTTAGTATTACAAACGGAATGACAAAGTTAATATACCCCCCATCCTATGGTGGAGGGTATAAAAATGTATAAATAGTTGGTTGCCGCAATTGAAATAATTAATTTCGTAATTGAATTAGAAAAATGTATTTATAAAATGTATGATTAGATTCAGAAAATTTTCAAACAGCTGTTTAGTAATAAGTAATAGAACATATGATTAGATATAAGGATTGTTGTTTATTTTTATTAAGGATATGTTTGAAAAAAGAAAATAAAATAAGAAATGCCGTTATCTTTGTATAAAAGATCAAGAAAAATTAAATAAAGCAACATTCAAGTTTTGAAGCCTTTAACTGGCATTTCAACCTAAAAAGAAAAATCTTTTCATTTAAATTGCTGTGGCACTCAATTGTGCCTGTAATAACAGAATAACAACATTTTTTGCCAAGTGGCGTTTTTAAGCGCCGGCACCTCATTAGGCAGGCCAAATTTTTGCAACAACACCATCACATCAAACCAAAAATCAAAACTCATTACAAAATAATTGGTTGCCGCAATTAAGAAATTATTTAATCTTTGGAGAGGAAATCCAAAATAAAATCAAATATGAAATATGAAATATAGGCTAAATTATTTCTAAAAGGGGAAATCCCTAAATAAATTAAATTTTTTAAACAAATTTTTTTTTTCATTATGGTAAAATGAAGAAAATTGGTCAGAATCCATTAGAATTGGTTTCTGTGCATATAAAATATAGAAACTGAATTTAATCAAAGTACAAAAACCTTTGCGCTTAGTGTTAATTAAAAATTCAAATAAAATCTCTTTAGCAAACAAATATTAGACAAAACTTTAATGACATCTCAGGGTAAAAACTCTAAATAGTTTTATTTTTTTTTTGTAAAATGAAGAAAGTTGTTTATATTAGTTTATGTAAATTAATGTTTATCATTTCTAAAATATTAATTGAATTTGACCATGCGATCTCTTTATGTTACCATTAAATCAATACAGGTTCGTTTTTGCGTTTTAACATGCCTTTAGGCAAGTCATTAAACTTTGTAATAGATCAGGGTGTAAAGAATATACATATTGCTTAACAATTTTCGTTATAAAACTATAATTAATTATTTACATAAATTGGTGTTCATGCCCTCTTTTCTGTCAAAACCTAAAGTTTTCGTAACGAATATTAAGAATTAGAATTGGAAATTTGAATACCATTTGTAATTTTGCATTTTATTGTTTATTTTTTTTTATTTCTTTGGTGTTCGTTGAACCCATTTAAATTTAAATATCAATAAAATTTACATAGTGTTGAGTGTAAAATTTATTTGTAACAGGTATTAAAATTTTCATTGTAATGGGCAAAAGAGATACAAGATAAGAGAGGCTTCAATATCAAAGCGTTTCTATATATAAAAAAAAAAAACTCGAGTGAAATTTTTAACAAAATAATTTAAAAGCTTAAGGATGTACTCAAAAAAAAAAGTTTACTTGGGTCCAAAGATTTTCAGCTTTACTTAACCCTTAAATACACAAGATCATCGAATCCTCCGAAAAGAAATAATATGCCAAATGGTAAAAAAGAAAATCTACATACCACATTAAAAAAAAAAAAAACAAGTATATACAGCAGTAAATTCGGCCGGGCCGAATTTTAAATACCCACCACCATGAATCAAGTATAATAGTTTACTATGAAAACTCTTCCTCGTAGTGGTTTACTTGATAATATATAGAATTGTAGATGGTTTGATGACAAATCTTCTCCGAAACGAGCCAGCTCCGAAGACAAACTTTAAAGATTCTACCTATGAAGACCAGATAAGATTCTGGATTTATGAGCACCAATTTTGTTTGAGTTTTAGAGAAAATATAAACATATCGTGTATATGTTGAAATTACGCCTTGATTTAAAATCTTAAATCTGTAGATTTTTCCGCATTTATTTAAATACGATGAGTATAATCTGGAACTTTTACATTCAGTTTGAAGCAATTTTCATGATCAGTGCGCCTGCTATACCCTGAAAGAAGTGTTTTCTTTTTTGAGAAACGTAATTTTAGACAAGCAAAGTTTTCTTTTGACACAAATTTTAGAGACAATCGTTGAATAAACGAAAACGCTTTATAAGAAAAAGAAATTTCGTTTGTCTAAAATTTTATTATAGATTACTAATTTCCAGCAAATCCGATAAAAACTACGGATTCTAGAGGCCCAAGAAATAAAGTCGGGAGATCGGTGTATATGGGGACTATAACAAAACATGGACCGATAGGCACCATTTGCTACTCACATATTTGTGATCTTAAAATACCTCCAGATTTTCAATTTCAAACAAATTGGCCAGAAAATATAGTCTCTAGACGCCCAAGAAGTAAAAATCGAGAGATCAGTCTATACGGGGGTTATAACAAAAATGGACCGATATACCTCAATTTCGGCACTCTTATTTGTGGTCTAAAAATACCTCTAGATTTCGAATTTCAGGCAAATCATGTAATAAATGCAGTTTATTGTAGCTCAAGAATTTCAGGCAAAGCGGATGGTAAATATAGTTTCTAGAAGCCCAAGAAGCAAAATGGGAGATCGGTCTATATGGGGGCTATACCAAAAAATGGACCGATGGGCACCATTTTCGGCACACCTTTTTATAGTCCCAAAAGAACTCTAGATTTTCAATTTCAGGAAAATCGGATAGAAAATATAGTTTCCAGAAGCTCAAGAAGCAAAATCGGGATATCAGTCTCTATGGGGGCTATATCAAAACATGGACCGATGGTCCTCAAATACCTCTAGATTTCCAATTTCACGCAAATCGGATGGTAAATATAGTTTCTAGAAGCCCTAAAAGCGAAAACGGGATATCGGTCTATATGGGGGCTATACCAAAACATGGACCGATGAGCACCATTTTCGGCACACCTTTTTATGGTCCTCAAATACCTCTATATTTCCAATTTCAGGCAAATTGGACAAAAGCTACGGTTTTTATAGGCCCAAGACTCCAAATCGGGAGGTTGGTTTATATGGAGGCTATATCAAAACATGGACCGATGCGGACCATTTTCGACACACCTCTTTATGGTCCCAAAATACCTTTAGATTTTCAATTTCATACAAATCGGATAGAAAATACTGATTCCAGACGCGTAAGAAGCTAAATCGGGAGATCGGTCTATATGGGGGATATATCAAAACATGGACCGATACGAAAGATTTTCGACACACCTCCTTATGGTCCTACAATACCTCTAGATTTTCAATTTCAGACAAATCGGATAGAAAATACTGTTTCTAGACGCCTAAGAAGCAAAATCGGGAGATCGGTCTATATGGGGGCTATACTAAAACATGGACCGATACGGACCATTTTCGACACACCTCTTTATGGTCCCAAAATACCTTAAGATTTCCAATTTCAGGCAAATCTGATAAAAACTACGGGTTTTATAGGCCCAAGACCCCAAATCGGGAGGTCGGTTTATATGGGGACTATATCAAAACGTGGACCGATATATCCCATCTTCGAACTTGACCTGCCTGCAAACAAAAAACTAATCTGTGCCAAATTTCGGGACGACAGCGCCATTATTGAAGACTGTAGCGTGATTACAACAGACAGACAGACAGACGGACATGCTTATATCGTCTTAGAATTTCTCCCTGATCAAGAATATATATACTTTATATAGTCGGAAATCGATATTTCGATGTGTTACAAACGGAATGACAAACTTATTATACCCCCGTCATTTTATGGTGGTGGGTATAAAAAATGTATGTGTTTTTGTGAAAAACTAGCTGAAGAGAAACTAAGAAATACACAGGAATGTCAACACCATTTGTGAGAGGGATAACCTACCGCTGAAAAACTTTTTTTGGTGCTGGTGCGTTGAGAGTACATCTATGCCGACAGGAGCATGTAGGACGTTTTAGGAAGATGTTACTATGAAAACTTCCTATGCCTGGCCCATCTTGAAAGCGGAGACTGGAAACAAATTACAAATATTGACATGGGTGTATATAGGCCCCCATAAGATAGCGAATCTTGGATCCTCTTTTCAATCTAATCTCAACTAGATGTATCAAGTTCATCAGTTTTTAAGGATTATTTAAATCAATATTTTTTAAGTGCCTGGTAAAAACTACGATTTTTAACATTTAATATTCCCGTTCGATTTAACGAATTTTTCGAAATAACGAAAGGGCCTGACAATATATCGTTCGTTAAACCGAGCTTCGACTGTAACAGGTTGGCAACCTTCAAATGATTCGTGTCAAAATTTGACGTCTGTAAGTCAATTAGTTTGTGAGATAGAGCGTCTTTTGTGAAGCAACTTTTGTTATTGTGAAAAAAAAAAAATGAAAAAAAAGGAATTTCGTGTTTTGATGCCCGCAGGGAAAAAATTTGGCTGCAATGAAGAGGTGATCGCCGAAACTGAGGCCTATTTTGAGGCAAAACCGAAGGAGTACTACCAAAATGGTATCAAAAAATTGGAAGGTCGTTATAATCGTTGTATCGCTCTTGAAGGGAACTATGTTGAATAATAAAAACGAATTTTGACAAAAAATGTGTTTTTCTTTGTTAGACCGGGGACTTATCAGCCAATCTGTTATATTCGAATTTGATAAAAATGTTATTATATAAAAAATATCCTTAATGTTGGTAAATTACATGTCATATAGTTGAATATTTTTTTTTCAGTGCAGTTGATCAAGAAACATCAACTTCATGAAATAAAAAAAATTCTTTAAAAACCTATTTTTCAATAGAATGGCAAATATTATGGCTTAACATTGTCTTGTTATCGTCTTGCTGTTTCACAAACCTGAATTCAAGGATACTATAACGATGTCATCTTCTATCATGATAGGAGGAGACCAAACAAAGGATTTTTTAATAACATGTCTCCGGCAACGATTTAGTAGCTCTTTGCCATATTTTTTCTTTGTATTTTTTGTTAATATAAAAATGATTGCCTTTTCCCATTAGTCTGCGTGGGTAAAGAAGGAAAGAGAGCCTGAGGGGGAAAGGACTATGTCATGTAGAATGTACATTTTAAGTCTCTGACTATTCACATTTAGTGAGATAGAGAGAGCTAGGGAGAGATAGATGGTGGCATCTGCTCCCAGCTCATCAATATGAATTCTCTACTACAATAAATATGCCATAGAGGATGAGGAGACAACAATAACAACAACAATAAAAGAGAAAACAATTTATTTGTTGACAATTTGTTTATTTATCATACTAATCGTATTGAAGAGTCCCACAACTATTATTGTTGGCCCATTGTCATCACCATCGCCATCATCTAAAAAACAAAGTCATTGGTGGTGGTGGTTGTGGTGGTAGTGACTGCATTATAGGCCATAATATAAAAATTGCATACTAATCTAGGGTATATGGGGGAGGAGGGGGTCTCTGAAAAACAAACAATCTCACTAATGATGGCTATGACAACAACGATTATCATTCGTATATGGATAAAAAAAGTACTTTAGTTAGAAGTGCTTATATTTTGTTTGTTTGTAATTTTTTCAAGCGTATTTAACCAATATTCGAGTAAAAAAACACAAACAAATATTCCCACCCTCCTACATCAAGAAGAGAATTGAAAATCCATCAAGCTAAACTGTCGATAATGATGAAGAGCCTTGTTTGAAACAATGATCAAGAGCTGGTGGTAATGATTTGCATTACCGGGGGTCTAAGTATTTAAAGGGATGCCGATGACAATGTTAGGGTTCCATTTTACGTTTATTTTAATCATAAGGTGGAACGATAAAGGTGAAGGGGAAAAGCAAATTTCGAAAATTAAAAAAAAGCTTGAACAATTATACTATAAAAAAATAATGTAAAAAATGTTACCTAGGAAGAAATATAAAAGTGAGGGAGAAAATAATTTTCTAAAATTAAAAAAAAGTATATATGTAACAGGTTGGCTGATAAGTCCCCGGTCTGACACATAGATGGCGTCGCTAGTATTAAATGCATATTATTTTTATATAGTACCAACCTTCAAATGATTCGTGTCAAAATTTGACGTCTGTAAGTCAATTAGTTTGTGAAGCCACTTTTGTTATTGTGAAAAGAAATGGAAAAAAAAGGAATTTCGTGTTTTGTAAAAATACTGTTTTCTGAAGGGGAAAAATACGGTGGAAGCAAAAACTTGGCTTGATAATGAGTTTCCCGACTCTGCCCCAGGGAAATAAAAAAAAAAAAAAAAATCAACCACCTCCAGATCTGGCCCCCAGCGACTTTTTCTTGTTCTCAGACCACAAAAGGATGCTCGCAGGGAAAAATTTGGCTGCAATGAAGAGGTGATCGCCGCAACTGAGGCCTATTTTGAGGCAAAACCGAGGGAGTACTACCAAAATGGTATCAACAAATTAGAAGGTCGTTATAATCGTTGTATCGCTCTTGAAGGGAACTATGTTGAATAATAAAAACGAATTTTGACAAAAAAATGAGTTTTCCTTTGTTAGACCGGTGACTTATCAGCCAACCTGTTATATTATAAAAAATAAAATAAAAAATTTTACCCCGAAAAAAATATAAAAGTGAGTGAGAAAATAATTTTCTAAAAATTAAAAAAAAAAAAAAATTAAAATTAAAATAAAAACAAGTATATAGAGCAGTAAGTAACAACCATCAATCAAATATAATAGTTTCCTTTGAAATTTCAGAGGAGTTTGATGACAGACATTGGCACACCTCTTTATGGTCCTATAGCCCATCTTCGAACCTGTGTGCAGACAAAAGTCGATTCTGTGCCGAATTTCAGGACGATAGCTCTATTATTGAAGACTGTAGCGAGAATACAACAGACTGACAGACGTCCAGACGGACATGCTTATATCGTCTTAGAATTTCTCCCTGATCAAGAATATATATAGTCGGAAATCAAGGGAGCCACCGTGGTGCAATGGTTAGCATGCCCGCCTTGCATACACAAGGTCGTGGGTTCGATTCCTGCTACGACCGAACACCAACAAGTTTTTCAGCGGTGGATTATCCCACCTCAGTAATGCTGGTGACATTTCTGAGGGTTTCTTTCAAAGCTTCTCTAAGTGGTTTCACTGGAATGTGGAACGCCGTTCGGACTCGGCTATAAAAAGGAGGTCCCTTGTCATTGAGCTTAACATGGAATCGGGCAGCACTCAGTGTTAAGGGAGAAGTTCACCACTGTGGTATCACAATGGAATGAATAGTCTAAGTGAGCCTGATACATCGGGCTGCCACATAACCTAACCTAGTCGGAAATCAATATTTCGATGTGTTACAAACGGAATGACAATTTTATTATACCCCCATCACCATTCCATGGTGGTGGGTATAAAAATTACCCCGGAAGATTTTTCATTACCAAATAATCTTGAATTTTAATTAATTAATATTCTTAAGTATCGAATGGAAATCTTGTTAACTTTTACATGACCGTGACATATGAAGAAAATAATTCTCCAAAACATTTTCATGTCAAGTGAAACCTTTTACATTTAAAATGAAACCATTTTCAAATCAAATGAAACGCTATTCATATCAAATAAAGCCTTGTTTAAGTGAAATGACACTTTTTTTTTTAAAGCGTATACCTCCCAAATAAGGGACAACTGTCGTGAGAAGTGTGCTTTTTTAACACATAAAAGTTAATCTCTTATAAATTGATGGACAAAATTTAGGTGACCGAGGGTTCAGAGGTTTCACTATATGCAAAAAATTAATTTCTTTTTTCGAAAATGAAATTTTAGACCAAACAATTTCTCATTTATTGTTAAAATTGCTTCAAACAAAATTCGTTGATGACAAACTTGGCATCAACGAACTCTTTGATGAGTCAACTTTACCAAGAAAAGAAATCTTCGCTGCTTTAAAGTGTTTTTCCAGAGAAAAGAATTTTTTGTTTTGTGTGTGGAGAAGGATAATGAATTTTATCGAATTTTCATGAAATGCGACCCACCCTAATGTCATGGCCATATATAAGTGCTAGCATCTTAATGGTGACATTTTGTTGACATTGTTGTCATTTCTGTCGCATGTAATGTTAACACATCTCATTGATGGTAACTTAAGTGTCATAACAAGGATATCTAGGGAAAAAATGGCAACGACAACAGTTACACAATAGAACATCATTTTAAATTGATTTTGTTTAATGCATCACCAATATGATTGAATATTGAGGAAAATAGAATAGAATGTGGCATATTTAAAAAAATGGAACATTTGATTTTTCCAAATTTACAATAAGACGAGTTATGCCAATTTTAAATATGTCTAAATTTTTAGAATTTCGAAAAGTCGGCTTTCCCAGTATTCAAAAAATTGGCTATTGCAAATTTAAAAAAAGTCTAAAACTCTAAAATGCGACTTTTCCAAATTTTTCAAATAGGCGAAAACCCGAAAAGTCGAATTTTCCTATTAAAAAATATACATAAATAAAAATCGAACAATAAATTAATATGCCATTTAAGAGAACTTAATGGATTTCTTGTATTAAACTGTACTACCCTACTGTACGACTATGTTCAACACATGTTCACATATGGTTTGGTAAGGAAGAGGATTTTTTTTTTTTTTTTTAAATTTTATTTATATACTCATATGTCTAGAAATTTAAATAACAGCCTTTTCATTTGTTTTTGTATTCTTTACATGGTTATACTGTTTTGCTTAAATGGGGAAATGTCTTTCATTTATTTTACTAAACCAGCTATTGTTTACCATTTAGAATTCTAGATAAGACTTAATAAAGAAGACAATAGCTAGGCCACAATTCGTCATTCTATTTTAAATCGTTAAATTATGTCCCAAGCATTGTAACATGGAAGAACATAGAAACTAATTCAAGTCTACCAAGTATAGCCATTCTTAAATGTATGCTTTATGACCTTTAATTTAATTTTATATTCCATCAAAAGCTTTTCACATACATAAGCCTGTTATGGGTTGTTCCCATGCTGACGTTAAATAGACCGATTTTATTTTGAGAACTTAGAAAGAAAAAAATTTTGTGTTTTATCAATAATCAGTATTAAAAAGAAATGCAGACTTTATTCAATAAATTTTTGTTTCTATTTATAAATTCTAAATATTTTCATAAAGTTCAAGAAAAAAAATTAAAGAACGATACAACATGGCGTATGATTGATTGTAATAATATAGCGACAATGTGCCGTATGAGTGATATTAATATTGTGAATTCAATAACAGGGTGCACAATGTCGTATGAGTTATATTAATATTGAGAGAAATATGTATAGAAGGGATTTCGTTACTTCTTTAGGGTATGTTATGAAAATGCACAATTAAAATAAAATAATAGATCAAGAAATGACCAAAACAATGGTTTGTACCTGGTGGTCAGATGACGAAGAAGATGATGACCATCGAGAAATTTGCAACTTTATCCAGGTTTACCTATCTTATATTGGCTAATGTTAATTTAGAACAGTATTCGAATATTTGTGAACTTACAGAAAAAAAAGACATTTTTGATTTAAGTCACGAAGTTAATTGAATCAATTAATTGATAATATGAATCACCAACGCCAAGTAAAAAAATATTTACTAATTAATTGATGCAATTAAAAATGATTTATACTATTAATCAGCAGCTCCAATTAAAATTGTATTGATTAATTTATTGATGCAATTAGCCATTTAATTAATTCATATAATGTTTGTGCTCGATATTTGTCTTGATTAAAATATTAATTAAACCAATTAATCTTTTAATTGAACGTTTTTTTCAAATTCAATGAAAATGTTAAGTGAAAAAATTTTGCTGATATTTTTTCTTTGCTCTAGGGATTGTAATGAAGATCGAAAAGTCAACTTTTCAACTTCTTCAAAAACAAAAATTTTCGTTTTTTCGACTTTTCTAAAATTTGGAAAAGACGAACGTTGACTTTCTTTTAATTGCTTATTTTTCCCAAAATCAATTAACATTTTAATTTAAAATATATTGTTTGTATTCTTTATAACCTATGGGATTGTAGTGAAGCTCAAAAAGTAGGTTTTTTTCGACTTCTTCAAAATCAAGACAATTTTATTGTTGAAGTTCTCCAAAAGTTGAAAATGACGGCCTTTACACAGAAAAAGATTTCACGAAAAATTTTCCAATTAAAATTTTAATTGAGTTTGCAAAAATATTCCATTAAAAATTTAAATGATTCAACAAATTTTTTAATTGAAACAAATATCAATTCCAAAAAATAATAGTATCAATCAATTTTTTAATTGGATCAATTAATTTTTTAATTGACCTTCAATTAATTTTTTAATTGATACTATCATTTCTGTGATTGCAGACAATTCAATTAAAAAACAAGTAAGGAAAGTCTAAAGTCGGGCGGGGCCGACTATATTATACCCTGCACCACTTTGTAGATCTAAATTTTCGATACCATATCACATCCGTCAAATGTGTTGGGTGCTATATATAAAGTTTGTCCCAAATACATACATTTAAATATCACTCGATTTGGACAGAATTTGATAGACTTTTACAAAATCTATAGACACAAAATTTAAGTTGGCTAATGCACTAGGGTGGAACACAATGTTAGTAAAAAAAACAAGGAAAATGTTGGTATTTTGACCATTTTTGTCGAAATCAGAAAAACATATATATGGGAGCTATATCTAAATCTGAACCGATTTCAACCAAATTTGGCACGCTTGTAGCTATGCTAATTCTACTCCCTGTGCAAAATTTCAACTAAATCGGAGTTAAATATTGGCCTCTGTGGTCATATGAGTGTAAATCGGGCGAAAGCTATATATGGGAGATATATCTAAATCTGAACCGATTTCAACCAAATTTGGCACGCATAGCTACAATACTAATTCTACTCCCTGTGCAAAATTTCAACTAAATCGGAGTTAAAAATTGGCCTCTGTGGTCATATGAGTGTACATCGGGCGAAAGCTATATATGGGAGCTATATCTAAATCTGAACCGATTTCAAGAAAATTTGGCACGCATAGCTAAAATGCTAAATCTACTCCCTGCGAAAAATGTCAACTAAATCGGAGTTAAAAATTGGCCTCTGTGGTCATATGAGTATAAATCGGACGAAAGATATATATGGGAGCTATATCTAAATCTGAACCGATTTAGCTGATATTTTGCAAGTTTTTCGAGACTCATAAAATATTCGGATGTACTGATCTTGAAGAACATCGGTTGATAAACACGCCAATTATGACCAGATCGGGGATAAATATATATAGCAGCTATATCTAAATCTGAACCGATTTTTTCCAAAATCAATAGCGATTGTCTTTGTTCCAAAAAACGACCTTATGCCAAATTTGAGGACGATCGGACTTAAACTGCGACCTGTACTTTGCGCACAAAAATACATGAACAGACAGACGGACAGACAGACAGACAGACATCTCTAAATCGACTCAGAATTTAATTCTAAGACGATCGGTATACTAAACGATGGGTCTCAGATTTTTCCTTCTTGGCGTTACATGCAAATGCACAAACTTATTATACCCTGTACCACAGTAGTGGTGAAGGGTATAATTAATTGGATCAATTAATTTCGTGATTGAATCAGAAAAATTGTCGCACACAAAAAACAAATTCTGATTCAATCACAAAATTGATTGATCAAATTAATTTTTTAATTGAAATGTGTTCAATCACAGTAATGATAGTATCAATTAAAAAATTAATTGAAAGTCAATTACAAAATTAATAGATCCAATTAAAAAATTAATTCATACTATTAATTTTTGTTATTGATTTTTGTTTCAATTAAAAAATTTCTTGAATCAATTAAAATTTTAATAGAATATTTTTTAAAACTCAATAAAGATTTTAATTGGAAAAAAATTCGTGAAGTTTTTTTCTGTGCGGGAAAATAGATTTTTTAATGTTTTTCATTAACGTCATTTAGTCGATTTTGATCGTTAGCAAAAGTAGATTTTGGCCGTTTGCTATACCAAGAACACTCTAACTTGCGATTTTATGAATTTATTTTTGAACTTATTTTCCAGTTTGTCTTCAGTCCCAGTTTCAAAACTGGGGCAAATCCTGACAAACGCCTTACCCTCGCACTTCATTATTATTTTTTTGCTTAATTGAATAAAACAATCCCAGTTGGCGGAGAAAAATGTCTATTTCACCATAGTAACGAACAAACTATGATTTGAAAATGAAAGGTTCCTACTTGAACGCTCGATCTGGGCGAATACCAATTTTATTTTTTAAAATATAGCTAAGAATCATCTTAGCCACTGATACAACTTTCCCAAGAAACTATCACCTAGTGGAGCATTTTCACCCAAAACGGGGACACTCGATAAGAAGATTGTATTGCCTATGAAAGTTTTACCTTCCATGGCGAAATCACTTTGATACCCTTTTGATAAAAAATGTCTGCAGGGATGAGTGCAATGCGGATACTATTATCGACTAGAGATGGGGTTTTTATAAAACGGTCTTATGCCATTTGAACCTTTATCCCTCTATGATGTCAGTGATCCTTTATCTTTTTTTGTGCACAGAAAAGAAATTTTCCAACATTTTCTTTATTAAAAATTTCATTGATTTTTAAAAAAATACTTAAATAAAAATATAATTGATTGTATAAAATTTATTTTATATATATTTTATATTTTAGTGGTTTAAATTTATTAAAATTTTAATTGTATTAATTAATCTCGCGATTCAAGCACAATTTTTTTCTATGAGTGTATGAATTTACCCACAGTACCTTTATAATCACAATTATGTCCCCATACGAATTATATGGAAAAGTGTCGTATACTAGGAAGTATGTCAAGCAAAAGCTTAACACAAACTCGTGACTATTATCACTCTGGAATTTTATGACAACAACAGCGAAAAATAAAATACTCACAAAAATATGTATGAGTTCATATACGAAAAATATGCAAAAAAAAATGTACGATTATAAAAATGAAAGACTCCCAGAGAAAAACTCTTGAAGAGATTATCCCCAGCTATTCTATAGAATCACTTTAACAAATCCTTAAAATAAACAAATGTCTTTCATTATTCGGATCATACAAAAAATAAAGAGCACACCAACAAAGCTCACAATGAAAAGCCAACGTATGACTCCAAGTACAGCAACAACAACATCAAAAAAAATCGACTAATACTTACACCAACAATGATAATAACAATGCAATGAAGAAAGTTTACTCATAACATGCACCCACTCATACATTTACATTCCCACAGCTCATAGCTAAAGAGCGAATGAATAGGGAGAGCTATGAAATCTCCTAGTTACAGTAGCTCAATGGGGGTGGGTGTATAACAGAAAATATCGTCATATGTATCGTCATTTGTGTTAAGTACTTGCATATATACATGTTCATTACTATAGGAGAGTGTGTATTAAACTTCGTTCTGCTAACCTGCCTATTCGTGTCTCTTTAATGGATATTCGTGAATCGTATAACTATGAATATCAATGGCATTTAATATTATACTCCCACCCACCCACACTTACATACTAATGAATTTATAACAACTAGTCCTCTTTGGTTGTGGCAACGCTACTCTTTGCTATATTATAGAATACGATACTATACGATACGATACGTTGAGAAGGCGAAGAATAAAAAACAAAAACAACAACCTGCGGCAGTGAGATACTCAACAACTTTTATTATATCCCATGTTCAACATTATTATCATCATCGTCAAAAGTCATTGTTGTTGCTTTATTTAGTTGTAGGTTCATTCGTTGTCATCTTCTTCATCATCATCATCATCGTCATACAATGCGAATACAATACAATTCTTTTTCATTTTGTCTCTAAAAATAGTTCTTTGCTTTTATAATACATTTGAGAATTATGAAAGTCTATGATGGGCCACCGAAAGTATGGCACTATAGATATATTGCTGTGAGGGAGGGAAAGTAGCTGGGAAGGAATTTTATTACACCAAAACAAAAATCAATATATTAATAAACAAAAAATGCAAAGGACTTTAAACGGTGAATTAGTTGAATTTAACCAACTTAGAGAGTAGCAGGATATTTGTAGGTAAGTTATTATTATTATTTTTTTTTTCTTTGAGCGTATATCCCTTTATCCGAACATACTACGACATGAATAATCTAAAATACCCTTAAATGTACAACAAAGCATTTGGGGGCTCATACTAGTCTGTTGTAAATTACAAATGCCAAGGAAGACCCTGTTTGATAATGATGATGGTTATGTTTCTTTTTTCGAAACCTAGTGTACAACTCGGATGCTAGTTGGTCGTAATCAGAGATGGTGTTGAACCAAATGGCTGTTCTCATGAAACATAAAAGCCTATTTATTGTCACAAAAAAAAAAAAAAACAACGCAAAACCAACAATTTGTGGCAAACCATTATTATCATCTTTTTGCATTGCCTTAATTGCTTTGCTTTTCTTTCCTCTTTATAACATAAATATCTACTTTTGCATAGATTTGCATTTTTTCTTCTTACTTTTTAAAATTAAATGCCAATGCTTTGTAGTTGGCAATAGACAGTTTTTCGTTTTATGTAGAAGAAGGTAAATGACTTTGAGAAATCCATTATGGGAATTTAGGTTTAAAAAATCTCTTTCATTTGGGAGTTTTGGATTTTTAAGGATTAATCACGACATAACCTCTTTTTCGCTTTAGGATGCATATCAAAGAAGATATTAGAAAAAGCGGGGGTTTTCAAAAAAAAAAAAAACGATTTTCATAAAATTTGAGATTTTTTAAGGGTCATGACTTGACTAGCGATACAAAAATTAAAAAACGATTTTTCCAATAATTGATTGTTTGTTAAAAAAAAAAAAAAACATCCAAAACGGCTTTCTGCACCCAGAGAAGAAATATGATCACCCAAACATGTTTTAAGAGCAAAATATTATTTTTTGCATGGAGAACATGTGACATATTTGATGCAAAAATAGACGGTTTTTTTGGCAATAGACAGTTTTTCGTTTTAAGTAGAAGAAGGTAAATGACTTTGAGAAATCCATTATGGGAATTTAGGTTTAAAAAAATCTCTTTCATTTGGGAGTTTTGGATTTTTAAGGATTAATAATCTAATAATAACATAACCTCTTTTTCGCTTTAGGATACATATCTAAGAAGATATTAGAAAAAAAACGGGGGTTTTCAAAAAAAAAAAACGATTTTCATAAAATTTGAGATTTTTTAAGGGTCATGACTTGACTAGCGATACAAAAATTAAAAAACGATTTTTCCAATAATTGATTGTTTGTTAAAAAAAAAAAACATCCAAAGCGGCTTTCTGCACCCAGAGAAGAAATATGATCACCCAAACATGTTTTAAGAGCAAAATATTATTTTTTGCATGGAGAACATGTGACATGTTTGACGCAAGATTTTCATAAAATTTGAGATTTTTTAAGGGTCATGACAAGCGATACAAAATATAAAAACCCGATTTTCCAATAATTGATAATTTGTTAAAAAAAACCGTCGAAAACGAAATTGAGTGGAGAACATGTGACATGTTTGAAGCAAAAATTTTATTTTCCCGAAAATTATGTATTTGATTTCGGCAATCATGTATATGTTTGCCGAGAAAAGAACATTTTCCCGACAAGATGTTCCATGTTCACCATCCAAAAATAACATTTTGCTCTTGAAACATGTTTGGTATACGTGCACCCTCAAAAAAAAAAAAATAGCTTATGTAGCATATACCCCAAACACATTTTGCTTCAAGCATATATATTTTCAGGATTTGTCCTAACAAAATATTGTTTGTATTGTTTAAACATATTATGTTTCACCTTAGGCATACACTGGTAGAATAAAATTTTAATGAAATTGTATATATTTTGAAGGCACCAAGTGGTTACTTCCATTCTTTTACTTGCAGCTTACTCTCTAGGTCTCTCATTCTAAACACATATATGTTTATAGGCTATTTCTAAATTAATATATGTTTGAATCCAAGCATATTATATTGACAAACATTTTATGTCTCAAACATAATAACATATTAACATATATGTCCCAAACATGTTATGCTAGTTTATGAACATTGTATGCTTGAACTTAAAAATATTGTGTTAAAAAATTTGGGTTCCAAACATACAATTTTTCCACCCAAACATATGAAAAACAGTCTTTTTCGTCCGCGTCAAATTCGTCTAATAGGATTTTTGATATTTGTGAAAATCGAGTAATCGATTATAGATCTTAGCCGCAATCGTTTAATCAGCTTTTAAAACGTCGATATTGAATTAAAAGCGGAATATAATGCAAATATTTTTATGGTAACTCTGTCTTTTAAAAAATTATTAAATAAAAACATAATGAAGACGTTACATTTTCCGTTTTAAAAGCAGCTCAAAAGGTGGGAAAGTCCTTATTTCCAAATTTTTAAAAAGTCGAAAACTCGAAAAGTCGACTTCCTCAAATTTCAATATTTTGAAAAGTTGAAAACTCAAACAGTTGACTTTTCCAAATTGTAAAAAATTCGAATGGACGAAAAATTGGTTACCAAATTTTGAAAAAGTCTAAAGATCGAAAAATTTTTCTAACTTTTGAAAAAGTCGAAAATTTTCAAAAAGTCGACTTTTCCAAATTTTTAAAAATTCGAATGGTTCAAAAATATACTTCCAAATTTTGGAAAAGTAGAAATCTCAAGAATTTAGCTTTTCCAAATGCTCAAAACGTCGAAATTTTTCAATTTTAAAAAAGTCAAAGTAAAATTTTGACTTGACTTTCCAAACAAAAACTGATATTTCCAAGTTTTCACAAAAATCAAATAGTCGAAAAATCTACTTCCAATTTTGGAAAAAGTCGACTTACAAAATTTTTAAAAAGTCGAAAAGTCGACTTTTTCTTAAGAGCCGAAAAAAGTCTATCGACTTTCCACGTTAAAAAAAGAAAACTTGAAAAATCGAATTCGATATTGAAAACTTGAAAAGTCGAAAAACTGAAAAATTCGATATTTCCAAGTTTTAAAAAATTCGAATTGTCGAAAAATTGACTTTTAATTTTAGAAAAAGTCGAATTATCCAAATTTTTAAAAAGTCGAAAACTCGAAAAGTCAACTTTTCTAAATTTTGTAAAAGTCGAAAATTAAAAACGTCGACTTCTCTACGTTTTAAAAATTCAAAAGGTTCAAAATTTTGAAAGTCAAATCTTAAAAAGAGTTGACTTTCCAAATTTTTAACAATTGTTCTAATTTTTGCAAAAATTCAAAAAGGCGTTTTTTTCCACATTTTAAAAATTTCGTATGGTTGAAAAGTCGACTTTTCCAAATTTGAAAAAAATCGAATCGAAATGTTCTTCCACATTTTTCTTTCGACTTTCCACGTTAAAAAACTTGAAAAATCGAATTCGACAACACGAAAAGTCGTTTTTTCAATTTTAAAAAAGTCAAATTTTGAAAACTTGAAAAGTCGACTTTTCCAAACAGTCAAAAACTGAAAAATTCGATATTTCCAAGTTTTCAAAAATTCGAATGGTCTCAATTAAATTAAATGGTTGAAAAATCGATTTTCAAATTTTAAAAAAGTCAAATCTTAAAAACAGTCGACTTTTTCAAATTCTATTTTTTTCTACATTTCAAAAATTCGACTTTTCCACATTTTAAAAAATTAATTAAATTAAGACAAATCGACTTCCAAATTTAAAAAAAAGTGGACTTTTCCAAATTTTTAAAAAACTTGAAAAATTGAATTCAAAAACATGAAAAGTCGACTTTTCCAATTTAAAAAAAAAATCAAAGTCAAATTTTGAAACTTGAAAAGTCGACTTTTCCAAACATTAAAAGTCCAAAACTGAAAAATTCGATATTTCCATGTTTTCAAAAATTCGAATGGTCTCAAATAAATTAAATGGTTGGAAAATCAATTTTCAAATTTTGAAAAAGTCAAATCTTAAAAACCGCCGTCTTTTTCAAATTCTATTTTTTTTTATAAATTTCAAAAAGGCAAAGTCCACATTTTAAAAAATTAAAAAAAAAAACAGAAAAATTCGTTATTTACAAATTTAAAAAAAATATATGTAGAATGGGGAAAAGTTGACTTTTCCAAATTTTAAAAAAAAAAAGACGAAAGATTAAAAAGTCAATTTTTCCAAAAAAGTCGAAAACTCTAAAAGTCGACTTTTAATTCAGATTACAATCCCTAGTAATGACGAATTTACCGTTAAAGTGTATATTTAAGGATATACATGGAAAACAAGTTTTTCATATAAAATTTTATATTTTTGGAGAAGTTTCTTAAGATTGACTCGAAAATTATTTTGAAAAAAAAAGAACTTGCAAAACTTACCTTGCCCATAAAACCGGTACCACCGGTTATGAAAACACTGCGGCCAGCATAGAATTGCGGTATCGACAAATATGTATCGGTGGAACGGTCATACGATTCGAAATTATTTTTCGAGGTGAAATGTGTACCGATGTGACCGTTCATCATGGTTGTTGTGGTGGTGCCGCCGTTACTAGTACTCGCCGCCGTCGTACTGCCACTGGTGGTACTCGAAGAGGCGGTGGTGCTGTTTAAAGTATTCTCCGACATTTTTAATGGTTAAAAATTTTATATTTTTGTTGTATTAATGTAAATGGATGGATGAGTGACTTTGTTTAGAAGTTTTTGTATTTTCGTTTTTATTTGCAAAAAATTTTTTACGATTCTTTTTTTTTACAAAGACTTAGAAGATTGAGACTGGACCAAAGAATTTTATTTTGATTCACAAAGACAGAGAGAGAGAGTGGTCGTAAATTAAATAATAAGGAAATAATTTTAGGGTTATCTGCTACACAGGAAACATATAAAAATTTTTGTATGGTCTAAGATTTAATTTTCTTTTAAATTCTTTCGGATTTTGTGGCATAGAGAAAAAACAACTCACAAAAACACCGAATTTAAAATGGCGGGACTTTAATTTTTCTTGATTTTTTTTCAGCAGGCAATAAATGTTTGTAATTATATATTTTTGTTTTTCAAATTTACATTAATTTTTTTTGTAATATTAATTAAATTTTTTTTTGTTTGTTTAGGAAGAAGCGATTATAATTACAAAGAAATGTGTAGTTATGTGCGTATAGTTATTGTTAGAACAATTATTTAGTTAGTTATTTATTTTTTAAAATTTTGTAAAAAGCTTTGGAAGTTATTGGAAGCAGTTGATTTTGTTTTTTTTCTTTACTTTTTTTTACAATATTTATTTTATTTTTGTTTTTTTTTTTTTTGATTGTTATAAAAAATAAATTAATTTTAATTTTATTTGCACTACAAACGTTTTTTGGGGGTTTTGTTGTTTGTGGGTATATTTATTATTTTTGTGATGTTTTTCTTTTTATCAACTTCTGAAAAGCTTTGCTGTTTCGTTTGTTATTGAATTTGAGCTTTTATCCATTTTCGTTTCTCAAAAGAAATTTTCTCGGATTATATTAAGATGGTCGCAAAGATTTTGTTATTTCGATTTCTGAAAAGAGAAAGAAAAATAAATAATTTTGGGGATTAGTATTTTTTAAGCCATTTGTAAATTATAAAAATTTAAATATATTATAAAGAAAATATCGAAAAATATGATTTATATATTTCTTTATATTTTGGGTAATATTAATCCAATATTATTTTTGTTGTATTTTATTTCTATTTTTAAATTCAAATTTCAGAAATTTTAAAATAAATTAATTAATAATTCCTCATTATTTTTATATCCTGCGCCACACTGTGGAACAGGGTATTATAAGTTAGTGCATATGTTTGCAACACCCAGAAGGAGACGAGATGGACACATGGTGTCTTTGGCAAAAATGCGCAGGGTGTGCTCCTGAGTCGATATGTCTATCTGTCTGTGAACACATTTTTTGTGATCAAAGTCTAGGTCGCAGTTTTAGTCTAATCGACTTCAAATTTGGTACAAGTATGTGTTTTAGGTCAGAATAGAACCCTATTGATTTTGGAAGAAATCGGTTCAGATTTAGATATAGCTCCCATATATATCTTTCGCCCGATATGCACTTATATCGGCCCAGAAGCCAGAGTTTTATTTTGATTTGCTTCAAATTTTGCACAAACATAACACTTGGTCATATAGTCAAGTGTGCAAAATATGATTGAAATCGGTTTAGATTTAGATATAGCTCCCATATATATTTTTCGCCCGATATGGAGTTATATATGCGCAGAACGTATGTGTATGAGAACATAAACCTTTATATATAGCACCCAACAACAACAACTTGAAGGATTTCAGATGGTATCGAAAATGTAGATCACAAAGTGGTACAGGGTATAATATAGTCGGCCCCTCCCGACTTTAGACTTTCCTTATTTGTTTTATTTATATTAATTTTTTTTATTGAATAAAAAAGTATCCAAAAGTCGAAGGAGAGAAAAGGTTTTTAAGGAGGATTTTTTTATTTATTGAATGAAATGATTTATATATTTTTGATATTTTTGGTAATAGTAATTCAGTATTATTATTATTTTTTGAATTTTTTTCATATTTTTAAATTAAAATTTTAAAAATATATTACTAAATAATTAATAATTTTTTCCTAATTTAATTTAACTTAAGTTTAATTTTTTGTTTTTGAAGAAAAAAGTATCCAAAAGTCGTGGGAGAGAAAAGGTTTTTAGTAGAGGATTTTTTATTTATTGAAAAATATGATTTATATATTTTTTTATATTTTGGGTAATAATAATTCATTCTTTTTTATTTACGTTTTTCCATTTAAATTTCAGAAGTTAAAAAAAAAAATAAATTAATAAATAATTCCTCTTTATTTTCTTCCCGTTTTTTAATTTTAATTTTATTTTTTTATTGAATAAAAAGTGTCCAAAAGTCGAGGGAGAGGAATGGTTTTTAATTGAGGATTTAATATTTATTGAAAAATAGGATTTATATATTTTTTATATTTTGGGTAATAATAATTCATTTTTTTTATTTACGTTTTTCAATTTAAATTTCAGAAGTTAAAAAAAAATAAATTAATAAATAATTCCTCTTTATTTTCTTCCCATTTTTTTTTAATTCTAATTTTATTTTTTTATTGAATAAAAAGTATCCAAAAGTCGTGGGAGAGAAAAGGTTTTTGATGGAGGACTTTTTATTTATTGAAAAATATAATTTATATATTTTTTATATTTTGGGTAATAATAATTCATTTTTTTATTTACGTTTTTCAATTTAAATTTCAGAAGTTAAAAATATAAATTAATAAATAATTCCTCTTTATTTTCTTCCCGTTTTTTAATTTTAATTTTATTTTTTTATTGAATAAAGCAGTATCCAAAAGTCGAAGGAGAGGAGAAAAATAAAAAGTGTCCAAAAGTCGTGGGAGAGAAAAGGTTTTTAATTGAGGATTTAATATTTATTAAAAAATATGATTTATACATTGTTGTTGTTTTTTTTAATTTCAGCTTAAAACCATGCATTGACTAAACTACAAGTGCAGCTTAACCAACAGAGGAAAAAAATGTTTGTCAAATTTATTTGATTTATATATTTTTTATATTTTGGATAATAATAATTATTTTTTTTATTTTTATTTACGTTTTTAAATTTAAATTTCAGAAATTTAAAAATTAAATTAATAAATAATTCGTCATTATTTTTTTCTAATTTTAATTTTTTTGTTGAATAAAAAAGTGTCGGAAAGTCGAGGGAGAGGAAAGGTTTTTAATGGAGGATTTTTTATTTATTGAAAGATATGATATAAATTGTCATTCATTATTATAATTTTTTTTTCTAATTTTATTTACATTTTTAAATTAAAATTACAGAAATTTAAAAGTAAATTAATAAATAATTATTCATTAATTTTTTTTTCAAATTTAATTTAATTTAATTTTTTTATTGAATTAAAAAGTATACAAAATTCGAGGTAGAGAAAAGGGTTTTAAGGGAGGATTTTCATTATTTATTGAAATATACGATTTATATATATATATATATATATATATATATATATATATATATATATATATATATATATATATATATATATATATATATATATATATATATATATATATATATATATATATATATATATATATATATATTTTTTTTTTTTTTTTTTTTTTGGTAATAGTAATTCATTATTATTTTGTTCAATTTTATTAATGTTTTTAAATCAAAAATTTCGGAAAATTTTAAAAATAAATTAATAAATAATTCCTCATTATTTTTTTCTTTTTTTTTTAATTTTGATTTTATTTTTTTTTATTGAATAAAAAAGTATCCAAAAGTCGAAGGAGAGGAAAGGTTTTAAAGGAGGATTTTTTATTTATTGAAAGATAGGATTTATATATTTTTTATATTTTGGATAATAGTAATTCAATATTATTTTTCAAGTTTATTAATATTTTTAAATCAAAAATTTCGGAAATTTAAAAAAAATTAATAAATAATTCCTCATTATTTTTTTTTTATTTTTTTTTTTAATTTTAATTTTATTTTTTTTTTATTGAATAAAAATTAATCCAAAAGTCGAGGAAGAGGAAAGGTTTTTAATGGAAGATTTTTTATTTATTGAAAAATAGGATTTATATTTTTTTATATTTTGGATAATAATAATTCATTATTTTGTTTTGTTAATTTTATGTTTTTAAATTAAAATTTCAGAAATTTAAAAATAAATTAATAAATAATTCCTCATTATTTTTTTTGTTTTTTTTTTTAATTTTGATTTTATTTTTTTATTTAATAAAAAAAAGTATCCCAAAGTCGATGGAGAGGAAAGGTTTTTAATGGAGGATTTTTTATTTATTGAAAGATAGGATTTATATATTTTTTATATTTTGGATAATAATAATTCATTCTTTTGTTTTGTTAATTTTATATTTTTAAATTAAAATTTCAGAAATTTATAAGTAAATTAATAAAAACTTCCTCATTATTTTTTTTTTATTTTTTAATTTTAATTTTATTTTTTTTATTGAATAAAAAAGTATCCAAAAGTCGAAGAAGAGGAAAGGTTTTAATGGAGGATTTTTTACTTATTGAAAGATAGGATTTATATATTTTTTATATTTTGAATAATAATTCTTTATTTTGTTTTGTTAATTTTATGTTTTTTAATTCAAATTTCAGAAATTTAAAAATAAATTAATAAATAATTCCTCATTATTTTTTTCCATTTTTTTTAATTTTAACATTATTTTTTATTGAATACAAATGAATCCCAAAAATCGAGGGAGAGGAAAGCTTTTTAATGGATGATTTTTTATTTATTAAAAAATACTATTTATATATTTTTTATATTTTGGGTAATATTAATTCATTATTATTTTATTAATTTTATTTAGGTTTTTAAATTTAAATTTCATAAATTTTTCTTAAAAACTTTCCCTACCTCTCGAGGGCAGGTGTTCAACGAGAAATGAAGAGAGGGTTGGGTTTTAGTTTTTATTTGCTGAAAGAAGAGACCTAATAGCTATGCCAACTGTTGCTTAAAATATTCCTTTTTCCTTTTATTAATTCATTATTATTTTTTCGAATTTTATTTATGTTTTTAAATTCAAATTACAGAAATTTAAAAATAAATTATGCCCATTATTTTTTTTTCAATTTTTTTTAATTTTAATTTTATTTTTTATTGAATAAAAATGAATCCAAAAGTCGAGGGAGAGGAAAGGTTTTTAATGGAGGATTTTGGGTAATAATAATTTATTATTAGTTTTTTAATTTTATTTTTCTTTCCCTACTCCTTGATGTAAACCTTGATGTAAACCGAAGAAGGAAGGGAGGGTTGGGTTTTAATTTTTATTTCCTTAAAATTTTAATTCTTGATATTTTTTGTACAAAGAAGCGAAATGCGTTAAGTAAATCAATTTTTCTTGTTTATTTATTATATATTTTTTATTAAGTCCTTAATTTTTCTCAGTGGAAAAAGGCATTTATGAATTGAAACGAAAATTTCAATAACGCACAACTAAGTAAATATTTTTCGCACATTTTTGCATGCTTATGATAGAAGCTAAGATAAATATTTAAGAAATCCCGTAAATCACAATTAAAATAATGTGATGGCATTTAAAATTGCCACACCACGTTCAAAGTAAAACTAATTAAAGTGAAAAACAACAAAGCAAAGCGAATTTGAATGAATGAAAATTAAAGCGCAAAAAAACCACGAAAAGACATCATTTCATTGAAAACTTTTTTTGTTGTATATAATATTCTTGAATAAGTGGCCTATGTAGAAATTTCGTTTATCTCCTATTAAAATGAATTCAGATACGTATATTAAATTTCATATATAAAGTTTTTATTAAATTAAAAAATTAAATAAATCATATATGTGATTTATTAAATTCTGTACAAAGTGCTGCAGGAGCGAAGTGGAATTAACTATTTGAAGCCTTAAAAAATATATGATTAGGCTAAAATATAATATGTTTGCACAGTATAAACAAATTCTGAAAATATATATGCTTGAAGCAGAATATGTTTGGGAGTATATGTTACAGAGGCGTTTTTTTGTTGTTGAGGGTATGGTATGCCAATTCAATAAAGTTGGGTCCAGAGAATCAAGGACTCTGATCAACTTTCTTTTTTTCCAACAGATTTTTCGTTTAGTCGAAGCATTCATATGCTAAATTAAAATTAAATCATATCCTCTATGTCATCCTTTCCTTGTACAAATTATCTCAAATACCACATATATCATCAATTAAATTTAAACCGGGGTCAACCCTAAACTGACCTTTTTGTTTTAATGTCATTCAAAAATTCTTTGAATGACGTCATAATTGAAATTTTCCTTTTTTCACAAAGTCCTTTCATTTAAAAACAACTGTCATTGTGATAAACAAAAATTGTTGCTTATCTGACACTTTAGGTTATTTTTACTCAATAAATGTTAGTAGTGTTGACCACAATCCCAACCACCATGTTTGTGGTATACATTGATATAATGTGGGTAACCTTTGGTCTGTGATATATGTCGACCAGAAATTATCCTCTTATAAAATATTTACAAAAAAATTACGCACTCAATGTTCCCGACGATAATGTGTGACACACATAAAGAGCATCTTTGACACTTTGCCAAAATTTCATTTTGACATCATCATTGTCAGTATCAGTGTGTGACGTCAGTTGTAATTGAAAAATACTTTGAGGGGGGTTTCATATCCCTTTCGTTTAGACGTTGTATAATGGGGGACTGAATTTTGACAAACCCAGGGGATTTGTGTCATATGGCCAGTGTTATCGTTTGCTTGGGAATAATGGTTTACCATCAACTTAAAAACGCATAAAAATACAGATTTTGACCTCCCTTAAGGAATTTGGTATAGATTCGAAAGATGTGGTTATATTTTCAAATAAGGATTTTTCGCAGTTATTGTGCTCAAATTAAAAACAAACAAAAGTAAAATTTAAATTTAAACTAAAAATGAAAAATTCTCAAATTACGTCTTAGCTTTTATTTTTATGTTCGTCTGATATCAACATAGGCTGGTTTTTCGTCCAAATCTATTACTTTACATTAATTACAATTTTAAATGCGAGCTAAATGGACGTGAAGATTAAGGAATTGGCGTTATTATGCTATTGAAAAGAAAAATGCCAGATACCCATCTTACAAGCCTGACTATACATATGTTTCAGTGTTGGCTAATCCACATTTCCATAGTCTCTAGTAAGATCTGGCTGGGCTTTTGTTAGAAGATTTTTTAGCTTTAATCAAAAGTTTCATTATTCATTTAATTTTAAGATTATTTCTTTAAATAAAAAAAAAAATATTTTCTTTACATTAAAACAATTTATTTTAACTAAAAGATATACGATTAAATTTAATGAAAAAATTGAAGCAATCATCATCTTTCATTTCAAAATGTTTCCTATATTACAAAAAAAAAAAAACACCTTTAAACCAAGGATGGAAAATCCTCAAAATAAATCATAGCTTTTATTAGAATTTAAAATCTTAGCCTTTCTAGATCTTTTTTTTTAACATTAGTCCAAAGATTCACTATCTCAGTAAATTTAAAGATATTTTTTAACAAAAATGATTTTCTTTAAATTAAAAAAAAATTGCCATAACTCCAGATATGAGACTTGAAAAAAGGGACGAAATAAAATAGAAAAAAAATTGACAAAATTTTCTATAGAATAAATAAAATTTTGACAAGATTTTCTATAGAAATAACATTTTTACAAAATTTTCTATATAAATAAAATTTTGAGATCATTTTCTATCGAAATAAAATTTTGAGAAAATTTTCGATAGAAATAAAATTTTGAAAAAATTTTCTATAGAAATAAAATTTTTAGAAAATTTTAATTTTTAAAAATAAAATTTTTAGAAAATTTTCTATAGAAATAAAATTTTGACAAAATTTTCTATAGCAATGACATTTTGACAACATCTTCTATAGAAATAAAATTTTGACAAAATTTTCTATAGAAGTAAAATTTTGACAAAATCTTTTATAGAATTAAAATTTTTACAAAATTTTCTATAAAAATAAACTTTTGATAAAACTTTTTTATAAAAATAAAATTTTGACAAAATTTTCTATAGAAATAAAATTTTGACAAAATTTTCTATAGAAATAAAACTTTGACAAAATTTTCTATAGAAATACAATTTTGACAAAATTTTCAACAGAAGTAAAATTTTGACAAAATTTTCTATAGAAATAAAATTTTTACAAAATTTTCTATAAAAATAAAATTTTGATAAAACTTTTTTATAAAAATAAAATTTTGACAACATCTTCTATAGAAATAAAATTTTGACAAAATTTTCTATAGAAATATAACTTTAAAAAAATTTTTTATAGTAATAACATTTTTACAAAATTTTCTATAGAAATAAAATTTTGAAAAAATTTTCTATAGAAGTAAAACTTTGAAAAAAAAAATTCTATAGAAATAAAATTTTTACAAAATTTTGTATAAGAATAAAATTTTGATAAAACTTTTTTATAAAAATAAAATTTTGACAAAATTTTCTATAGACATATAATTTTGACAAAATTTTCTGTAGAAATAACATTTTTACAAAATTTTCTATATAAATAAAATTTTTAGAAAATTTTCTATCGAAATAAAATTTTGAGAAAATTTTCTATAGAAATAAAGTTCCAACAAAATTTTCTATAAAAATAAAGTTCCAACAAAATTTTATATAGAAGTAAAATTTTGACAAAACTTTACTTCTATATAAAATTAGGAGAAAATTTTCTATAGAAGTAAAATGTTGACAAAATTTTCGATAGAAATAAAGTTTTAAAAAAATTTTATATAGAAGTAAAATTTTGACAAAATTTTATATTGCAATAAAATTGTGAAAATTTTCTATAGAAATGCAATTTTGAGAAATTTTCTATAGAAATAAAATTTTGACAAAATTTTCTGTAGAAATAAAATTTTGTATAGAAATGAACTTTTGAGAAAAAGTTCTATAGAAAAAAAATTTTGACAAAATTTTCTATAGTAGTTGGCAAAATTTTCCATAGTAATAAAATTCTGAGAAAATTTTCGATAGAAATAAAATTTTGAAAAAATTTTCTATAGAAATAAAATTTTGACAAAATTTTCTATAGAAATAAAATTTTGACAAAGTTCTAGCAAGATTTAACAAGTAAAATTTTGTCAAAATTCTAGCAATTCTAGCAAGATTTAACAAGGAAAATTTTGACAAAATTTTACTTCTATATAAAATTTGGAGAAAACTTTATATAGAAATAAAATGTTGACACAATTTTCGATAGAAATAACGTTTAAAAAAATTATATAGAAGTAAAATTTTGACAAAATTTTATATAGCAATAAAATTTGGAGAAAATTTTCTACAGAAATGCAATATTGAGAAATTTTCTATAGAAATAAAATTTTGACAAAATTTTCTATAGTAAAAAATGTTGGCAAAATTTTCTATATAAATAAAATTTTGAGAAAATTTTCTATAGAAATAAAGTTCCAACAAAATTTTCTATAAAAATAAAGTTCCAACAAAATTTTTTATAGAAGTAAAATTTTGACAAAACTTTACTTCTATATAAAATTAGGAGAAAATTTTCTATAGAAGTAAAATGTTGACAAAATTTTCGATAGAAATAAAGTTTTAAAAAAATTTTATATAGAAGTAAAATTTTGACAAAATTTTATATTGCAATAAAATTGTGAAAATTTTCTATAGAAATGCAATTTTGAGAAATTTTCTATAGAAATAAAATGTTGACAAAATTTTCTGTAGAAATAAAATTTTGTATAAAAATGAACTTTTGAGAAAATGTTCTATAGAAACAAAATTTTGACAAAATTTTCTATAGTAGTTGGCAAAATTTTCCATAGTAATAAAATTCTGAGAAAATATTCGATAGAAATAAAATTTTGACAAAATTTTCTATATATATAAAATTTTGACAAAATTTTCTATAGAAATAAAATTTTGACAAAATTTTCTATAGAAATAAAATTTTGACAAAATTTTCTATAGAAATAAAATTTTGACAAATTTTCTATAGACTAAAAATGTTAACAAAATTTTCTATAGAAATAGAATTTTGAGAAAATTTTCTATAGCAAAAAACTTTTCAGAAAATTTTCTATAGAATTAAAATTTTGACAAATTTTTCTATTGTAAAACAAATTGGCAACATTTTCCATAGTAATAAAATTTTGACAAAATTTTCTATAAAAATAACATTTTTTTATAACAATAACATTTTGACAAAATCTTCCATAGAAATAAAATTTTAACAAAATTTTCTATAGAAATAAAATTTTGACATTTTCTATAGAAGTAAAATATTGACAAAATTTTATATAGAAATAAAATGTTTTCCAAAATTTTCTATAAAAATAAAATTTTGATAAAACTTTTTTATAAAAATAAAATTTTGACAACATCTTCTATAGAAATAAAATTTTGACAAAATTTTCTATAGAAATAAAATTTTGACAAAATTTTCTATAGAAATAAAACTTTGTCAAAATTTTCTATTGAAGTAAAAATTTGACAAAATTTTCTATAGCAATGAAATTTTGACAACATCTTCTATAGAAATAAAATTTTGACAACATTTTCCATAGAAATAAAATTTTGACAAAATTTTCTATAGAAATAAAACTTTCTATAGAAATAAAATTTTGACAAAATTTTCTATAGAAATAAGATTTTGTAAAAAATGATTTTTTGGTTTGGTTGTTTTTTTGGTAAAATTTTCTGTGTATAAAGATCTCACCTGCTTATGGAAATAAAATTTTGACAAAATTTTCTATAGAAATAATATTTTGACAAAATTTTCTATTGAAGTAAAAATTTGACAAAATTTTCTATGGAAATAAAATTTTGACAAAAATTTCTATAGCAATGAAATTTTGACAACATCTTCTTTAGAAATAAAATTTTGACAACATTTTTCATAGAAATAAAATTTTGACAACATTTTCCATAGAAATAAAATTTTAACAAAATTTTTTATAGAAATAAAATTTTCTATAGAAATAAAATTTTGACAAAATTTTCTATAGAAATAAAATTTTTATAAAACTTTTTTTATAAAAATAATATTTTGACAAAATCTTCTATAGAAATAGAATTTTAACAAAATTTTCTATAGAAATAAAATTTTGATAAAACGTTTTTTATAAAAATAAAATTTTGACAAAATCTTCTATAGAATTAAAATTTTGACAAAATTTTCTATAGAAATGAAATTTTGACAAAATTTTCTATAGAAGTAAAAATTTTACAAAATTTTCTATGGAAATAAAATTTTGACAAAATTTTCTATAGCAATGAAATTTTGACAACATCTTCTATAGAAATAAAATTTTGATAACATTTGCCATAGAAATAAAATTTTGACAAAATTTTCTATAGAAATACAATTTTCTATAGAAGTAAAATTGTGACAAAATTTTCTATAGAAATACAATTTCGTAAAAAATGATTTTTTGGTTTGGTAGTTTTTTGGTAAAATTTTCTGTGTATAAAGATTGCACCTTCATATAAAATAAAAAGGCGGTATGAATATGAGCCCCAATGGAAATTGGCCCAAAAACCTAAATGAAGTATGACCCCAAAAAATTGTTATGGAAAATACCAACACCCAAATTGTTAAGTTGTTTTGGGGAGTTACTTCATTTTATTTTTGGGGCCCGTTTGCATTATGTAATTAAACCCCAATATGTTAAATGAAAATAAATCCCAATTTCCGTTTTGGGATTATTCTTCGTTTTAAAATGGGGCCTATTTCTGCATTCTGAGAGTTGACAATGGTGGCAACTACAAACACGTTTGTTGTTCTAAATGGCATTGTATTGTATTTTGTAATTTTTTTATTTTTTGTCGCGCCATATTTGTAGCCCTGTTTAATTTGCGTTTTAGGGCTCATTTTCCAGGGACCCGTTTTCATAACGCAAAAAAAAAATAGAAATGTTCGCTTATTTTGTTTTTGTTTGTATAAAGGTTGAACTTTCATATATTAAAACACAAAATTGGGCAATTTTTTTAATGTTAAATAAGAATTAATCTGTAAACTAGAGCCTCATTACCATTGAAATAAAAATTAAAATCTAACAAGTAGGAATTCTTCAAGAACTTCTACTGGACAGCGATTAAAATGAAAGTGAATCTCATCATCAATAAAATCCGATATTAAGATATGTCAACTTTTAGCATTTCCCATAACGTTGTTCTCTGGTTATTGCCTATGGAAACCGTTTATCATAATCTAAGATCTAAGGGGGGTTATTTCTTATTATTCCAATCAAAAATGTGTATAAATTTTAATATGATAAACATAAATTACTTGGCCTAAGAATTCATGATATGTAAATACTTAATCATAGTATTCAATATCATTCAGTATCAATATCAACTACGACCTTGCCATTTACATCTCATGAAGATCATTGACCTGGGGCGATTTTATTATTATAGCGGTTTTAAATTTTATATCTTACAATAACCTATCGATGACAACATGATAGTTTCACATTAGTTAATATTAAGGGGATTGTTTTTTTATTTATTATATAATTGATTCATTCATAAAAAAATTTACACATGAACTTTTTATCCTAACCATCAATCTAGTTTTAATGTAAAAATGGTTGGGGGGTTTTTATTATTATTTTTAATTTGTTTTCAAGTTATTCTAAATTTATGAAGAAATTTGAAGAAGTCGTTTTTGGGGGCTCGCAATATCTTGTTATTCATCTACTTTAGATTCTTTACAAAAATTTGAAGAGTATGTAAATTTTGTAAAATAACAGCAAATTTTAGGAAACCAGTTCAAGATATTAAAATTGTTTAAAGTGTTTTGTTTTCTCCACTCTAATCAAAAGTTTGTTGAACTTACATGTGATTAACTAAAATTTATATACAGGGTGAGTGATATCAGATTGCTATAATTTCTAAATAGCTCGTCTATTAGCTGTAAAATGTATTCCTGTGACAGTTAATTTTATTGTTTACAAGTTTACAAAATCATTTTGATCTGTTATATTCAGAAATAAAGTTATTTGTGATGGAATTCAAACGAGATAGTGTGATGACTTTTTATTTGGCTGGAAAAGCACAAGCGGTTATCGTTAGAGCCCTCCTGCATTTAAATGTGAAAAAAATCTTTTGTTTCTCCTAACATTGCTCGTTACCGTGATACTGGCAGTATTGCATCGCGTACAAAAGGTAGAAACAATTTTCTATAGAAATAAAATTTTGAGAAAATGTTCCATAGAAATAATATTTTGAAAAATTTTATGTAGAAATAAAATTTTTAGAATATTTTCTATAGAAATAAAATATCGAGAAAATTTTCTATAGAAATAAAATTTTGACAAAATTTTCTATAGAACTAAAATTTTGAGAACATTTTCTAAAGAACTAATATTTTGAGAAAATTTACTAAAGAAATTTTCGATAGCAATAATATTTTGAAATAAAAAATTCTAAAGAAGTAAAATTTTGAGGACATTTGCTATAGAAATACAATTTTGGAAAATTTTCTATAGAAATAAAACTTTGAGAAAATAGTAATAAAATTTTGACAAAATTTTCGATAGAAATAAAATTTTGAGAAAATTTTCTATAGAAATAAAGTTCTAACAAAATTTTATATAGAAGTAAAATTTTGACAAAATTTTACTTCTATATAAATTTTGGAGAAAATTTTCTATAGAAATAAAATGTGGACAAAATTTTCGATAGAAATAAAGTTTTAAAAAAATTTTATATAGAAGTAAAATTTTGACAAAATTTTATATAGCAATAAAATTTGGAGAAAATTTTCTATAGAAATGGAATTTTGAAAAATTTTCTGTAGAAATAAAATTTTGACAAAATTTTCTATAGAAATAAATTTTTATATAGAAATGTATATAAATAAAATTTTGAGAAAATGTTCTATAGAATTAAAATTTTGACAAAATTTTCTACCGTAATATAATTTTAAAAAAATTTTCTATAGTAAACCAGTAAGGAAAGTCTAAAGTCGGGCGGGGCCGACTATATTATACCCTGCACCACTTTGTAGATCTAAATTTTCGATACCATATCACATCCGTCAAATGTGTTGGGGGCTATATATAAAGGTTTGTCCCAAATACATACATTTAAATATCACTCGATCTGGAAGAATTTGATAGACTTCTACAAAATCTATAGACTCAAAATTTAAGTCGGCTAATGCACTAGGGTGGAACACAATGTTAGTAAAAAATAAATATGGGAAACGTTTAAATCTGAAGCAATTTTAAGGAAACTTCGAAAAAGTTTATTTATGATTTATCGCTCGATATATATGTATTAGAAGTTTAGGAAAATTAGAGTCATTTTTACAACTTTTCGACTAAGCAGTGGCGATTTTACGAGGAAAATGTTGGTATTTTGACCATTTTTGTCGAAATCGGAAAAACATATATATGGGAGCTATATCTAAATCTGAACCGATTTCAACCAAATTTGGCACGCATAGCTACAATGCTAATTCTACACCCTGTGCAAAATTTCAACTAAATCGGAGTTAAAAATTGGCCTCTGTGGTCATATGAGTGTAAATCGGGCGAAAGCTTTATATGGGAGATATATCCAAATCTGAACCGATTTCAAGCAAATTTGGCACGCATAGTTACAACGCTAATTCTACCCCCTATGCAAAATTTCAACTAAATCGGAGCAAAAAATTGGCCCCTGTGGGCAAATAAGTGTAAATCGGGCGAAAGCTATATATGGGAGCTATATCTAAATCTGAACCGATTTTGCTGATATTTTGCAAGTTTTTCGAGACTCATAAAATATTCGGATGTACGGAATTTGAGGAAGATCGGTTGATATACACGCCAATTATGACCAGATCGGTGAAAAATATATATGGCAGCTATATCTAAATCTGAACCGATTTTTTCCAAAATCAATAGGGATCGTCTTTGAGCCGAAACAGGACCCTATACCAAATTTTAGGACAATCGGACTAAAACTGCGAGCTGTACTTTGCACACAAAAATACATCAACAGAAGGACAGACAGACAGACGGACGGACATCGCTAAATCGACTCAGCATTTAATCCTAAGCCGATCCGTATACTAAAAGGTTGGTCTATGATTACTCCTTCTTGGCGTTACATACAAATGCACAAACTTATTATACCCTGTACCACAGTAGTGGTGAAGGGTATAAAAATGTTGCCAACATTTTCTATATAAATAACATTTTGAGAAAATTTTCTATAGAAATAAAATTTTGAGAAAATTTTCGATATAAATAAAATTTTGACAAAATTTTCTATAGAAATAAAATTTTGAGAAAATTTTCTATCGAAATAAAATTTTGGGAAAATTTTCTATCCAAATAAAATTTTGGGAAATTTTTCTATAGAAATAAAGTTTTAACAAAATTTTATATTAAACTAAAATTTTGACAACATTTTATACAGCAATAAAATTTAAAGAAAAATTTCTATAGAAATAAAATGTTGACCAACTTTTCTGTAGAAATAAAATTTTGTATAGAAATAAAATTTTGACAAAATATTCTATATAAACAAAGTTTTGAGAAAATTTTCTATAGAAATAAAATTTTGACAAAATTTTCTATAGTAATAAAATTTTGACAAAATTTTCTATAGAAATAAAAAATTTTGACAAAATTTTCTATAGAAATAAAATTTTGACAAAATTTTCTATAGAAATAAAATTTTGACTAAATTTTCTATAAAAATAAAATTTAGATAAAACTTTTTTTTTATAAAAATAAAATTTAGATAAAACTTTTTTTTTATAAAAATAAAATTTTGAGAAAATCTGCTATAGAAATAAAATTTTAACAAAATTTTCTATAGAAATAAAATTTTCTACAGAAATAAAATTTTGGGAAAATTTTCCATCGAAATAAAATTTTTGGAAAATTTTCTATAGAAATAAAATTTTGATAAAAAAATTATATAGAAATAAAATTTGGACAAATTTTTCCATAGAAATAAGATTTTGACAAAATTTTCTATATAAATAAAATTTTGACAAAATTTTCTGTAGAAATAAAATTTTAAACAAAATTTTCCATATAAATAAAATTTTGGCAAGCTTCTCTATAGAATTAAAATTTTGACAAAATTTTCTACGGTAATAAAATTTAAAAAAAAATTTTCTATAGTAAAAAATGTTGCCAAAATTTTCTATATAAATAAAATTTTGAGAAAATTTTCTATAGAAATAAAATTTTGAGAATATATTCTATAGAAATAAAATTTTGATAAAATTTTCTATAGCAATAAAATTTAAAGAAAAATTTCTATAGAAATAAAATGTTGACCAATTGTATTTCTATAGAAATAAAATTTTGACAAAATTTTCTATAGAAATAAAATTTAGACAAAATTTTCTAAAGAAATAAAATTTAGACAAAATTTTCTATAGAAATAAAATTTAGACAACATTTTCTATAGAAATAAAATTTGGACAACATTTTCTATAGAAATAAAATTTTGACAAAATTTTCTATAGAAATAAAATTTAGACAAAATTTTCTATAGAAATAAAATTTAGACAAAATTTTCTATAGAAATAAAATTTAGACAAAATTTTCTATAGAAATAAAATTCAGACAAAATTTTCTATAGAAATAAAATTTAGACAAAATTTTCTATAGAAATAAAATTTTGACAACATTTTCTATAGAAATAAAATTTGGACAGCTCCTCCGTTAAAGTCGCATGTCTTTGAACTAAGGCTAATTTTCTTTAAAGTAAAGAAACGCATTTTTGATTTAAAGAATTTATCTTTAAATTAACTGAAATATTGAAACTTTAGATTTAAGATAAAAACGCTTCAAATATAGGCTAAGACTTATTTTGAGGATTTAGCGTGTTTGGTTTAAAGTGTTTTTTGGATTTAAGAAAACATTTTTTACTTTGAAGTATCCGTTATAATTTGGATTTTTAAACTGGCATTTGTTTGTACGTGAGTATTTTTTTAATAAACCGCGAAAAGAGAATGAAAATTTGATAAATGAGATGATCTGTATCCTAATTTTAATATTATTGGTCCTAGATTTAAAGCCAGAAAGGTCGGTAAAAAATTTCTTTATTTTAAAGAAGCCGCATCTTTGGCTCGGAATCAATACCAAAATCCTTAAGGGAAGGTCGAAATCTTTGGATCCAAGTAAACTTTTTTTTTGAGTGTTTATTTTTAAATAAAAACTTAGTTTAATGCGCATTGCATTTTTCTATTTTTTTCAACAAAAAAAAATAAATAAATAAAAATAAAATAAATAAATAAAAATAAAAAATATAACGCATATAATTTTTTTTAAATGAGGTATGCAAATGTTCTTTATTTATCATTTTGCATATTAAATATTTTTTCAGAGCAATCGGTGATCTTGTGCATTTAAAGGTTAAAAAAATTTGTCCTCCATATTGTTTAAATTGTGTGTCCTAAAATTTTTCTTTGCATAATCTTTCATATTAGGTCAATATATTTTTCAGTGTACTTTCTTTTTATTTTAATTAAATTGTTGGCATTGTTCTTTCTTAATTATAAGGGAATTACAATTGGAGCATGTGTATGCACTTCCGTTTCCTTTAGCTTATGCTTAGCACATCACAAAAGCAAGGTAATGGCTGACCATTCTCACATATTAAAAAAAAGGCACACACATCAACACTATAGCAATTAATTTTAATTATATTTTATT
Source organism: Haematobia irritans (assembly GCF_050003625.1). Taxonomy (NCBI): domain Eukaryota; kingdom Metazoa; phylum Arthropoda; class Insecta; order Diptera; family Muscidae; genus Haematobia; species Haematobia irritans. Next base: position 36,648,117 of record NC_134401.1, on the reverse strand, counting down.
TATGGTTTGTATTATTTTTTTTTGTTTTGCTTTTCATTTATAATATTTAGAAAATATTTTACTTTTCTTTCTTCATGTTTTCTTGTATTTACATTTCCTTTTCAACCAAAAGCAGGGAGGGAAATTTAAAGAGAAAAAAACTCACTGTTATCACTTTGATTTGATTTTAATTGTCTTTGCCGAATTCATTCATATGCTACTAGGTACTACCTTTTTTCCGGGACTGACCGATAACGACATCTAAACACGATAAATTATGAAAATCGACTGAATTGTTCTAATCACAATACAAAGACTATATATAACTGACTAAGAATAAGAATAACAATAAGGCGTTTTCTGAACTGCTCTAGACATCAACACCAACATTGACGACGACAACAACAACGAAAACGCCGATGATGATGATAACGACATTCTACGATACTCATGAAGATGAGGTTGATGTTAATGCTAAAGCGTTACTACTAGGGGGCGCGGATGCTGTTGTGCCTGTGTTACTGTGAAACGCTAAGAAAACAGAACAGAATTCAAAGCGAAATGTTAATTTCTACGCTAGTTAATCAGTGTTTAAGGTGAGTACTAAGTTCGAATTTAGACGCGAAAATCAAAAATAAAACATTAAAAAAAAGTATAAAATTGTACTTCATAATAGGAAATAGCCCCAAATCTATGGTGAAAAAAATTTAGCGATTTTAGCGTCTAAACTCAAACTTAATACCCACTTCACGAAAATTGTTCCAATTAAAATCTTAATAGAGTTTTAAAGAATATTCAATTAAAAATTTAATTCATTTAACAAATGTTTTAATTGAAAAAAAAATAATAGTACCAATTAAATTTTTAATTGACTTTCAATTAACTTTTTAATTGATACTATCATTTCTGTTATTGAATACATTTCAATTAAAAAATTAATTGGATCAATTAATTTCGTGATTGAATCGCAACATTTCTTTTTATGTGCACCTTTAGTGTAATTGTAGGACGGGCATAAATTGTTCCGATCACGTTAAATATTCGCAGACAAAGGGGTAATGAATGACCGATCATTACATCAATAAACTTTTTGGTAGTTGTTATTGATGTAGATCGGATGGTATTGCAAATGGGCCATATCGGACCACTTTTACGTATAGCCCCCATATAAACTGACGCTCTGATTTGGCTTGCGGAGCCTCTTGGAGGAGCAAAATTCATCCTATCCGGTTGAAATTGGGTACATGGTGTTAGTATATGGTCTCTCACAACCATACAAAAAAAAATTGTCAACATTTTATTACTATAGACAATTTTGTCAAAATTTTATTACTATACAAAATTTTTTCAAGATTATATTTCTATAAAAAAAATTTGTCAAAATTTTATTTCTATAAAAAATTTGGTCAACATTTTATTTCCATAAACATTTTGTCAAACTGAATTATTTACGTATTTAATCGGCATTTTTTTTGTTTTGAGAACACGGAGTTAAGAAGTTTTAAGACACCTTGCCATCGGCAAGTATTACCGCAACCCAAGTAATTCGATTGTGGATGACAGTCTTTAATACAAGTTTCTATGCAATCCATGGTGGAGGATACAAAGATTCGGCCTGGCCGTACTTACGGCCGTATATACTTGTTATCATACTCGTCTATCAGCCAGGGATGAAAAATGCAATGTTTAAGAAAGTACAAACAATGTATTTCTTTTAGATGGAAAAAGTACTCTTTATTTATTTCAACAAAAATTCTATTTGAAGATTATTGTCAAGAACTCCTACAGACTGAATTTTAAAGAAAATAAAATTTTGTTTGTCAACTACTCAATTTTAAATATTTTGTTAGTTTTTTATTTGCTTACAAAGACTACCGCAATGATGTAATCACGGTTGCCAGAGTTGGTAGATAAATAAAAATAATTTTTTTATAGAAATAAATATTGACAAAATTTTCTACAGAAATAAAATTTTGACGAAATTTTCTATAGAAATAAAATTTTGACAAATTTTTCTTTATAAATAAAATTTTGAGAAAATTTTCTGTATAAATAAAGTTTTGAGAAAATTTTCTATATAAATAAAATTTTGAGAAAATTTTCTATAGAAATAAAATTTTGACGAATTTTTTTATAGTCATAAAATGTTGATAGAAATAAATATAGAATAGGAAATTTTGCTAACATTTTATTTCTATAGAGAATGTTGACAAAATTCTATTTCTATAGAAAATTTTATCAATATTTAATTTTTTTTTTTTAATTTTGTCAACATTTCATTTCTATAAAAAAATTTGTCAAAATTTTATACCTATAGAAAATTTTGTCTCAATTTTATTTCTATGGAAAATTTTCTCAATACATTAAATCTATAGAACATTTTGTCAAAATTTTATTTCTGTAGAAAATTTTTTCAAAATTAAATTTCTATAGAAAATTTTGCCAAAATTTTATGTCTATAGAAAATGTTGTCAAAATTTTATTTCTGTAGAAAATTTTTTCAAAATTAAATTTCTATAGAAAATTTTGTCAAAATTGTATTTCTATAAAAAACTATGTCAAAATTTTGTTTCCACAGAAAGCTTTGTCAAAATTTTATTTCTATAGAAAATGGTGGTAAAATTGCATTTCCATAGAAAATTTTGTCAAATTGTATTTCTATAAAAAAATTTTGTCAAAATTTTGTTTCCATAGAAAGTTTTGTCAAAATTTTATACCTATGAAAAATTTTGTCAAAATTTTAATTCTTGGCAAAATTTTATTTCTATAGAAAAATTTGTCAAAATTATATTTCTGTATAATATTTTGGCAAAAATTTATTTCTATAGAAACATTTGACAAAATTTTATTTATGTAGAAAATTGTGTCAATTTTTTTTTTCTATATAAAATTTGGTCAAAATTTTATTTCTATAGAAAAATTTGGCAAAAGTTTATTTCTATAGAAAATTTTGGCAAAATTTTATTTCCATAGAAAATTTTGTCAAAATTGTATTTCTATAGAAAATTTTGTCAAAATTTTATTTCTATAGAAAATTTTGTCAAAATTTTATTTCTATAGAAAATTTTGTCAAAATTGTATTTCTATAGAAAATTTTGTCAAAATTGTATTTCTATAAAAAAAACTGTCAAAATTTTGTTTCCATAAAAAGTTTTGTCAAAATTTTATTTCTTTAGAAATGTTGTCAAAATTGTATTTCTATAGAAAATTTTGTCAAAATTATATTTCTATAAAATATTTTGTCAAAGTTTTGATTCCATAGAAAGAAATGTTTTTCAAAATTTTATTTCTATAGAAAATTTTGTCAAAATTTTATGTCTATAGAAAATTTTTTAAAAATTTTATTTCTATAGATAATTTTGTCAAAATTTTGTTTCTATACAAAAATTTAGCAAAATTTTATTTCTATAGAAAATTTAGTCATAGTTTTATTTCTGTAGAAAATTTTTTCAAAATTTTATTTCTTTAGAAAATTTTTTCAAAATTTTATTTCTTTAGAAAATTTTGTCAAAATTTTATGTCTTTAGAACATTTTGTCAAAATTTTATGTCTATCGAAAATGTTGTCAAAATTTTATTCCCATAGAAATTTTTGTCAAAATTTTATGTCTTTAGAACATTTTGTATAAATTTTATTTCTTTAGAAAATTTTGTCAAAATGTTATGTCTATAAAAAATTTTGTCAAAATTGTATTTCTATAAAAAATGTTGTCGAAATTTTGTTTCCATAGAAAGTTTTGTCAAAATTTTATTTCTATAGAAAATTTTGTCAAAGGTTTATGTCTGTATAACATTTTGTCAAAAATTTATTTCTATAGAAAACTTTTTGTCAAAATTTTATTTCTATAGAAAATGTTCTCAATATTTGATTTCTATAATAAATTTTCGCAAAATTTTATTTTTATAGAAAATTTTCTCAATATTATAAATCTTTAGAATATTTTGTCCAAATTTTATTTCTATAGACAATTTTGGCAAAATCTTATATCTATAGAAAACTTTTTGTCAAAATTTTATTTCTATAGAAAACTTTGTCAAAATTTTATTTCTATAGAAAACTTTTTGTCAAAATTTTATTTCTATAGAAAATTTTGTCAAAATTGTATGTCTATAGAAAATTTTGTCAAAATTTTAATTCTATAGAAAATTTTGTCAAAATTTTATGTCTATAGAAAATTTTGTCAAAATTTTATGTCTATAGAAAATGTTGTCAAAATTTTATTTCTTTAGAAAATTTTGTCAAAATTTTATGTCCAGAGAAAATGTTGTCAAAATTTTATTTCTATAGCAAATTTTGTCAAAATTGTATTTCTATAAAAAATTTTGTCAAAAATTTGTTTCCATAGAAAGTTTTGTCAAAATTTTATTTCTATAGAACATTTTGTCAAAAGTTTATGTCTTTAGAAAATGTTGTCAAAATTTTATTTCTATAGAAAATTTTGTCAAAATTTTGTTTCCATAGAAAGTTTTGTCAAAATTTTATTTCTATAGAAAATTTTGTCAAAATTTTATGTCTTTCGAACATTTTGTCAAAATTGTATGACTATAGAAAATTTTGTAAAAATTTTATTTCTACAGAAAATTTTGGTAAAATTTTATTTCTATAGAAAATGTTACCACAATTTTATTTCTATAGAAAATGTTGGCAAAATTTTTGAAAACTACTATTGGCGTGAGCATAGAAAAAAATCCTTTAATTATAATACTTATCTATATAAAATTGCGATCATTTGGAGTCACGTTCATCTAGCTATTGTCCATATAATAATAATAATAATAATATATATATATATATATATATATATATATATATATATATATATATATATATATATATATATATATATATATATATATATATATATATATATATATATATATATATATATATATATATATATATATATATATATATATATATATATATATATATATATATATATATATATATATATATATATATATATATATATCCTTAGAAAACTTTGTAAAATTTTTTTTTTGTATATTTCTCAAAATTTCATTTCTATAGAAAATTTTGTCAAAATTTTATTTTTTAGAAAACTTTGTCAAAAATTTATTTCTATGGAAAATTCTGTCCAAATTTTTTACCTATAGAAAATTTTGTCCAAATTTTTTACCTATAGAAAATTTTGTCAAAATTTTATTTCTATTGAAAATTTTGTCAAAATTTTATGTCTATAGAAAATTTTGTCAAAATGTTATGTCTATAGAAAATTTTGTCAAAATTTTATTTCTATAGAAAATTTTTTCAAAATTTTATTTCTATAGAAAATTTTGTCAAAATGTTATGTCTATAGAAAATTTTGTCAAAATTGTATTTCTATAGAAAATTTTGTTAAAAATTTATGTCTGTAGAACATTTTGTCAAAAATTTATTTCTTTAGAACATTTTGTCAAAAAGTTATTTCTATAGAACATTTTGTAAAAATTTTATTTCTATAGACAATTTTCTCAATATTAAATTTCTATAGAAAATTTCATCAATATTTTATTTCTATAATAAATTTTGTCCAAATTTTATTTCTGTAGAAAATGTTGTCCAAATTTTATTTCTATAGAAATTTTTGGCAAAACTTTATTTCTATAGAAAATTTTGTCAAAATTTTATTTCTATAGAAAATTTTGTCAAAATTTTATTTGTTTTGTTTATTATTGTTGGCTTGTCTTCAATCGTTACCCAGCAAAAACTCTCATTACCCGGTAATCTTGTAGGTAAGCCTATTTAAAAATTAATAACCACTTATTAATTGGCATCGTTTCGGATTACATTTACATACGCGTGTCCTAGGAGGAAAGTACTTCTCCCCAGGCATACTTTCGGCCATAAAATAAGTAGTGCATTTAAAGCATATAATCACCTAATATGTAATGACTTATTCGTAGATACACCAAAGCTTGCAAAATAGCCACTTATTGTCTCAGGCAACCAAATCTCGAAAATATTGATTTCTATCGCCGATTACAATGGATCAAAATATCGCATTTTGGAAGTGTAATGTCAATGAGGTATAAGAAAACATTTATTTAAAACATAATATGATAATGTCATTACACACAATTATTATGAAATATTTGTGATAAAAAATTCTTAACGGAAAAATCTTCAGAATTACCGTTACATTACATATTCTTTTTGATTTTTTATGTAAGTGCTCGATTATGTGAATACTTATATTAACTACAACTGCCTAAAAATTTGAGAATAACAATTCGAAAATTACCGAGAAGTATTTATTTTTGTCATTACAAGTTAGTCATTATAACTCGCCGCAATGTAATGCAACGTGTAATGACAGCTTTACTCCTGGTAATGTCAATTGTAATGAGATGTGGTTACCTAGTTTTTGCTGGGTATTGTTGTTTTTTTTTATTTCTATAGAACATTTTGTCACAATTTTATTTCTATGGAAAATTTTGGCAAAATTTTTGAAAACTACTCTTGGCGTGAACACAGAAAAAAAATCCTTTAATTATAATACTTTTCTATATAAAATTGCGATTAGTTGGAGTCACGTTCATCTAGCTATTGTCCATATAATGTGCTATACAAATTGTTAACTTAAATCATTATACAGTCTAACAAAATTAATTGTTTATAAATTAAAATGTGTTAATATGGCAAAAGAAGTGAGAATATTTTTAAGGCACATTTAACAATGACTTTTTTACATACCAAGAATAAATGAACAAGTAAATATGGCTGAGATTTCGACCATGACCACTATGTGGTCGGGTTGAAAAACCTAATTGAAAATATGTCTACCAGACATCTCATGTTTCCGTCCGTCTATCCATCTATTTGTTTTTCGCAGTAGAGAGATATCGCAAATCTTCATAAAAATTTGTATAGAAAAGTTTCCTCTATTCAAAAGACGAAACACATTTAACTGTTTCCTCAATTCTCAAGATGAGCCATATTGACTTTGAAACAGTCAGTATATGGGAAAATTTTCCTAGGGCATACAACTTTATATGGAATTTCTTATGGGAAATTTCAATTTCCATTCGTATAGTTTTGATAGTAGATACAGTGAAGCCTCTCTAAATTGGACAAAAGTGGGCACCTTTTAAAACAAAGATAAGTTTTCTTGGGCAAACGTTATTAAAATAATATTAATTTCTCATAAATGGACACTTGAGCAACACATGAGTGTCCCCTTTTGGAAGGTTTCACTGTATACAATTTGTTAATAGGATTAGTGAATAAATCATAGTTTAATGCAAATCAGTTTATTACTCTAATATAATTATATTTCAGTGCAATAAACAAAATAAGAATTTAATTTATGAAATTAAAATGCTCCATTCAAACCGTTAGAAAAATATAGTACTTGGATGTTATGACTTTGGCATTTTGACTTTTACAAACATAAATAATATGCTTTAAACTTAATCTTAATTGATTTGAATTTTTATATACTATATTTATATGGTTTTGGTCTATAAGTTTTATTATCCACCCAGTTGTTGTTTATAGTCTACAATGAAGTAACAACAGGCTTCTAATGAAAACATAAATATAAGTTTCTCATAATTATTGTCTTCTAGGATTCGTATTGATTACCTACTGATTTCAGTACACACACTGAAAAAAAAAACAATGAAACCACCAGGAGGAAAATTTTTTGTTAATTTTAGAAAAATTAGATTATTTTAAGAAAATTTAAACCAATCGGTATTACAACGCTGACATCACGCCGATATCACAAAAATAAGTAAATATTTTTCGACAAATTCAAGAAAATTTATTCAACATGATTATTTTTTTTTTTTCGCTTGTTAAAAAAAATTTTGTAGTTTGAAGGAAAAAATTGGAGTTCAAAATGGCAAAAATGTCTTTAGTGCCATACAAAGTTCAATATGGGCGCATTTGTAGTAAAATTTACAAATTTAAAGAAATAATGAACTATTTTGTGAGAAATTTAGTAAATATTTTGCTTAATTTGTGTATAATATTTTCCCGATTTTTAGTTCATTTAACTAACATACGCAAAAAATTATTAGAGTAAAGGAAGCTTTCTCCAAACATAATAATTCCCTGACCTAAAATAAAATTAAATTGGCTTTAGTGCAATAGAAGGTTCACTTTTTTTTGAGTGGAGGAATAAAAAATAAAATTTTCTCTGGGATTATAATTTTGACAAAATTCTCTTTAGAAATAATAACTTGACAAAATTTTCTGTAGGAATAAAATTTTGTCGAAATTTTCTATGTGAAAAAAATTTTGTCGATATTTTCTATGCAAATAAAATTTTGACAAAATTTTCTTTAAAAAAGAAAATTTTCTATAGAAATGAATTTTTTTTTCTATAAAAATTAAATGTTGACTGCATTTTCTATAAAATCAATATTAGGTCAACATCTTTAAAAATTTTAATTCTCGCTTTCAAGAGTGATCATAAAATAAAAATAAACTTCTTATATAAAATAATAAATCAATTCCTTCGAAGAAATATTTTTTGATAAAACCACAAAAAATTTGATGAAAAACTGCAAAATGCGATTTTTATATTTTGGTAGTTTCTTGGTAAAATTTTCTCCAAAATTTAGTAAATTATTGTGCACGTTTGCCACTCGAGTCAAAAATAATCTACCAAAATTGGAAGAATTTTTTGTCAAAAAACTACCAAACCAAAAAATCTTATTTTGCAAGATTTTATGTCAACAGACAATTTTATTAAAATTTTATTTCAATAGAAAATTTTGTTAAAATTTTATTTTTATAGAAAATTTTCTCAAAATTTTATTTCTATAGAAAATTTTCTCAAAATTTTATTTCTATAGAAAATTTTCTCAAAATTTTATTTCTGTAGAAAATTTTCTCAAAATTTTATTTCTATAGCAAAATTTTCTCAAAATTTTATTTCTATTGAAAATTTTCTCAAAATTTTATTTCTATAGAATATATAATAAAAAAAAATAAAATTAAAGTCTTGGGGTGCAACCACGGTTGCCACTCGGGCCAAAAGTAATCTACCAAAATATGGAGAAAATTTTACCAAACAAAAAAATCTTATTTTTCAAAATATTGTTTCTATATAAAATTTTCTCAACATTTTATTTTTATAGAAAATATTGTCAAAATTTTATTTATATAGAATATAAAATAAAAAAAATAAAATGAAAGTCTTGAGGTGCAACCACGGTTGCCATTCGGGCCAAAAGTAATCTAAAATTTTCTCGAAATTTTATTTCTATAGAAATTTTTTTCAAAATCCTATTTGTAGTGGAAATTTTTGCAAAATTTTATTTCTATAGCAAATTTTGTCAAAATTTTATTTCTATAGAAAAATTTGTCAAAATTTTATGTCCATACAAAATTTTGTCAAAATTTTATTTCTATAGAAAATTTTGTCAAAATTTTATTTCAATAGAAAATTTTGACAAAATTTTATTTCTATAGAAATTTTTGACAAATTTTTATTTCTATAGAAAATTTTGCCAAAATTTTTATTTTTATAGAAAATTTTGTAAAAATTTATTGCTATAGAAAATTTTGACAAAATTTTATTTCTATAGACATTTTAACAAAAATTTTATTTCTATAGAAAATTTTGACAAAATTTTATTTCTATAGAAATTTTTGACAAACTTTTATTTCTATAGACATTTTAACAAAAATTTTATTTCTATAGAAAATTTTGTCGAAATTTTATTTCTTTAGAAAAATTTGACAAAATTTTATTTCTATAGAAAATTTTGACAAAATTTTATTTCTATAGAAAATTTAGGCAAAATTTTATTTCTATAAAAATTTTTTACAAACTTCTATTTCTATAGAAAATTTTGTCAAAATTTTATTTCTATAGAAAATTTTGTCAACATTTCATTTCTATAGAAAATTTTGACAAAAATTTTATTTCTATAGAATATTTTGTCAAAATTTTATTTTTATAGATAAATTTGTCAAAAAAATCAGACTTTAGCTGAGGGGCGCAAACTTTCAAGATTCGTGTCCTAAATTTAATGAAAATTGTGTTTGAAACAAAGATTCTAGACTTCCTTTTAATTAAAAATGTATCAAGTTAAAAAAAATTGTCCCTATTATAATGTAAATTACGTGTCTTTAAATTTAGGTTACATAATTATTCCTAAATGGTCAATTTTTTCTTTCAGTGTAATTTTCAATTAATAAGTCCTAGATTTACACTAGATTTGCTTCCTCAAAATATTTTTAGTTCAAAGAAGTCGGCCTATTGTGTGTACCATAAGTGACCATTATTGATCCAGATATATAATTAAGAACCATTCCCATTGCGATAAACCGATTCTTTTACTTTCAATATGCCTCATTTTGTTTTTTTTTGTTGTTTTCTCTTCCGTATATTTCGTCAGCTTTTTGTATAGCGTCTATTGCCATAAAAAACTGTATGTAAATTTTTTAGAATACAAAAAAAATTGTGGTTATACATGCGCAAATACTTGACCAAATATTTACAAAAAATTTGTGACTTTAGCAACAGGCATCATGTGCACACATACACACACTCACATTCTCATATAACACAAAGTCAATAGAATTCTAGCCAATATTTATTATTAAGTTTTAAAACTTGTAAGCGATGACGATTTTATTTTTATTTACAAGTAACTATTTATTTTTGTTTTTATTTGTTAAGATTTTATTTTGTTTCTTCTACGAATATTGTTAACGATATATGGTTTTTGTATAGTAAAAGAAATTGAATGTCGAAGCGTAAAAATATCATGTTGTTGTTTACTTATTTTAAAGAAAACGAATAAAAAACAAAAACGTAAAAAATTAAACTGGCTATAAAAGAAAAGGTTGGGTTGGTTAGGTTAGGTGGCAGCCCAATGTATCAGGCTCACTTAGACTATTCAGTCCATTGTGATACCACAGTGGTGAACTTCTCCATTATCACTGAGTGCTGCCCGATTCCATGTTAAGCTCAATGACAAGGGACCTCCTTTTTATAGCCGAGTCCGAACGGCGTTCCACATTGCAGTGAAACCACTTAGAGAAGCTTTGAAACCCTCAGAAATGTCACCAGCATTACTGAGGTGGGATAATCCACCGCTGAAAAACTTTTTGCTAACCATTGCACCACGGTGGCTCCCAATGTCTTAAAGTACCCACAAAAAAAATGGAAGTTGTTCTAAAGACACAACTTTGAAAAAAATTGCTCTGAGGCACCATAAACTAGATATATTCTGGGTCGTGGTGAAATTCTGAGTCGATCTAAGCATGTCCGTCCGTCCGTCTGTTGAAATTACGCTAACTTCCGAGCGAAACAAGCTATCGACTTGAAACTTAGCACAAGTAGTTGTTATTGATGCAGGTCGGATGGTATTGCAAATGGGCAAAAAAATTGCAAAAAATGCAAAAATTTGTCCACATCGGTCTACAATTATATATAGCCCCCATATAAACCGATCCCCAGATTTGGCTTGCGGAGCCTCTAAGAGAAGCACATGTCATCTGATCAGGCTGAAATTTGGTACATGGTGTTAGTGTATGGTCTCTAATAACCATGCACTAATTGGTCCATATCGGTCCATAATTATATATAGCCCCCTTATAAACCGATCCCAAGATTTGGCATGCGGAGCCTCTAAGAGAAGCAAGTTTCATCCGATCCGGCTGAAATTTGGTACATGGTGTTAATATGTGGTCTCTAACAACCATGCAAAAATTTGTCGAAATCGGTCTATAATTATATATAGCCCCTATATAAACCGATTCCCAGATTTGACATCCGGAGCCCCTTGGAAGAGCAAAATTCATCCGATTCGGTTGAAATTTGGTGTGTGATGTTAGCATATGGTCTCTAACAACCATGCAGGTATTGGTCAATATCAACCCATAATTATATATAGCCCCCCATATAAACCGATCCCCAGATTTGGCTTGTGGAGCCTCTAAGAGAAGCAAATTTCATCCGATCCGGCTGAAATTTGGTGTGTGATGTTAGTATATGGTCTCTAACAACTATTCAAAAATTTGTCGAAATTGGTCCATAATTATATATAGCCCCCATATAAACCGATTCCCAGATTTGACCTCCGGAGCCCCTTGGAAGAGCAAAATTCATCCGATTCGGTTGAAATGAGGTGTGTGTTGTTAGTATATGGTCTCTAACAACCATGCAAAAATTGGTCCACATCAGTACATAATTATATATAGCCCCCATATAAACCGATTCCCAGATTTGACGTCCGGAGCCCCTTGGAAGAGCAAAATTCATCCGATCCGGCTGAAATTTGGTATAGGGTGTTAGTATATGGTCTCTAACAACCATGCAAAAATTGGTCCACATCGGTCCATAATTATATATAGCCCCATATAAACCGATCCCAAGATTTGGCTTGCGAAGCCTCTAAGAGAATCAAATTTCATCCGATTTGGCTGAAATTTGGAACGTGGTGTTAATATGTGGTCTCTAACTACCATGGAAAAATTGGTCGAAATCGGTCCATAATTATATATAGCCCCCATATAAACCGATTCCCAGATTTGACCTCCGGAGCCCCTTGGAAGAGCAAAATTCATCCGATTCGATTGAAATTTGGTGTGTGATGTTAGTATATGGTCTCTAACAACTATGCAAAACTTGGTCCACATCGGTCCATAATTATATAAAGCCCCCATATAAACCGATCCCCAGATTTGGCTTGCGGATCCTCTAAGAGAAGCAAATTTCATCCGATCCGGCTGAAATTTGGTGCATGGTGTTACTATGTGGTCTCTAACAACCATGCAAAAATTGGTCGAAATAGGTCCATAATTATATATAGCCCCCATATAAACCGATTCCCAGATTTGACCTCCGGAGCCCCTTGGAAGAGCAAAATTCGTCCGATTCGGTTGAAATTTGGTGTGTGATGTTAGTATATGGTCTCTAACAACCATGCAGGTATTGGTCAATATCAACCCATAATTATATATAGCCCCCATAAAAACCCATCCCGAGATTTGGTTTTGGACCCTCTTGGAGGAGCAAATTTCATCCGAATCAGCTGAAATTTGGTACATTGTGCTAGTATATGGCCGTTAGCAACCATGCCTAACTAGCTCCATATCGGTCTATAGTTATATATAGCTCTCAGATAAATCGATCCCCAATTCGGCCTGGTAGAACTTACGAACGTAATTACTTGTTTTTAATTATTATTTATGCAGTGTAAAAATGTTTCCCAAAGTATAGTATATGGCCGTTAGCAACCATGCCTAACTAGCTCCATATCGGTCTATAGTTATATATAGCTCTCAGATAAATCGATCCCCAATTACACAAAAAATGGTCCATATCGGTTCATAATTGTATATAGCCCCCATATAAAGCGACCGCCATATTTCAATTCTGGCTATCTAGACTTGCCTATATATACCTTTGTTCGTCAAATATATACCACGTATGGACTAACTTACAATTTGGAAGACGTAGAAGTTTCTACGCAATCCATGGTGGAGGGTACATAAGATTCGGCCTGGTAGAACTTACGAACGTAATTACTTGTTTTTAATTATTATTTATGCAGTGTAAAAATGTTTCCCAAATTTAATTTTTTTTTAAAACTTACGATTGTGATTTGTATTTAAATTTGTTGGGATAATTACCTGTAATGAAAAGAAAATTTTTGGAAAATTAATAAAATGGTTAAAACAAAATATATAAAATTAAAAAAAAATCATATAAAACCTAATCTCATTACAAGTTTTATTAATTTATGTGATGATTTTTTGTTTCGAAAATATAGCAAAATTTTAAATAATTTCAATTAAAGGCGAGTACTATGTTCGGGTTTTTCACCAAAATACTAAATTAAAAGTACAAATATATTTATGAAGACGATTATATTTTGATCGAGTCTTGCCAAATAATGGATGGAAAAGATTCAAGGAATTGATTGCAAATAATTTCATATTTCTAAATTAGTTAATTAAAAAAAAAGTAACCGTGAAAACAAGCTAGTTTTCAGCTTGAAAACTGAACATAGTACTCAGCTTAAGATTTTAATAAAAAACAATACGGCCGTAAGTTCGGACAGGCCGAAGCTTATGTACCCTCCATCATGGATTGCGTAGAAACTTCTTCTAAACACTGCCATCCACAATCGAATTACTTAAGTTGCGGTAACGCTTGCCGATGGCAAGATATCTTAAAACCTCCTAACACCATCTTTTAAATTGTATGTAAGTCCATACGTGGTATATATTAAATCAAAAAAGATCGATCCAATACGTATATAATTCAGTTTGACAAAGTAGACATAAAATTTTGACAAAATTTTCTACAGAAATAAAATTTTAACAAAATTTTCTATAGAAATAAACTTTTGACAAAATTTTCTATAGAAATAAAATCTTGGTAGATTATTTTTGGCTCGAGTGGCAACCATTGTTATGAACCGAATAAAATTTGAACAAAATTTTCGGTAGAAATACAATTTTGACAAAATTTTCTATAGAAATAAAATTTTGACAATGATGAAAATTTTATTATGAACCGAATAAAATGTTAACAAAATTTTCTCTAGAAATAAAATTTTGACAAAATTTTCTATAGAAATTAAATTTTGGTAGATTATTTTTGGGTCTAGTGGAAACCATGATTATGAACCGATATGGACCAATTTTTGTGTGATTGGACCAATTTTGGTATGGTTGTTAGCGACCATATACTAACACCACGTTCCTAATTTGAACCGGATCGGATGAATTTTGCTCCTCCAAGAGGCTCCGGAGGTCAAATCTGGAGAACGTTTTATATGGGGGCTATATATAATTATGGACCGATATGGACCAATTCTGGCACGGTTGTTAAAGATCATATACTAACACCATGTTCCAAATTACAACCGGATTGGATGAAATTTGCTTCTCTTGGAGACTTCGCAAGCCAAATCTGGGGATCGGTTTATATGGGGGCTATATAATTATGAACCGATGTGGACCAATTTTTGCATGGTTGTTAGAGACCATATACCAATACCATGTACCAAATTTCAGCCGGATCGGATGCAATTTGCTTCTCTTTGATGCTTCACAACCCAAATCTGGAGATCGGTTTATATGGGGTCTATATATAATTATGGACCGATGTGGACCAATTTTTGCATGGTTGATAGATACCATATGCCAACATCATGTACCAAATTTCAGCCGGATCGGATGAAATTTTCTTCTCTTTGAGGCTCCGCAAGCCAAATCTGGGGATCGGTTTATATGGGGGCTATATATAATTATGGACCGATGTGAACCAATTTTTGCATGGTTGTTAGAGACCATATACCAACACCATGTACCAAATTTCAGCCGGATCGGATGAAATTTGCTTCTCTTTTAGGCTCCGCAAGCCAAATCTGGGGATCGGTTTATAGGGGGGCTATATATAATTATGGACCGATGTGGACCAATGTTTGAATGGTTGTTAGAGACCATATACCAACACCATATACCAAATTTCAACCGGATCGGATGAAATATGCTTCTGTTAGAGGCTCCACAAGCCAAATCTGAGGGTCCCTTTATATCGGGGCTATACGTAAAAGTGGACCGATATGGCCCATTTTCAAAACCATCCGACCTACATCGATAACAACTACTTGTGCCAAGTTTCAAGTCGATAGCTTGTTTCGTTCGGAAGTTAGCGTGATTTCAACAGACGGACGGACGGACATGCTTAGTTCGACTCAGAATTTCACCACGACCCAGAATATATATACTTTATGGGGTCTTAGAGCAATATTTCGATGTGTTACAAACGGAATGACAAAGTTAATATACCCCCATCCTAAGATGGAGGGTATAAAAAAACAAAATTCTTCTGAGGTGAGAAAAAAAATATCACCGGAATATTTCCAATTAAAAAGTAGATTGAAGTTGAAAATTTTTTCAATGAATAATTTTATTGATAAATTAACTTTTTAATCCAGATAGAAATATTAAGCTAATTAAGTCAATGATTGAACTTTTTGAAATTTTTAATTAAAAAATAATTGATACAATTAACGTTTTAATCAAATTCGGAAGACTAAGTCAGTTAAAAAAGGCGAATGAATTTTTTTAATTAAACATTTATATCAAATAATCAATCTTTAGTCAAACTAAGAACACTAACGGCCATTTTCATGTAGCTCCGTTTGGCTTTAATTTCCAGTTAACAGAAAGAAAAATCGAAAAATCTTGTATACGGGTAACTTTAACTGAAAAATTTTGAGCAGTTAAGTTTATGACTGGCATATGGAATATATACGCAAGATGACAGATTTGTACATATCATGGTTTAAAAGTTCGTTAGCTAACATAGCACTAACGGAGTTTTATGAAAATGGGGGTAAGTCAGTTAAGAAGTCATTGAAAATAGTTAAGTTTTTAATAAAAAAATTAATTGAGTTTTACAATCAACATTAATTGAAATTTGCCAAGGAAATCAATTAAATTTCTAATCAAGTTTTTTTATGCCCAATTAAAAACTGCGATTGATACTATCATTTTCGTGATTGAAGACACTTCAATTAAACAATTAATTAGATCAATTAATTTCGTGATTAAATAAAAAAAAAATTAGTGTGTAATTGATCTCATTAAAAAATTGAACTAATTTCTATGATGAATTTTTGTTTCGAAACTATAGTAAAATTTCAAATAATTACAATTAAGATTTTAATAAAAGCTGTTTTTCTTCAGTGTTGGGTATCATCCGTTGATACGACTGCAAATTCCTTAGAGGATATTCCTATTGGATATGGTTGGATTTCGATTTTTGATTATTTATAATGGCCGAAATTTATCTCCCACAGCAGGTATATACGCCTGTATTGAACTATAACTATACAAGCCTGTAGTATAGATTTGTAACTTTTATTTTATTTTAATATTCATTTCCATCTAAATTTTAGAAAAAAAAATATTTTGCTAAGACTTTTTCTTATATGAAAAAAAAAATCCTATGGAAAAAATTCTGATGATATTCAATTAAAATAGAATCATTGAAAAAGCGGCAATCAATGTGTTGAACTACACGCAAAGAAAAAAAACGTTTGGAAAACGTGTACCAAAAACGTTTTTCTTTTGTTAGAGTTTTTTGAATTGCTTCGAAAATTTTAAACTTTTATCACCAAAAAAATTCGTTTGTTACAAAATTTTTATTTTTTCAATAAAAAAGTTATTTTTGAAATAACAACACAGTCCATTTCGTTTATATCAAACACTGTTCTTTTCTGACTTTAGGTCTTTAATAAGACACATTTTACTGTTCAAAATTTAATATAGTACAATGTAATGTTGAACATTTTTTCGGAATCTTCCGAATATATCTGGAATATATGTAAAAAAAAAAAACAAAAGCAAAAAAAAAAAAACTTTGGCCGAAGCAGGGATCGAACCCACGACCCTTGGCATGAGAGTCGGACGTAGCTACCACTGCTCCACGGTGCCAAACTAACTGTTTGTTTCTGTTAAATAAACTTTGTTTATTCGGTTCGTGGGCGCCGCAAGCTATGCTATATAAATATAACTTATATGGATATTTATCTATTGATGACCATAACAGGTACATAGCTCAGTGGTTAGTGTGTTGGCTTACAATGTGCATGGTCCGCGGTTCGATTCTCCGTCCAGGCGAAAGGTAAAAAAAATTTAAAAATTTATAAAATCGTATAATTTCTTCTACATTGTTGGTATTACAGGAAAAGGTGTTAAGAACTAAAAATCCTCGTGGATGTGAGAAAGATGTGAGGGACAATGCAATTAGCAAGAAAATAATGTTTTTTTTGAGCTAGTCTTTATGAAATTGTTTTACATCCTGGAAAAGAATAAACGTTTATCACAAAAAGTATATACTTTTCTTCCAAATACACTTCCTTACAGCGAAAAGCAAATGAGAAACGAACTTTGTTTGTCTAAAATTTCGTTTGGGAGGAAAGAATTATTTTTTTGCGTGTATAACTATACAAGCCTTTTGTAGATTTGTAAATTTTATTTTAATTTCATTTCAATTCCATCTAAATTTTAGAAAAAATATTTTACTATATTTTTTTGTGTGATTTCAATGTTCTTCTTTTCTATGAATTTTTCTTATATGAAAAAAATGCTAATGATAATCAATTAAAATAGAATCATTGACAAAAACAAAACGGAAATCAATGTGTTTACTTACTG
Source organism: Haematobia irritans (assembly GCF_050003625.1). Classification (NCBI taxonomy): domain Eukaryota; kingdom Metazoa; phylum Arthropoda; class Insecta; order Diptera; family Muscidae; genus Haematobia; species Haematobia irritans. Next base: position 36,629,991 of record NC_134401.1, on the reverse strand, counting down.
AAAATGAATCATAATTTATTTTTCCCAAAACAAAGATTACGAATATCTACTTAATGTCTCATTTAAATAAACTGCGCAGAAATTGCGCCTGGGAACTCAACAATTTGATAGACCAAGAAAAAAAACAACTGTCAAACCTCAAATTCGACATTGTCCCGCATGGTATTTAGATGATGTATGAATTAAAGCAGCAAATAAAATCATTCTTAATTACCCTCTAAACTAAGGAATATCATCAGAGCGAATAGAGAGACAACAATAACTACAAAACAAATCTTAGTGGTTGATGATCTATTAAATCAGAGGATGATGATGTTGATGATTATGATGATTACGACGATTGTTTGTATAACTTTTTCCTATTCTTTATTTATTTTCTTTCTGAACCCCATAGGCAGTCTGGTCTAGAAAACAAGACTCGGATTCACATGTGAAGCTTAGCATATTTCTTATTCGTGGCAAAGTAACGTTGAGTTTTCTCCTCTCCAACATCATCATTATCATCTGGCTCAACATCATTTATGGCCTACTGTATTATTAAACTATGAATAGTCAACTATTGACTATCATATCCATCCACATAGCATCTATATGGTGTTTCCTTTTGAATTTAGCAATAGTACAGAATTCAGAATTCCATGTGGATTAAAATATCTCAAGTCAGTGACCTTAATAAATATTCGTGTATTGTGTGTTAATCAAGAAGAATTACAGAATCAAACTGAACGTGACATAATTTACTTTGAAAAATCGACTTGTATCTCTGTTCAAAGAACTGTAAGTGTTTTTTTTTTTTTTTGATGAGAAATAAAGGTAGAAAAGTGAAATGCGAAACGCACCTCTAAAGGAATTTCTAAAGTAGTCATAACACAGAGAAAGAGAGAGACAGACAGACAGATATATTACTCACTTATTCCTTATTTAAAGAAGTAACGATTTTTTGTCATGTAATTTTGAAAGAATTATAATTTTCCCTTTTCATATGGCATACACAAAGAAATATTTTTCTTTATATTAGAGTGGTTCCAAAATGCCAAAAATGATAGTATCAATCATATTTTTAATCACAAGTCAAAAATACAATTGATGCAATTAAAAATTGAATTATTTTTTAAAAGAAAACCTCAATTAATGTATTTTATAGAGTCGTATCGCATTGTTCGGGGACCAGGTTTTTTACATACTAATGTCTATTGCATTCTTTTAGGACTGTCCCCAAACCTATTACCAGTATAACACATTGTTTGGGGACACATTAGTTTAAAGAAATTTCTAAAGTAGTCATAACAGATTGAGAGAGAGATATTACTCACTTATTCCTTACCCAGCAAAAAAGCGTCGCCAAAAAAGTAATGAAAATGTTCTTTTTGGATCCGGAATTGGTGCAAATTTAACGCAGAAGCGATGAATTTAACATGGGCTTGTCATAGGACGGAAGTCCTCCATTTCAACAGCCTTTGCACTGAATTTGCATCACTTCTTTAGGTGTGATCCGAATTCAATGTTGTGGATGTAAATTAAAAAATTGTGTGATATTTTGTCAAATAAATAATTTTTATAATTTTCTATAATTTTTAATGGATTCTAACGCTTGTCGGAAACGTTTGACCTCAAATATTTTCAAAAATTCAAATTTTTTCAGATTGGATTTTACATTTTTGTCGACAAAATTTAAATGATTTCTAAAATTTTATGAATTCTTACTCTGTTTTTAACCTATCTGAAACAAAAAATGTTAAAATTATCCATTAAAAGTATGAAAAAACCAAGTTATACAAAATTGAATTAAAAGAACTTCCTGGGTAGTTAAAATAAATAACATCATTGGGAGTGCATCTTCTGGAAGTGATTTTAAAGTTGTGCCTTTGGAAGAACTTCCAAAATTTTTTGCTGGGTATTTAAAGCAGTAACGATTTTTTGTCATGTAATTTTGAAAGAATTATAATTTTCCCTTTTCATATGGCATACACAAAGAAATATTTTTCTTTATATTAGGGTGGTTCCACAGTGCCAAAAATGATAGTATCAATCACAGGTCAAAAATACAATTGATGCAATTAAAATTTGAATTATATTTGAAAGAAAACCTCAATTAATGTATTTTATATAGTCGTATCGCATTGTTCGGGGACCTGTTTTTTTACATACTAATGTCTATTGCATTCTTTTAGGACTGTCCCCAAACCTATTACCAATATAACACATTGTTTGGGGACATCATTAGTTTAAAGAAATTTCTAAAGTAGTCATAACAGATTGAGAGATATTACTCACTTATTCCTTATTTAAAACAGTAACGATTTTTTGTCATGTAATTTTGAAAGAATTATAATTTTCCCTTTTCATATGGCATACACAAAGAAATATTTTTCTTTATATTAGGGTGGTTCCACAGTGCCAAAAATTATATTATCAATCATATTTTTAATAACACGTCAAAAATACAATTGATGCAATTAAAAATTGAATTATTTTTGAAAGTAAAACTCTATTAATATATATTATATAGTCGTACCGCATTGTTAGGGGACATTTTTTACATACTGAGGTCATTTGCATTCTTTGGGGGCTGTCCCCAAAGTTATTACCAGTATAACGCATTGTTTGGGGACATGATTAGTTTGAATTGAAAAATGTTTTGTTTGAGGTCCTTTGCATTCTTTGAGGACTGTCCCCAAACTTTTTACCAGTATATAGCATTGTTTGGGGACATGATTAGTTTAAATAAAAAAAATATGTCATCGATCGGAATAAGTGGTAATTATAAGAGCAATGTCTGCCATATACGGGATGTGGGTAGTGTTTCTAAATTAGTTTTGACGAATTTTGGAACGTCTGGTCAAGCGTTATCGTGCAACATCACCTTGTCAAATATTGTGGTCGTTTATCGCATTGTTTGGGGACATGATTAATTTGAATTAAAAAAGTACGTCAACGATCGAAATAAATAAATGGCAATGTATATCCTATACGGCGGGTGAGTAAGAATTCTCATTTAAATGTTTCCAAATAAGTTTTGACCGGTTTTGCAACGTGTGACCAAGTGATATCGCGCAAAATATTCTGGCCGTTTATCACTGTATGATCGGTTCAAACTAATCAATTGAGTTCAAAGCTCTGTTGATTGTTCGGGGACAATTTTTCAATCACTGTCCCCAGAGCTCAAAGAATAACACATTATTTTGGGGACATGATTAATTTGAATTAAAAAAGTACATCAACGATCGGAATATTGTGGCCATTTATCACTCTATGCTCGGTTCAAACTCATAAATTGAGTTCGACACAATGCTCTTGTGATTGTTCGGGGATACTTTTTTATATACAGTTTTGTTTGAGATGATTTGCATTCTTTAAGGACTGTCCCCGAACTTTTTTAGTAGTATATCGCATTGTTTGGGGACATGATTAATTTGAATTAAAAGGGTAACAATATGAATTATTTCACTTGGGCTTGACGTATATCGCATTGTTTAGGGATATGATTACCAGTAATCGCATTGTTCAGGTACATGATTATTTTAAATTAAAAGGGTAACCATATGATTTTGTTCACTTGTTCAGCTTGCAGTAGTGCATCCACTTTTCATCACCAGTAACAATGCAATGCAAAAAACCCATAACTCTTTTGCCTTTGGAGCCGCCGTTCTTAAGTGAAAAATCCCCTTTCGATGTCCCTCGGCTTCAACGCGTATGATACCCTTGCTGTTTGATCATTTCCAATAATTTCAATCGATGGGAAATCGTTTGCAGTATAACTTCGAACGATTTGGCTAGTTTATATAGTCATACCGCATTGTTTGGGGACACTTTTTTTATACTATTTTGTTTGTGGTCATTTGCAGTATAACTTCGAACGATTTGGCTAGTTTATATAGTCATACCGCATTGTTCGGGGACACTTTTTTATACTCTTTTGTTTGTGGTCATTTGCATTCTTAGAAGACTGTCCCCATTCATCAGTATATTGCATAATTTGGGGACATGCATTGTTTGAAGAGAAAAAATATTGTTTTTTCGTATTGGAAAGTCAATTTAAAATTGGAGGATTTTTTCAAATATTTAAAAATTCAAATCAAATGGCGAGTCGTTGTTTTTTCGTCACGGTATCCCTATGTTGATAGGGGGAATAGAATTGGTTGTCAGCCTTATGCAAAATTCTCTATAATTTAGGAACCACCCTTTTATGCCGCAATAATTTGTAGGAATGAAATAACTTGTAGGCATCTAACAATTAAGTAATATTATAATATACATGTTTGTTTTTTATTTGGAATTTATTGCAGAGCAAAAAGAACTCCCTCTTTAAATGGAACACACTAACGACAATTTGTTTATCCTTAAAACACGGTCTATTGTGAATCATTTATAAGGAGTGTTTTCCAAATACCTACCATACATGTAAGACTTTTACATTTTATGACAGTTTAATTTATGTTACAACCTGACCATCGTTACAAGTGGTCATGACAAAGGGAACAAGTGTATACGGCGGTAAGTTCGGCCAGGCCGAAGCTTATGTACCCTCCATCATGTATTGCGTAGAAACTTCTTCTAAACACTGCCATCCACAATCGAATTACTTAAGTTGCGGTAACGCTTGCCGATGGCAAGGTATCTTAAAACCTCCTAACACCATCTTCTAAATTGCATGTAAGTCCATACGTGGTATAGATTAAATAAAAAAAAAAGATCGATCCAATACGTATATAATTCAGTTTGACAAAGTAGACATAAAATTTTGACAAAATTTTCTACAGAAATAAAATTTTAACAAAATTTTCTATAGAAATAAAATTTTCACAACATTTTCTATAGAAATAAACTTTTGACAAAATTTTCTATAGAAATAAAATCTTGGTAGATTATTTTTGGCTCGAGTGGCAACCATGATTATGAACCGATTAAAATTTGAACAAAATTTTCTATAGAAATAAAATTTTGACAATGATGAAAATTTTATTATGAACCGAATAAAATTTTAACAAAATTTTCTCTAGAAATAAAATTTTGACAAAATTTTCTATAGAAATCAAATTTTGACAAAATTTTCTATAGAAATAAAATTTTGGTAGACTATTTTTGGCTCTAGTGGCAACCATGATTATGAACCGATATGGACCAATTTTTGTGTGATTGGACCAATTTTGGTATGGTTGTTAGCGACCATAAACTAACACCACGTTCCTAATTTGAACCGGATCGGATGAGGTTCCGGAGGTCAAATCAGGAGAAAGTTTTATATGGGCGCTATATATAATTATGGACCGATGTGGACCAATTTTTGCACGGTTGTTAGAGACCATATACCAACACCATGTACCAAATTTCAGCCGGATCGGATGCAATGTGCTTCTCTTTGAGGCTTCGCAAGCCAAATCTGGAGATCGGTTTATATGGGGTCTATATATAATTATGGACCGATGTGGACCAATTTTTGCATGGTTGTTAGAGACCATATACCAACATCATGTACCGAATTTCAGCCGGATCGGATGAATTTTGCTTCTCTTTGAGGCTCCGCAAGCCAAATCTGGGGATCGGTTTATATGGGGCTATATATAATTATGGACCGATGTGGACCAATTTTTGCATGATTGTTAGAGACCATATACCAACACCATGTACCAAATTTCAGCCGGATCGGATGAAATATGCTTCTCTTAGAGGCTCCACAAGCCAAATCTGGGGATCGGTTTATATGGGGGCTATATATAATTAAGGACCGATATGGACCAATTTGTGCATGGTTGTTAGAGACCATATACCAACATCATGTACCAAATTTCAGCCGGATCGGATGAAATTTTCTTCTCTTTGAGGCTTCGCAAGCCAAATCTGGAGATCGGTTTATATGGGGTCTATATATAATTATGGACCGATGTGGACCAATTTTTGCATGGTTGTTAGAGACCATATACCAACATCATGTACCGAATTTCAGCCGGATCGGATGAATTTTGCTTCTCTTTGAGGCTCCGCAAGCCAAATCTGGGGATCGGTTTATATGGGGCTATATATAATTATGGACCGATGTGGACCAATTTTTGCATGATTGTTAGAGACCATATACCAACACCATGTACCAAATTTCAGCCGGATCGGATGAAATATGCTTCTCTTAGAGGCTCCACAAGCCAAATCTGGGGATCGGTTTATATGGGGGATATATATAATTAAGGACCGATATGGACCAATTTGTGCATGGTTGTTAGAGACCATATACCAACATCATGTACCAAATTTCAGCCGGATCGGATGAAATTTTCTTCTCTTTGAGGCTCCGCAAGCCAAATCTGGGGATCGATTTATATGGGGGCTATATATAATTATGGGCCGATGTGGACCAATTTTTGCACGGTTGGTAGAGACCATGTACCAACACCATGTACCAAATTTCAGCCGGATCGGATGCAATGTGCTTCTCTTTGAGGCTTCGCAAGCCAAATCTGGGGATCGGTTTATATGGGGGCTATATATAATTATGGACCGATGTGGACCAATTTTTGCATGGTCGTTAGAGACCATATACCAACACCATGTACCAAATTTGAGCCGGATCGGATGAAATATGCTTCTGTTAGAGGCTCCACAAGCCAAATCTGAGGGTCCCTTTATATGGAGGCTATACGAAAAAGTGGACCGATATGGCCCATTTTCAATGCCATCCGACATACATCGATAACAACGACTTGTGCCAAGTTTCAAGTCGATAGCTTGTTTTGTTCGGAAGTTAGCGTGATTTCAACAGACGGACGGACGGACGGACATGCTTAGATCGACTCAGAATTTCACCACGACCCAGAATATATATACTTTATGGGGTCTTAGAGCAATATTTCGATGTGTTACAAACGGAATGACAAAGTTAATATACCCCCATCCTATGATGGAGGGTATAAACATTATAAGGTCATAATATTATAATATATTTAAAACTTTTTGGAATATAAAGGAAATAAAAACAAGTATATACTGGCGAAAGTTTGGCCAGGGCGAATCTTATTTATAATACAATTTAGTTAAAATTTTCTAATTTCAACATTTTTCTTTATGGTGGTTTCACTGTTTTTGCAGTGTATTCTTATATTCGCTATTCACTATTTTTTCAATGCAAGTGATATTTATTCACACAAAAAAAAAAATTGTCGCTAGTAAGTGAGATCAAAATACATAATAAATAAACTTATAAAATAATATAATAATACATTTCTTTCGAAGAAAAAATTTGTTTGTTTTTACCAAAAAAAAAATGATCAGAAACTTCAAAATAAATATAATTTTTAAAGTTGACATATTTTTGGTAAAATTTTCTTTAAATTTTGGTAGATTATTTTTGGTACGAGTTGTAACCGTAGTTCCGAATCTATGAAAATCCAATATATCGATAATAGAGAAAATCCTGTGGTCTTCCACATTGAGAAAAATATTGTCGGGAGGCCAAAGAGTTCATGCCCTTAAAATCTCAGCAAAACAATTTGGAAGTTCTTCTAAAGGCACAACTTTAAAAGCACTTCAAAAAATGTTCTCCCAAAGAAGTTCTTTATTTTAACTGCACAGGAAGTTCTTTTAATTCAATTTTTTATAACTCGCTTTTTTCATATTTTTATAAGAATTTTTTTAAGAATTAATAAAATGGTAAAAATTATTTAATTTTTTCTGAAAACAAAATACCAAATCCATTCTAGAAAAATTGCGAATTTTTGAAAATATTTGATAACAAACGTTCCACACAAGCGTAAGAATACATTAAAACTCATAAAAAAAATTTTTTAAATTATTTATTTGTCAAAATATCACCAAATTTCATAATTCACATCGAAAACACTGAATTCGCATCACACCTTAAGAAGTGATGCAAATCCAGGGCAACGGCTGTTAAAATGGTGGACATCCGTCCTATGGCAAGCTTATGTTAAATTCATCGCTTCTGCGCCAATTTTGCACCACTTCCGGATCCAAAAATAACATTTTCACTACTTTTTCGGCGACGCTTTTTTTTGCTGGGATACGAATGCGAATTTTGCTTAGCATAGAAGACGCATTTCTCTTATATAAATTTTTTTGTTTCCTTGTCCAAAAGTCGATAAACTCTGAAATGAAGTAATTTTGTCTTTATAGTTAAGTGATTCGACTTCAAATTGGTTATCATAACATGAAAGAAAATTTCGTTTTACTTAAGTCAACTTGACTTTAATGGTGGACAAAACAATAAGTTAAAATTTGTTTCCTAGAATCAAGTACACAAAACTCAAATTTTAACAGGTTGGCTGATAAGTCCCCGGTCTGACACATAGATGGCGTCGCTAGTATTAAATGCATATTATTTTTCTATAGTACCAACCTACAAATGATTCGTGTCAAAATTTGATGTCTGTAAGTCAATTAGTTTGTAAGATAGAGCGTCTTTTGTGAAGCAACTTTTGTTATTGTGAAAAAAATGTAAAAAAGGAATTTCGTGTTTTGATAAAATACTGTGTTCTGAAGGGAAAAAATACGGTGGAAGCAAAAACTTGGCTTGATAATGAGTTTCCGGACTCTGCCCCAGGGAAATCAACAATAATTGATTGGTATGCAAAATTCAAGCGTGGTGAAATGAGCACGGAGGACGGTGAACGCAGTGGACGCCCGAAAGAGGTGGTTACCGACGAAAACATCAAAAAAATCCACAAAATGATTTTGAATGACCGTAAAACGAAGTTGATCGAGATAGCAGAGGCCTTAATGATATCAAAGGAACGTGTTGGTCATATCATTCATCAATATTTGGATATGCGGAAGCTCTGTGCAAAATGGGAGCCGCTCACATTTACCAAAAACAACAACGTGTTGATGATTCTGAGCGGTGTTTGCAGCTGTTAACTCGTAATACACCCGAGTTTTTCCGTCGATATGTGACAATGGATGAAACATGGCTCCATCACTACACTCCTGAGTCCAATCGACAGTCGGCTGAATAGACAGCGACCGGTGAACCGTCTCCAAAGCGTGGAAAGACTCAAAAGTCCGCTGGCAAAGTAATGGCCTCTGTTTTGAATTGGGCTTCGAATTGCTTCTCCACCCACCGTATTCTCCAGATCTGGCCCCAACCACTTTTTCTTGTTCTCAGACCTCAAAGGATGCTAGCAAGGAAAAAATTTGGCTGCAATGAAGAGGTGATCGCCGAAACTGAGGCTTATTTTGAGGCAAAACCAAAGGAGTACTACCAAAATGGTATCAAAAAATTGGAAGGTCGTTATAATCGTTGTATCACTCTTGAACAGCGTTGCCAGAATTGTTTCACCAAAAACCGCTAGATTTGCCCAAAAAAATAGCTAAAAAAAGCTAAAAAATGCTAGAAAATAGCTAGAAAAAAAGCTAAATTTTTTTGTATCAAAAGTCACATTTTTGATTGAAATTTAACAAACTTAAAGGCTTTATTTCACTTACAATGCATATTATTTTCATTTTAATTTCACTTCTGTGAGACTGTAACAATATCTAAAGCATTTAGCTCTGTTTGCGTATTCGATACATTTTGATTACTATCACAAATTTTTTACTGGAAGTCCTTCGTTTTGTGGGAGCTACCTTCCCAACACCTCTATTTTATTTACTTGTTATTTTAAAATATTAAATGATCTAAGCATGCTTTGGATTTGGTAAAAAAATGATTTGTCATTTTTTTAAATAAAATTTTAGTTTGGTTTTGAAATTGTGAAAAATTCGAAATACATTACTTTTATTTAAATTGTAGAAAATACCTATAGTTTACATTTCCCAGTAAAAACATTTTCCTTTTCTTCATGAGCTATCAAAGTGCTTTAAAAACGTTCTAACGCCAACTTAAATTTCCAAATTCAGACTCGACTTCAAGTAGAAATTATTGTATATATACGTTTTTAAAATAAAGTGTTGAAAAACATCTTCTCTTTTTGAACGCTATTTTGGTTTGTGGTTAAGATGCAAAAACTCCTCACATTTAAAGACTATTTCATTTATTCTTCCTTCTTTCATGAAAACATACCCATTTTTAAGTTGAATCACTTAATTATAAGGACAAAACGACTTTATCGTCTTTTGGACAAGGAAAACAGTTTATATAAAAGAAATTCACAAATGCTATTATAACCAAAATTCGCGTTCGTATTTTTTCAGTGCACAAAGCTATTCACATCTACTATTTTAATTTAGTAATATCGTAATAACTTTAGAATATTATAATAACATAAAAAGGATAAACGAGTCAAATGATAATATTCCCAATAATTTACTGACAGTTTATCTAACAAATTTGTATGGTAATAGTAGATTTAAAGTTTACGATAACTTTTATGTATATAATGAAAAAACTTTACAAGGTGTATTTGCTACAAGAATGCCCGCATAATGGCTGGACTCATTATTAATGTTTCAACTGAGCTTTGAAATATGTGGAAACCCTTATACTTGCAGCAAGGCTTAGATAAAAACGCCGATTTATCCATATTTCAATAGAAACATGTCGAAAATAAAAAAAGCCAAAAATAGCTAAAAGGGCCATGAAAAAAAGCCAGAAAAAAAGCTAAAAGCTAAATGCATTTTTTTCCCGCTAAACGTCTTCAAAAAAAGCCAAATCTAGCGGGAAAAAAGCTAAATTGGCAACGCTGCTCTTGAAGGGAACTATGTTGAATAATAAAAACGAATTTTGAGAAAAAAATGTGTTTTTTCGTTGTTAGACCGGGGAGTTATCAGCCAATCTGTTAAAGGGAATTGTGACTTAAGTTTGCTCCGCTTCTTTTTTGGTTCGGAATTCAATACCATGCTGTTTTTCAGTGTTATGTGCCTTTAGTCGATAAAAAATAAATAATATAACATACTCGTAATGCCTTCATCTGAACTATTTTTCGTATACCTATCGATTAGTTTATATCTTCCCAAACCGAGGAAATGCATTTTGCAACATTTAAATTATTTTTAATAATAATTGTTGGTCCATAACATAAATACAAATTGAATTATAGTTTTCTCTACAAACTGCTACGAAATCGCACATCTTCAATTTTAATCCAATTTTATTTTAGACAGCTTTCTCCTCTACTAACCCTATGCTAAGAATTTAAGCACTGCTACCACAATTTGCCAAATTATAAATGTCCGTCAACAAATCAATAAACCAAACTTACACGTTGGTCAACACCATCTATAAAATAATTTCAAAGTTAATAAACTTATCTTATGTTGGCCCATAATAAAAATAACCGAATTATAATTTTCTCTAAAAACTACTACGGCATTGCACATCTTCAATTTTAATCCAAATTTATTTTAGACAGCTTTCTCCTCTACTAATCCTATGCTAAGAATTTAAGCAATGCTACTACAATTTGCCAAATTATAAATGTCCGTCAAAAAATCACTAAACCAGACTTACACGTCCATACCATCTTTAAAATAATTTCAAAGTTAATAAACTTGTCTTATGTTGCTGCTTCTGCTTCTGCTGCTGCGTCTGGCGACTGCATTGATGGGGCCGAGGAATGCTAATGCCGGTAGAGAGTTGAGAAATAATATACAAGCATTACTCGTGCATTGCTATCAAACATACTTGGATCATATATCACACACACACACGCACACAGTCATTTGCTCATATGTAAGAAGATATTTCATATGATTGAATTACTCTTTAAACTGGGAAGAGAGCGAGAGAAATAGCGGGAGTTAACATTCCTTTTTTATATCATACAAACAAACACACGCTCACACACATACCCATTCATATGTTGGGTAAAACTAAACACAACAAGAGAGTAGCATTCAATATCTTGGTGGAGAAAAACATTTTTGAATGAAAGCACGCGAGTGCGCAGGTGTAAAGTAGGTCAGCAGCGCAGCATAGCAAACTTACACATTTATTTTTCTGTATGTTGGCACACTGCAATTCATATGTTTACGTACAATAAATCAAATGGGCTAACCAGATATTAAGTGGCAATATGAATAGGGATTTTTAATATCTAAATATCACAAAAAAAACATACAGCATTTCTTCTTTTATTTATGTTTTGTTAAATTCCGCATTTTTTTTTGCTATGAAAAAATTTGCAAGATTTAACAAATGCTACTGAATTTAAATAAGTTTTACATATTATTTCATATATTTGACCTCTTTTTCTTAAACTTGATTCAGATGCATATTATTATGAAAATTTTTATACGTAATCGTATAAAACTCTTTTGCTTATTTATGAATCTGCTATGGATGGCTATGGTGCGATATGAAAGCTCTTATAATCACAATTCTTAACTAATAGACCTATCACCAAATTTGATTTCATAGACAAACGAATTGATATGAGAAAAATTTAAATGGTAGATTTAAGGCAATAACTCAGATATAAAGGGTGATTTTTTTTTCTTCTCTTATAGACCTAATTCTTGACTAATAGACTTATAACCAAATCATAGACAAATGAATTGGTAATGAGTCAACTTTAATTGGTAGAGCTAAGGCAAAAAAAAAAACATTTCTAAAGGGTGAATTTTTAGTTATCTTTTTGACAACATGAACAACTGACGAACGTATCGTGTTTTGTTTCACTGTCAAAAATCTTCACTTTGGTCTATAATTTAACCATGATTCGTCTTACAAACGAAAAAGGCTTGGAAGTTATTGAATTTAAATGTATGCTCTGTTCAGAAAGTTCATCGCGCGAAAAGTAGTGTTCAGCGACAAAGCTAATTTTTGACTCAATGAATACGTAAATAAACGGAATTGTCAGTTTTTGATTTAAGATCAGCCAGAAGCATTGTAAAAGCTTACAATGCATCCAGAAAATGTCACCATTTGGTGCATTTTGTGGGCTGGTTGCGTCATTGGACCGTACTTCTTCAAAGATGAAGGCAAATTGTGAATGGTGAGCACTACCGTGATATAATATCCAAGAGCTTGATCTATGTTACATGAAATGTGGTTCCAACAAGACGGAGCCACATGCCACACAGCACGGGTAAAGGCTTGGTGGCCCATGCATTCAAAAACGGCTTGTAAACGTAGCATTGCGTGTCAGCTGTTTGTTTTTTGATATACGAGAGCCCATACAAACTATTACCCAACGTTAGCAAAATGTAAACGTTTAGTCTTCGCATCAGCTGATCAAAAAACAAGCGTCATCGATTGAAAGCGAGAGAAAACTTTGATAACGTGAGCCACTTTGGTGCAATGGTTAGCATGCCCGCCTTGCATACACAAGGTCGTGGGTTCGATTCCTGCTACGACCGAACACCAAAACGTTTTTCAGCGGTGGATTATCCCACCTCAGTAATGCTGGTGACATTTCTGAGGGTTTCAAAGCTTCTCTAAGTGGTTTCACTGGAATGTGGAACGCCGTTCGGACTCGGCTATAAAAAGGAGGTCCCTTGTCATTGACCTTAACATGGAATCGGGCAGCACTCAGTGATAAGAGAGAAGTTCACCACTGTGGTATCACAATGGACTGAATAGTCTAAGTGAGCCTGATACATCGGGCTGCCACATAACCTAACCTAACCTTGATAACGAGAAAATTCATTTCAATAAAAAATATTATTGTGTTGTTTTCGGTTAAAATTGACTATAAGATATTAATATTATTCATAGAATTCATTTTAAGTGTACAAAAATCAACCTTTTTTCTACCTGTTCTAGATAGTTTGTTGGTACGTTTTTTCAATTAGGATAATCGCCAAAAAAAAATCATACAATGCCGTTATGTTACGGCTACGTTACATTTTTAGATGCATAACCTGGCCTTAACCCTCTGTATCATAGTGTAGACTGTAGGCAACATACCGTTCGAATGCCTCAAAATTAATAGAAATAACTTCTTTAGCTCAATCACGCACTGTATCCCGTGGTTTACATACTGAGCTAATAAACTTGTAAAAATAGAACAATTAGGTGGCACTACTTACTGGAAATTGACATTTCTTTATTGACTATTGGTATTTACGAAAAGTGCCGGTTTGCTGTGACTTCAAAAAATAATAAAAAATTGTTGTGCTTGTGTTTTGTGTGTAATCTTGATAAATTGGAGAGGTAAGTGTTTGAGCTTTATTGTAGAATGTTCTTTTTGAACAAGTTTTACGTTTTTTTTTTGTTTTTGGTGGCAAATAATGTTTGGCAACACACCCAATTTGTAGCAGGTTCTCTTCAAATAATAAAAATAAATGAAAATTAAAAAATATTTACGTGTATTTTATTTTATTTTTTTCGTTATCATCTCCAATACAAAAAATCATACAAATCGGAGTTCATGAGTGATAGAGGGTTAACAGTGAAGTTATTGTGGGGCAAATTCGATGAACATTTTATTTCAAGTTCGGTACCGAGATCGTGCCATTTAAGGCCTTTAGACTATTTTTTGTGGAGATATGACGAAGCTTGTATCTATGAGTACACAGACAAGACCGCTCCAATTGATGCATTGGATGCACGGTTGCCAGAATTCTACCAAAAAAATAGTAGATTTTTTACTGTTTGGTAGATTGGTAGAATTCTGTATGTTTATTTAAATAAGTAATAAAAAAAATAAAAAAATTGACAAAATTTTCTATAGAAATAAGATTTTGACAAAATTTTCTATAGAAATACAATTTGGACAAAATTTTCTATAGAATTAAAATTTTGACAACATTTTCTATAGAAATAAAATTTTGACAAAATTTTCTACAGAAATAAAATTTTGACAACATTTTCTATAGAAATAAAATTTTGAAAAAAATTTCTATAGAAATAAAATTTTGACAAAATTTTCTATAGAAATAAAATTTTGAGAAAATTTTCTATAGAAATAAAATTCTGACAAAATTTTCTACACAAATAAAATTTTGATAAAATTTGTATAGAAAATTTTGTCTAAATTGTATTTCTAAATTTAGACAAAATTTTCTATAGAAATAAAATGTTGAAAAATTTTTCTATAGAAATAAAATTTTGACAAAATTTTCTATGGAAAGAAAAATTTCACAAAATTTTCGATAGAAATAAAATGTGGACATATTTTTTATAGAAATAATATTTTGATAAAATTTTCTAAAGAAATAAAATTTTGACAAAACTTTCTATAGAAATAAAATTTTGACAAAATATTCTATAAAATTTGGACAAAATTTTCTATAGAAATAAACTTTTGGCAAATGTTTCTATAGAAATAACATTTAGACAAATTTTCTATAGAAATAAAATATTGACAAAATTGTCTATATAAATAAAATATTGACAACATTTTCTATATAAATCAATTTTAGACAAAATTTTCTATAGAAATAAAATTTTGACAAAAGTTTCTAAAGACATAAAATTTTGACAAAACTTTCTATAGAAATAAAATTTTGATAAAATTTGTATAGAAATATAATTTTGATAAAATTTGTATAGAAATAAAATTTTGACAAAATTTTCATAAAAATAAAAATTTTAACCAAATTTGCTACAAAAATAAAAGTTTTCTATAGAAATAAAATTTTGACAAAATTTTTTATAGAATTAAAATTTTGAAAAAATTTTCTATAAAAATAAAATTTTGGCAACATTTTCTATAGAAATAAAATTTTGACAAATTCTCTATAGAAATAAAATTTTGACACAATTTTCTATAGAAATAAAATTTTGACAATTTTTGTTTTTATAAAAATGAAATTTTGACAAAATTTTCTATAGAAATATTGACAACAATTTCTATGTCAAAACTTTCTATAGAAATAAAATTGTGACAAAAGTTTCTATAGAAATAAAATTTTGACAAAATTTTCTATAGAAATTTAATTTGACAAAATTTTCTATAAAAATAAAAATTTTGACCAAATTTTCTATGGAAATAAAAATTTGACAAAATTTTCAATAGAAATAAAATGTTGACATAAGTTTCTATAGAAATAAAATTTTGACAAAATTGTCGATAGAAATAAAATGATGACATAATTTTCTGTAGAAATAAAATTTCGCCAAAACTTTCTACGCAAATAAAATTTTGATAAAAATTCTATAGAAAAAAAATTTTGACAAAATTTTATATAGAAATAAAATTTTGACACAATTTCCTATAGAAATAACATTTTGACAAAATTTTCCATAGAATTAAAATGAAGAAAAAAATTTCTATAGAAATCAAAATGTTGACCAAATGTTCTGTAGAAATAAAATTTTGACACAATTTCCGATAGAAATAAAATTTTAACAAAATTTCCTATGGAAATAAAATTTTGACAATATTTTAGAAATAAAGTTTTGTTTGGTTGTTTTCTGTAAAATTTTCTCAAATTTTTGGTAGATTATTTGTGGCTTGAGTGGCAGCCGTGGTTATGTTGCAAGTTCGAAAACAAATAGAAGAAAAAACCTTCAGATTATTAAATGAGATGTTGCGCATGACCGCTTCCCATATAATTATGCCACTATTAACAAATAATTAAATAGATGTAAATGTATAACGATCATCTTGTGAAGAGCATTAAATCTTTTTGTTTTTAGTTTAATTTTTTAATTAACACGCTTTGATAAGCTAGCAATTTCTCGTTAACCCCCAGGGTTACTTCAAAGACACACATTTTTTCGACTCCATTCATTACAAAAAACCAAAAAAAAAACCTCACACTCATTGATTGAGGAGCAGTAGTGAACATTCCAAGCAAACCATTATGATTTGAGTTTATCATTTGTGTAACATTTTGTAACCACTAAATACGCATGGGCAGATGGTTTCAACGAAGGACAGACGTATGGACAAACACTGACTGTATGACTGACGGATATGGATGAATGGGGCCAGAGATAAAAAAAACATCCAGCCCAAAACTGACCAGTTCATCTCTAGCAACAGCAAGAGAAGCAGCAGCACCAGCAGTAGTAGTAGCTGGTGATGGAGGAAAAAATTGTGATTTTGTTAAAAAAAGCGACATTTATGCAATTTATTTGTATCGTTTATGGCTTTATGCCTGTGTTGCCATTTTGCCAGTGACCCTGTGCCAAATGAAGGTTTATTTTTATTTTTTTTTTTAGGAAAAAAATTTTTAAATTCATTTTTTTCATAGTGATTTGTATTGTTGTACTGTGTTAACACAAAATGAAATTAATTATGTATACTAAGACAGTTTTTTAACTTGCCTTTATTGTTGACTGGTAAGCTGATACTGCCAAAAAGTTATTGCCTTTTAGATATTGACTGAAATATTTACACATAAAATTGATAGCTGTTGTGTTTTTGTACTAAGATTCATTTTTTTTGTTTGCTTAAACGGTCAGTATTATGGTTATCTTCTTCTGTATTTTTTTTTTTTTGGTTGAGGTCCATACCCATTTTACCATCTATGAAAAGAGACTAAATTTGTCGGCCTTTTTTTTAACAACAATAACAAAAAAAACATAATTTGTTTTCTTTAGCTAAACCGGGATTATGAAATAGTTGGCATCTATGGTGTGAAATCCTATTTCGTGGGTTTTTGGGAATTTAGTTTTTGGAGTATTTGTGCGAATTTTTTAAATAAACATATGAACCTGAGAAAAAACCCAAATGTATCCATTGAAGAAATTTTTGAAAATATTTATCAAAGTTGTTGCGTAGATTTAGCTAAATTAGTTGATTCATTTCATTCATAAATTTTTTTATTATCGATATTCGATCTATGTCCCAGCCAGTGTTGCCAGCATTGGGGATTTTTCCCCAAATTGGGGATATTTGTTCGTGAATAGGGACGAAATTTCAGAACTGGAGATTTGGCGAATTTTATAAATTTGGGGGATTTTGTGGGGATTTTTTTTTTTAAATCAGCTCAGTATAATAAATTAACATGAAATTTCTATGTTATTATAAAAAAGGACAGCGAGTTAAAATTTAATAAAAAAGAAAGCTATGCTGCTCTTTATTCCACGGTATTCGAAAGTTCAAACGATGGACTTGGACTAAAAACGGACACATGAAATAATTTTGTGACCCAAGCGCTAATTTATATTTGCACTTAGCTTGGCTAAGTCATTTTTGTACAATTGCATGAGAACTCGGGCCTAAATTTTCCCTCTAATCAGTGTTCATCACTGATATGGATGATAATTGCCACAAATATTGAAATAATGAACATGGTTCAACTTCATAATGATCTACCATCAAATTTTACTATTTGAATATTTGGAAGTGAATTTTCGTTCATAAGTATATGGTGGCCAAACTTTCATTTTCGTATCTCGAGTATTTGTAAGACGGTCACCTGCCACTTGGTGTTGTATTCCCAAATCTCGACCTCATTGCAGCTCGCAAACTGGTTTGAGAAAAATTTTATATTTATATATATTTTTATACCCTTCATCACTACTGTGGTACAGGGTATAATAAGTTTGTGCATTTGTATGTAACGCCAAGAAGGAAAAGTCTGAGACCCTTCGTTTAGTATACCGATCGTCTTAGAATTAAATTCTGAGTCGATTTAGCGATGTCCGTCTGTCTGTCTGTCTGTCTGTCTGTCTGTCTGTCTGTCCGTCTGTCTGTCTGTTGATGTATTTTTGTGTGCAAAGTACAGATCGCAGTTTTAGTCCGATTGTCCTAAAATTTGGTATAGGGTCCTGTTTCGGCTCAAAGACGATCCCTATTGATTTTGGAAAAAATCGGTTCAGATTTAGATATAGCTGCCATATATATATTTCACCGATCTGGTCATAATTGGCGTGTATATCAACCAATCTTCCTCAAATTCCGTACATCCGAATATTTTATGAGTCTCGAAAAACTTGCAAAATATCAGCCAAATCGGTTCAGATTTAGATATAGCTCCCATATATAGCTTTCGCCCGATTTACACTCATTTGCCCACAGAGGCCAAGTTTTTGCTCCGATTTAGTTGAAATTTTGCACAGGGAGTATAATTAGCATTGTAGCTATACGTGCCAAATTTGGTTGAAATCGGTTCCGATTTAGATATAGCTCCCATATATAGCTTTCGCCCGATTTGCACTCATATGACCACAGAGGCCATTTTTTAACTCCGATTTAGTGGAAATTTTGCACTGGGAGTAGAATTAGCATTGTAGCTATGCGTGCCAAATTTGGTTGAAATCGGTTCAGATTTAGATATATCTCCCATATATAGCTTTCGCCCGATTTACACTGATATGACCACAGAGGCCAATTTTTAACTCCGATTTAGTTGAAATTTTGCACAGGGAGTAGAATTAGCATTGTAGCTATGCGTGCCAAATTTGGTTGACATCGGTTCAGATTTAGATTTAGCTCCCATATATATGTTTTTCTGATTTCGACCAACATTTTCCTTGTTTTTTACTAACATTTTGTTCCATCCTAGTTCATTAGCCGACTTAAATTTTGAGTCTATAGATTTTGTAAAAGTCTATCAAATTCTGTCCAAATCGAGTGATATTTAAATGTATGTATTTGGGACAAACCTTTATATATAGCACCCAACACATTTGACAGATGTGATATGGTATCGAAAATTTAGATCTATAAAGTGGTGCAGGGTATAATATAGTCGGCCCCGCCCGACTTTATACTTTCCTTACTTGTTTTTAATTAAAATACTGCAGAGCATATTTCTTATTTTTTTCATAAAAATTTGTCACTAATGTATTGGGGATTTTTGTGAGGATTTTTAATTTAAATTGGGGATTTTTGGGGACAAGAGCTAGAAAAATACTGGCATCACTGGTCCTCGCAAACTGGTTTGACAAAAATTTTATATTTATATATTTTTTTATTTTTTAAATTAAAATACTGCAGAACGTATTTCTTATATTATTTCATAAAAAGTTTTCCAATAATGTATTGTGGATTTTAGTGAGGATTTTTAATTTAATTTTGGGATTTTTGGGGACAAGAGCTAGAAAAATACTGGCAAACTTGGTCCCAGCAAACAAAGCGTCACCAAAAAGATAATAAAAATATTCGTTTTGGATCCGGAAGTGGTGCAAAATGGATGTCCCCCATTTCAACAGATATCCCCCATTTCAACAGATGTCCCCCATTTCAACAGACGTTGCACTGTATAACTTTTTAAGGTGTGATCCGAATTCATTGTTTTGGATGTGAATTAAAAAAAATGTGATATTTTGGCAAATAAATAATTTTTATGATTTTTAAAAGAGTCTAAAGCTATCTAAAACGTTTAACCTCAAATATTTTTCGGAATTTTTCTAGAATAGATTTAGATGTTTTTTTCGAAAAATTTTAATTAATTTTATTAATTCTTACTCTGTTTCTAATCTATTTGAAACAAGAAAATTTAAAATTACCCATTAAAAATATGAAAACAGCGAGTTATACAAAATTGAGTGAAAAGAACTTTCTACGTAGTTAAAATAAATTTCTCAAATGAGTAAATTTTAATTAAATTGTGACTGTCTAGAAATTCATATAACGCTTAAGACATTCCACAACAGACAAAAATTTTTAATTCCAATTTTTTCTTCTAAAATCTGAAACTTTATTAAAGAACAGAAAAAAATATTATTTTTAATAAATTTCAACGGTCGTTGCACTCAATTTGAATCACTACTTGGGTTTGATACGAATTCAGTGTTTTGGATGTGAATTAAAAAACTTTGTAATATTTTGCCAAATAAATAATTTTTATAATTTTTTAATGCACGTTTGACCTTAAATGTGGTCAAAAACTTGCAATTTTTCTAAATTGGATTTTGCATTTTTTCGAAAAAAAATTTTAATACTTTGTCCCATTTTTTTAATTATATCCTTCGCCACTACTGTGGTACAGAGTATATATAATAAGTTTGTGTATTTGTACGTAACGCCAAGAAAGACCAGTCCCAGACCTATCGTTTAGTATACCGATCGCCTTAGAATTAAATTCTGAGTCGAATTAGCGATTTCCGTCTGTCTGTCTGTCCGTCTATCTGCTCGCAGCTCGCAGTTTAGATCCGATTGTCCATAAGTTTGACATAGAGTCATATTTCCGCTCAAAGACAATCGCTATTAATTTTGGAAAAAATCGGTTATCACCGAGCTACTCATAATTGGCGTGTTTATCAATTTATCTTCCTCAAATTCTGTACATCCGAATACTCGGAAAACTTGCAAAATATCAGCCAAATTGGTTCAGATTTGCATATAGCTCCAATATATACAGTGGAGAGCAAAACCGAGTGCATGAGTTAGTAAGCTTTATTTGCTTACTAAAAACCGTCTATTGAGTCCAATTGCTACAAAATTTATGTAATTTATACTTTATTTCCTGATAAACAAAATTGTACATTGAGATAAATTATATATCTATACTAATGTATTTATTAAAAAAAAAAAATAAAAAAAGTCTGAATCCAGCTTTACACTTTATGTCTAATTCATTAAAATGTCTTAGTATTTAGCCCACAGTCCTTTATATTTAATGGTTTTAAGTCATCTTGCATAGTTCTACTAAGTTTTTTTTTCAAGATAGGCGCAAACTTCCACAAACTCAGGCAAATTTGATTACACAATGTCAAGGTAGTCTCCTTTTTTCATGATTCCTTATTACTAACCAACGGCCAAGTGTGTCATTCGTCTACCCCCATATGAGAAAATTTTCTATATAGAAATAAGATTTTGAGAAAGTTTTCTATAGAAATAAAATTTTGTTAAAATTTACTATATAGAAAAAAAATTGTTTAAAAAATTTTCTGTGTAGAAAAACAATTTTGAGATAAATTTTGTCAAAAATTTTCTATGGAAATAAAATTTCGACAAAATTTTCTATAGAAAAAAATTTTGACAAAATTGTCTATAGAAAAAAAAATTGACAAAATTTTCTATAGAAATAAAATTTTTGACAAAATTTTCTATAGAAATAAAATTTTGACAAAATTGTCTATAGAAATAAAATTTTAACAAAATTTTCTATAGAAATAAAATTTTGACAAAATTTTCTATGGAAATAACATTTTGACAAAATTTTCTATAGAAATAAAATTGTAACAAAATTTTTGATAGAAATAAAATTTTGACAAAATTTTCTGTATAGAAAAAAATTTGACAAAATTTTCTATATAAAAAAAATCCCCACAAAAACCCCCAAATTTATGGAAATTCCCCACCAAATCCCCAAGTCCCCAATTCAGAAATTTCGTTATAAAAAGTTGAATGAAAAGAACTTCCTGAGTAGTTAAATAAAGAACATCTTTGGAGGACATTTTTTGGAAGTGCTTTTAAAGTTGTGCTCTTAGAAGTACTTCCAAATTTTTTTGCTGGGTATCTTTCGCTCGATATGCATTCATTTGGTTCCAGAGGGCAGAATTTTATATTGCTTTGCTTCAAATTTTGCACAAAGAGTACAACTGATGGTATCGTCAAGTATGACAAATATGGTTGAAATCGGTTCAGATTTAGATATATAGCTCCCATATACAGTGGGCGTCAAAATAAATTGTACAAAGTGATTGTTTTAATTAAGCGTTTTGCAGTGTTGAGTTTTTCATTTTTAAGTTTAGGTAGGGTCTTAAATACTTTGCGTTTGTGACTTGTGTTGCCCGATTTGGCAAAAAAATATCTCACAACATACAATTTACCACCTACATTTACATTGTGGTAACATATAGTCGACCACGCCCGACTTTAGACTTTACTTAATTGTTTTTAATCTGTTTTTTAACCCATTTGACACAAAAGTTACAAAAAAAAGTTAACATTACCCATATGAAAAATATGAAAAAAGTGAGTTATAAAAAAATTGAATTAAAAGAACTTCTTGTGTAGTTAAAAAAAAAATAACATCTTTGGGAGGACATTTTTGGAAGTGCTTATACACTTGTGCCCATGGACAACTTCCAGGTTTTTGTGTTTGCTGGGTAATCAAGAAGCAGATATTTCTTGAAATTTTTTTTTATTTAACCAACATTTCCTCTCGGTGTAAATGTTGTCCCAGTCTTTGTATCTATAATTTTTAATAACTAAAAATAAAATCGTACACATATGCAAAATATGCCTAAATCCAACTTTATGTAAATATGCTACTAATCCTCATCACATTTTCATTTAATATAAATCGTAGATATCTGATTATAACGATTTGTTTATGTTGTTGTTGTAACTCATAGTATTTGTTCATATTTATTTTAGTAATTTTGTTTGCCACCCTCTTTACCCTCCCTACCCTTCAAAACATTCGATATCATGCAATTTAGTAAATATTTGCTGAATTACTAATACATTGTTCGTAGGTATTTTGGGATATCTTAAAAAGAAGCTAGTATTTTTGGGGGAGGGGAATAGTAAGTGTATGAGGATGATAATAAAAAGTCACATTTACAGGGGCCAGGAAGGTCTTGTCAATACGATTTGTAAGCTAAGTTTATGTAATTAAGTAAATATTTCACACTTTAGCTTTTGCTTCGTTTTGTGTGTATGTGTGTGTGTTTTTTTTTGCGTCTTCCAAATACAATCACAATCGTCTAAGACGCAACAGAGTGTCAAGATATTTGCCTTTACTAAATAGCGGCATGATTAGTATGGTAGCTTCACTAACCCAACAGGGAAGGCTATGAAAATGGGCTCGGCTGTCAAATGGCCCAAAATGCGCAAACCTTGCAAATACATTGCTGGTAGATAAGAAGAAATGACCAAAAGCCTATGGACATGAGATAGATGGACAAATTGCCTATCTGAAAAATGTTTGGTTGGCAAATAATTGTGAATAAACGGAAGCACACGGTCTGAGCAATTGTATATAGGAAATGATGGGCTACGAAGCACAGACAAATGATAGGCTAAGGAAAGTAAATGGCAATGAATTTATGACCCAATTAACTGCAATAGTTTTCTGGTAGATATTTCTTAAAGATAAAAGGCTACGGCAAAGCATTGAAGAAAAGTCGAATATACTTTAAGAAAATTATATACAATCGTAATTATGCGTATTATGACATTGAATTAAAATATGTTAATTTTTTTATTATTATTTTTTTATCAACATTACATTTTAATTTATGAATAAACCTAAACTGAAAAATTATGGCCTCATACCAAAGATTATAAATCTTGAATTTTAGGATACTAAATAAGTTAGCATAGAAGACACAACTTTAAAAGCACTTCCAAAAGTGTCCTCCCAAAAAAGGTTTTTTATTTTGTTCACACAGGAAGTTCTTTTAATTCAATTTTTTATAAATCGCTTTTTTCATATTTTTAATGGGTAATTTTAACTTTTCAAATAGGTTAAAAACAGAGAAATGATTATTAAAATAGTACAAATTCATTCGTTTTGTTTTGTTATTGTTGGTTTTTTTCTTTACAAAGTACAAATTATTTAAATGTTGTCGAGAAAAGGCTAAATCCATTTTAGAAAAATTGCGATTTTTTACAAAATAGTTCAGGTCAAACGTTTCAGACAAGAGTTAGAATCACAGTTGGTAGAGTTCTCCCAGAAATTGTAGATTTTCTACTGTTTGGTAGATTGGTAGGATTCTTAGTGCTTTGGTCGATTTTGCAAAATACTCCATATTTTTTTAGGAATAAAAATTTTGCCAAAATTTTCTAAAAAAAAAAAAAAAATTGACAAAATTTTCTAAATAAATAAAATTTTGGCAAAATTTTCTACAGAAATAAAATGTTGACAAAATTTTCTAACGAAATAAAATTTTGACAAAATTTTCTAACGAAATAAAATATTGACAAAATTTTTCTAAAAAAATAAAATTTTGACAAAATTTTCTATAGAGCTAAAATTTTTACAAAATTTTGTAAAAAAATAATATTTTGACAAAATTTTCTAAAAAAAAATAAAATGTTGACAAAATTTTCTAAAAAAATAAAATTTTGACAAAATTTTCTAAAGAAATAAAATTTAAAAAAAAATTTCTAGAGAATTAAAAATTTTGACTAAATTTTCTAAAGTAAAATTTTGACAAAATTTTCTAAAGATTTAAAAATTTTGACAAAATTTTCTAAAGATTTAAAAATTTTGACAAAATTTTCTAAAGAATTACAAATTTTGACAAAATTTTTTAAAGACTTAAAATTTTGACAAAATTTTCCAAAGAATAAAATTTTGACAAAATTTTCCAAAGAATAAAATTTTGACAAAATTTTCTAAAGAAATAAAATGTTGACCAAATTTTTTAAAGAAATAAAAGTTTGACAAAAATTTCTAAAATATAAAATTTTAAAAAAAAAATTTACGAAAAAACAAAAATTTGGCAAAATTTTTTATAGAAATAAAATTTTGACAACATTTTCTAAAGAATTAAAAATTTTGACAACATTTTCTAAAGAAATAAAATTTTGACAAAATTTTCTAAAGACTTAAAATTTTAACAAAATTTTCTAAATAAATAAAATTTTAACAAAATTTTCTAAATAAATAAAATTTTGACAAAATTTTCTAACGAAATAAAAACTTGACAAAATTTTTCTAAAAAAAATAAAATTTTGACAAAATTTTCTATAGAGCTAAAATTTTTACAAAATTTTGTAAAAAAATAATATTTTGACAAAATTTTCTAAAGAAATAAAATTTTGACAAAATTTTCAAAAAAAATAAAATTTTGACAAAATTTTCTAAAGAAATAAAATTTAAAAAAAGATTTCTAGAGAATTAAAAATTTGGACTAAATTTTCTAAAGAATTACAAATTTTGACAAAATTTTTTAAAGACTTAAAATTTTGACAAAATTTTCCAAAGAATAAAATTTTGACAAAATTTTCTAAAGAAATAAAATGTTGACCAAATTTTCTAAAGAAATAAAAGTTTGACAAAAATTTCTAAAATAAAAAATTTAAAAAAAAATTTTACGAAAAAAACAAAAATTTTGCAAAATTTTTTATAGAAATAAAATTTTGACAACATTTTCTAAAGAATTAAAAATTTTGACAACATTTTCTAAAGAAATAAAATTTTGACAAAATTTTCTAAAGACTTAAAATTTTAACAAAATTTTCTAAATAAATAAAATTTTAACAAAATTTTCTAAATAAATAAAATTTTGCAAAAATTTTCTAAAAATATTAAATTTTGACAAAATTTTCTAAAGAAATAAAATTTTTACAAAATTTTCTAATGAAATAAAATTTTGACAAAATTTTCTAACGAAATAAAATTTTTAAAAAATTTTTCTAAAGAAATAAAATTTTCACAAAATTTTCAAAAGAAATAAAATTTTGACAAAGTTTTCTAGTGAAACAAAAATTTTGACAAAATTTTCTAGTGAAATAAAATTTTGACAAAATTTTCTAGTGTAATAAAATTTTGACAAAATTTTCTAGTGAAATAAAATTTTGATAAAATTTTCTAAAGAAATAAAATTTTGACAAAATTTTCAAAATAAATAAAATTTTGACAAAATTTTCTAAAGAAGTAAAATTTTGACAACATATTTTAAAGGATTAAAATTTTAACAAAATTTTCTAGAGAATTCAAAATTTTGACAAAATTTTCTAAAGAAATACAATTTTGACAAAATTTTCTGAAGAAATAAAATTTTTACAAAATTTTCCAAAGAAATAAAATTTTGCAAAATTTTCTAAAAAAATAAAATTTTGACAAAATTTTCTAAAAAAAATAAAATTTTGACAAAATTTTCTAAAGAAAAAAATTTTGACAAAATGTTCTATAGAAATAAAATTTTGACAAAAATTTCTATAGAAATAAAATTTTGACAAGATTTTCTATAGAAATAAAATTTTGACAAATTTGCTAGAAACTCGTTTTTTGATTTTTTTATTTGCCAGTTTTTTAGTAAAATTTGCTTAAAATTTTGGTAGATTATTTTTGGCACGAGTGGCAAAATAAATCAAAATAAAATTTTGAAAAAATTTTTCTAAAGAAATAAAATTTTGACAAAATTTTCAAAAGAAATAAAATTTTGAAAAAATTTTCTAGTGAAATAAAATGTTGATAAACTTTTCTAAAGAAATAAAATTTTGACAAAATTTTCAAAATAAATAAAATTTTGACAAAAATTTCAAAAGAAATAAATATTTGACAAAATTTTCTATAGGAATAAAATTTTGACAAAATTTTCTTTAGAAATAAAATTTTCTAAAGAATTAAAATTTTGACAACATATTCTAAAGAATTAAAATTTTAACAAAATTTTCTAAAGAATTCAAAATTTTGACAAATTTTCTAAAGAAATACAATTTTGACAATATGTTCTATAGAAATTAAATTTTGACAAAAATTTCTAAAGAATTTAAATTTTGACAACATATTCTAAAGAATTAAAATTTTAACAAAATTTTCTAAAGAATTAAAAACTTTGACAAAATTTTCTAAAGAACTAAAAATGTTAACAAAATTTTCTAAAAAAAAAAAATAAAATTTTGACAACATTTTCTATAGAAATGAAATTTTGACAAAAATTTCTAAAAAAATACAATTTTGACAAAATTTTCTAAAAAATAAAATTTTGTATAGAAATAACATTTTTTCAAAATTTTCTAACGAAATAAAATTTTGACAAAATTTTTCTAAAGAAATAAAATTTTGACAAAATTTTCTTTAGAAATAAAATTTTCTAAAGGAATACAATTTTGACAACATTTTCGAAAGAAATAAAATTTTGACAAAATTTTCTAAAGAAATTAAATTTTGCAAAATTTTCTAAACAAATAAAATTTTGACAAAATTTTCTAGTGAAATAAAATTTTCATTCGTTTTGTTTGTTATTGTTGGTTTCTCTTCAATCATTATTTTTGTTTTTGATCTCAGCTTAAAACCATGCATTGACTAAACAACAAGTGTAGCTTAAGGCAGTAGCCGACTATCAAACCTTTTTTTCGGAAGGTTCAAGTGTAGTTCACTTTGGGTTGAGTGAATTACCCGAATTTATTCTGATAATTGGTTGATAGTTTTGCTGCAAGTAGAGGATGCTGATGAGGAATGTGGTAATTACGAAAGAACTGTACATCCCACCATCTTGTAGTCTATAGGGCTTTGCCCAAATAAATTTGACAAGCATACTGTTCCTCTGTTGGTTAAGCTAAACTTGTAGTTTAGTCAATGCATGCTGTTAAGCTGAGATCAAAAACAACAATAATGAAATAAAAAAAATTGACAAAATTTTCTATAGAAATAAAATTTTGACAAAATTTTCTAAAGAAATAAAATTTTGATAAAATTTTCTAAAGAAATAAAATTTTGACAAAATTTTCAAAATAAATAAAATTTTGACAAAAATTTCAAAAGAAATAAATATTTGACAAAATTTTCTATAGGAATAAAATTTTGACAAAATTTTCTTTAGAAATAATATTTTCTAAAGAATTTAAATTTTGACAACATATTCTAAAGAATTAAAATTTTAACAAAATTTTCTAGAGAATTCAAAATTTTGACAAAATTTTCTAAAGAAATAAAATTTTGACAAAATGTTCTATAGAAATTAAATTTTGACAAAATTTTCTAAAGAATTTTGACAACATATTCAAAAGAATTAAAATTTTAACAAAATTTTCTAAAGAATTAAAAATGTTGACAAAATTTTCTAAAAAAATAAAATTTTGACAACATTTTCTATAGAAATAAAATTTTGACAAAAATTTCTTTAAAAAAAATACAATTTTGACAAAATTTTCTAAAAAATAAAATTTTGTATAGAAATAACATTTTGTCAAAATTTTCTAACGAAATAAAATTGTGACAAAGTTTTTCTAAAGAAATAAAATTTTGACAAAATTTTCTTTAGAAATAAAATTTTCTAAAGAAATACAATTTTGACAACATTTTCGAAAGAAATAAAATTTTGACAAAATTTTCTAGTGAAATAAAATTTTCATTCGTTTTGTTTGTTATTGTTGGTTTCTCTTCAATCATTATTGTTGTTTTTGACCTCAGCTTAAAACCATGCATTGACTAAACAACAAGTGTAGCTTGGGGCAGTAGCCGACTATCAAACCTTTTTTCGGAAGGTTCAAATGTAATTCACTTTGGGTTGAGTTAATTATCCAAATTTATTCTGATAATTGGTTGATAGTTTTGCTGCAAGTTTAGAAATAAAATTTTCTAAAGAAATACAATTTTGACAAAATTTTCTAAAGAAATAACATTTTGACAAAATTTTCTAAAGAAATAAAATTTTGCAAAATTTTCTAAAGAAATAAAATTTTGACAAAATTTTCTAAAGAAAAAAATTTTGACAAAATGTTCTATAGAAATAAAATAAATAAATAAAATTTTATGTTTTTGTTGTTTTTCGATCTTTATTTTCAAATAAAAGTCTTCTGTTTTTTCGAGCTTGAGATCGGTATATATTTATGTATTATTTTCTTTCAATATTTCGCAATTTCTTTGAATTGCTTCTTCAGGAAATATGTATCTATAATAAGTATATTATAATAAATTAAATTAATAGTATAAACTATTGATAACAAACTTTTTTTTTTATTTTTATATTAAATACATTAACAACATAAATAATTAACATCTCAACATAACACATTGTACCAGGCTAACATAAAAAGTAGGTGGATACAACATTCATTTCACTTACATCGTCTACAATAACTAAACACTTATTTTTATTGGAGTCAGCGAAACATCACTGCTCTCGTCAGGTTTCATTATTGCACTGAATGTTGCTCTGCCAATTGCTCGTCGTATATTCTAGTTTTGTTTCTGCATACCATTTGTCTGTATATGTGAGCGATGTTGTCCGTGTCTGTTTTGTAATTTATTCTCCTCGTCGTTGGTACGTTGTTTATGTGTAGCATTTCTAAGGTGTATCTCTTGTTTATGTTGCTCTCTCGTTGTAACACACGAAAGAAAATAATACATAAATATATACCGATCTCAAGCTCGAAAAAACAGAAGACTTTTATATAAATAAATAAAATATTATAAAAATTATATATTTGGCAAAATATCACAAAAATTTTTTAATTCACATCCAAAAGACTAAATTTGGATCAAACCTCAAGAGGTGATGCATATTCAGTGCAACGGCTGTTGATGTCCGCCATATTCGTCCTATGACAAGCTCATGTTAAATTAATCGCTTCTGCGCCAATTTTGCACCACTTCTGGATCCGAAACGAAAATTTTCCCAACTTTTTGGGCGAAGCATTTTTTGCTGGGTCCTTCTGTTAATAGTTTACTAAATTATAAACACTTATAAAAATTAACTTTGATTCTTTAAAACATTTAATTCAATATATAAAAACTACTCATAACCCTGGTAAAAATTCCAAACATTTGCAAAAATGTTGAAATCTTATTGAAACTTCATGAAAATATGCAATATTTGAGATCACAAATGCGCCCAATACGATGAAAGAAGAAAATACATGCCTACAGAGATGTGATGATGCGTAAAACGTGTTATCATTTTGTCTGTGGCATGGCATGACCACCACAACCACCACTTGTAATTGAAATGTCGCCCAGTGCATCATCAGACGATAAAGAGATCGAATGAAGAAAAAGTAAAAAAAAAAATAAGAAACAGGTTAGACCAGGTTCAATTGAACGCTTAACGGTTTAATATGCCAGTCAATCAATCAATCGATCAATAAATGTCATGCAATATACTTTTTTTTGATAAATAAAATAGATAATTTCCGTTAATAGTGGTAGTAGTGAAATCTTGTAAAAATCCTCATTTCAATTTTCAGTAGTTAATCCATACCAATGTCATTGACTATGTCAATAAAAATCACATTAAAAAATATTGACACAAATTATAAGGAAGATGACACACATCAACCTTATTCAAGTTCATTTAACTTCAAGTCGATGTATTACAGTGAAGTTATCCTGGCCCTGGCTATCAGGTTTACTTAAGAGTTTATTTTTTATTTGTTTGCAGAAAAAATTCCAGGGTTAACTGATAGCTAGCAGGGTCACTAGATGATGTTTTATTTTATTTTTGCCACACCATAATAATTCATATTCTAGGAAATTTCCTGTTTATTGCAGACGTTCAATGTTCTCACCAATAGCTTCAAGGATATTTCGCCCTTAATACCTTAGTCATCATTAATCATTTTTTTTTTCAGATTAACAATGACTTAAAGATTATATACAGTTTTCAAGGATATTTCCTATTGACTCTGAATATCAAGAATTAATCCCAGTCATTGTAGGATGATCAAAAGGGATATTGAATATATGAAATATCATATGAGACTTAAAAATATTAATATTTATTTATTACAATGGCTGTTTTTATTTTTGCAGTTCACAAGGTTTTGTGAACAATGACTCAACGATGGTTGTAATAATCTACAAAAAAATAATAATAAATGAACTTTTATGGGAAACATGAATTACCTCGAGAGAAAAACTTTACACAACTTTTTACACTACAAAAAAATTTTTTTTTTAACTACACCAGAAAAAATTGGAAACCCTCTTCATTCTTAGAGGTGGTAGATTTTAGAAATTTTTAACTACACTGTATTGCAAACGCCGATATCATAAATATAAGTAAATTTTTTCCACAAATTAAAGAAAATTTTAATAATTTTTTATTTTCACTTGTTAAAGAAAATTTCGGAATTCTAAGGAAAAAAATGTGAAAAATTTCTTTAGCACCATATGACTCTCATTATGGACTCCGTTTTGATGAAATTTACAAATTTTGAGAATATGAATTTTTTAGTTAATTTAACTAAGGCGCAAAAAAATTATTAAAGGAAATTTTAACAACAATATAATAATTTCAATGAAGTAAAACAGAGTTTAATTGATTTTGGTGCCCTTTTTCAGTGTGAAGTATCCCAGCAAAAAACGAGCTTCCGAAAAAATTGTTTGGATCCCCAATTTGTGATCCAGAAGTAGTGCAAACTTGAATCATCTCCAATGAATTTTACATGGGCTTGTCATAGCACGAAAGTACACCACTTTTGGATCCTTTGCATTGCTTTAGAAGTTGTTCGTTGGAAATTTAAGCAATGAAAAAAAAAAAAAACAAAAACATTTTTCACCAATTTCACTTTTTATTTTTACCAATATTTGTTGTTATATTTTTTTGTTATTATCTACTTTTAGCAATTTGAAAATTTTTTTGCCTCCGCCTGGGGTTGGACACGGGTTTGTTGGCACCATAACATAACGCCTTAGCACACTTAGCCACAAACGCTATTAAACGCAAAGCTTCGAAACGCCAGTTCAAATGTTTGTGATATGATTGTAATATAACATTAAAGCATAACATTCTAACTGCTTCATGAGATGTTCTTTATTAGTATGAACGAAAAGATAAGGAGCACAGGTTCGAATCTCATCAGCGGTGAAATATTTTTCTAAAATACAGTGAAACCTCTCAAACTTGGAAACTCTGAAAACCGGACACCTCCCAAACGTGGACAGTTTGCTGGGGACATATGCTATATTAACACATTAAATTTAACCTCTCAAAGCTGGACACCTCCCAAATGTGGACAACATTTAGGCGACCGTGAGTGTCCATTTTTCGGAGGTTTCACTGTATATATTTTTTTATTTTATATATCGTTTTTATTTTGATATTTTCGGCATTTAATTGTATATTTCCATTAAAAATCAAAAAAATATTAAAAACTATCGTAATTTGCAAAACCTTCCCAAAAGGTTTTGCAAATTATTTAAAACTTAATTTTTTAAATATTTTTTTACTTTTTTATTGATTTTCTATTTTTTGTGAAATTTAATTGTCTAAAATAATCACTTAAAATAGCGTAATTACGTACTTTCTAATACTTGTCGAAGAGGACAGCACCGATAGAGCCCGGGATGAGCTTTAAAAGAAATGTCTGTGGACTTGTCCAAAAGGACTGTATCGGAAATGAAAAAAAATGATGGGGAATTCCGGGATGCACTTTAAAAGAAATGTTTGTGGAACAACTTCAAAAATTTTTTTTGATATTACAAACGCCGCTATAAATAAATAAATATTTTTTTATATTTTTATAAAACTTAAAAAATTGTAATGATATATATTATAATAATTTGCAAAAACTAAAATAAAATGTATTTTTCTCTTGCATATGAATCTCAGCTAACTTAAATGTTTTATTAATCAAATATATTTTACTTTCAATTTAGGAAAATTTAACTAAATTCAATGAAACAAATTTTTAAAGCTAAGATTAGTTACATTCTTTTCATTAAATATAAAATATATTTATTTTAAATTAAAATTTTAAAATATATTAATTTTAAAGAAATTTGGAGCTAATTTTTGGAAAAGAAAGATTTTTTTAATAAAGCTAATAAAACAAAAAAAAAATAACTAATTTTTTTTTATTCACAGAAAAAAAATCTCCCCAATATAATGAAAAGTACATTAAATTTGACATTCCGTTTGTAATACATCAAAATGTTGGACTTAGACCCTATAAAGCTTATATATTATCTGGGTCGTGGTGAAATGCTGAGTCGATCTAGCGATTTCCGTCCATCTGTCCGTCTGTTGAAATCACGCTAATTTCAGAACGAAAAATCATGCAAAAATTGGTCTATATCGATCGATAGTTATATAGAGCCCAAGATATTACTTCCGGAGCCCTTTAAAGGAGAAGATTTCATCCAATTCGGTTGAACAAGACTACAATAATTGGTCCATATCGATCCATAGTATAGTGGCAGCCCGATATTTCAGGCTTACTTTCAGTACATGGGAGCCACCGTGGTGCAATGGTTAGCATGCCCGCCTTGCATACACAAGGTCGTGGGTTCGATTTCCTGCTTCGATCGAACATAAAAAAGTTTTTCAGCGGTGGATTATCCCACCTCAGTAATGCTGGTGACATTTCTGAGGGTTTCAAAACTTCTCTGAGTGGTTTCACTGCAATGTGGAACGCCTTTCGGACTCGGCTATAAAAAAGAGGTCCCTTGTCATTGAGCTTAACATGGAATCGGGCAGCACTCAGTGATAAGAGAGAAGTTCTCCAATGTGGTATTATGGGCTGGTGGCATTATTGGCCCGTACTTACACACAAAAAAATTTCACGAAAATTTTTCCAATTAAAATTTTAATTGAGTTTTAAAAAATATTCAATTAAAAATTTAATTGATTCAACAAATTTTTTAATTGAAACAAAAATCAATCACAAAAATAATAGTATCAATTAATTTTTTAATTGGATCAATTAACTTTTTAATTGACCTTCAATTAATTTTTTAATTGATACTATCATTTCCGTGATTGAAGACATTTCAATTAAAAATTGATTGGATCAATTAATTTCGTGATTGAATCAGAAAAAATTTTTTTTGTGTGTAGTAACGTAACTGTGAACGATGAGCAGCGCTACCACAAGATGATAGCCAACTTTTTTACGGCTAGTTAGGTGAACATTTTATTTAGAGACCGGTCAATTGGTCGTCAAGGTCGTGAGATTTAACGTATTTAGATTATTTTTCGCGGCTATGTGAAAGCTCATAAGTATACAGAAAATGTTTCAATGCCTCCAATTGTATTTCATATTGAAGTTTATTGTTATTTATTGGGCATCTTTTGATCAGGCTTATTCAGAAAAATATCATCAAAATATTTCCAATTAAAAAGTTCATTGAAGTTTAAGATATAAAAATTTTTAACCACATTAAAAAAAAATTAAGGAAATTATTATTATTGTTGTTTTTGATCTCATCTTAAAGCCATGCATTGACTAAACTACAAGTGTAGCTTAACCAACAGAGGAAAAGTATGCTTGTCAAATTTATTTGGAAATTATTTTTTTTTTGTTGTTGATATTTTTAATAAAAATATTTATAAATCCAATTTAAAAATTAAATTAAAATTAATTAAAAAAAGTAAAAAAGTAAAAACAAGTACCAATTAAAAAAAAAAACAAAATTAAGCCAATTAAGGATTTTATGTTATTAAAACTCTTTAATTGTAATTCCAATTAACAGATTAATTAAATGAAAAAGATTTACATTTAAAAAATTTGATAGTAAATCGTGAACAATAAGTTAGTTTTTTATTATTCTAAGAATTAAATAAAATTAACTAACAGATTATTTTATGTTTATGGTGCGGTAGCAAAGTCATAATGCCTATAAATTTTATTGTTCCTCTAAAAAAAACACACTTCCATTCTTTTCCGAAGACGATGAATTTGTTTATTGTTCAGATGTTCCTGGTTTAGTAACAGCGATGGGATAAGAGGAA
Source organism: Haematobia irritans (assembly GCF_050003625.1). Lineage (NCBI taxonomy): Eukaryota > Metazoa > Arthropoda > Insecta > Diptera > Muscidae > Haematobia > Haematobia irritans. The sequence continues at coordinate 36,594,965 of NC_134401.1, read as the reverse complement.
TATGATCCAAATGACGATATCTCTTAAACGACTTAGAAATTTTTAAAACAATGTAAGCACGGCTTAAAGGGAATATTGTTTGGGATTTTCGGATTTTTTTAATTTAATATGTTAAACCGTTTTGAAGTTATTCCAATATATGTACCGAAAGTGCCTTATTTTTGAACATAACGGTATATCTCGAAAATTCGAGCTGATAGAAAAAAAACCAAGTGCAGATTTTAATTCAGCAACCTCAAATTACGAAAAATTTACTGTACAAATCAACACAAAAAAGTTCAATTTTGTTCCCCTGTGTAATTGATTGCCTCTATTAAAAGTAGAGTTTTTCCACCAAACAGTGTTTAATTGCAAGAAAGAAATCAATTAAGTTTTTAATTATTTCCATTTATTATTTCTAATTAGTTTATGATAGACACTATAATTTTCGAGATTGAAGAAACTTCAATCAAAAAAATTAATGAGATCAATTAATTTTATGATTTAACCAAAAAACAAAATTTATTCTATGTATTTGAAGCAAACCTGAGCAGTGAAATAAATTTATTAAAATTAAATTAATTAAATATGAATTAAGATACAAAATAATTTATTAAAAAATTCTAAAGCCTAAAACACAGAAAAAATATTACCCAACATTTTTCCAATTTAAATTTTAATTGAATTAAAAAAATCTTTAAATAAAAAAATCATTGATATAATTATTTTTTTTATTAAATTTTATGTTTTTAATTGACATACAAATAATATACAAAAAAAAATAATTAATTAATTATTTTTAATATTTATGAAAAATAATTAATATTTTTTATACCCTGCGCTACACTGTGGAACAGGGTATTATAAGTTAGTGCATATGTTTGTAACACCCAGAAGGAGACGAGATAGACACATGGTGTCTATGGCAATAATGCTCAGGGTGGGTCCCTGAGTCGATATAACCATGTCCGTCTGTCCGTCCGTCCGTCCGTCTGTTTGTGAACACATTTTTGTGATCAAAGTCTAGGTCGCAATTTAAGTCCAATCGCCTTCAAATTTGGCACATGTTCCTAATTTGGGTCAGAATAGAACCCTATTGATTTTGGAAGAAATCGGTTCAGATTTAGATATAGCTCCTATATAAAGGGTGATTTGTTAAGAGCTTGATAACTTTTTTTAAAAAAAAAACGCATAACATTTCATCGGTTCTTTATTTGAAACGTTAGATTGGTCCATGACATTTACTTTTTGAAGATAATTTCATTTAAATGTTGACCGCGGCTGCGTCTTAGGTGGTCCATTCGGAAAGTCCAATTTTGGGCAACTTTTTCGAGCATTTCGGCCGGAATAGCCCGAATTTCTTCGGAAATGTTGTCTTCCAAAGCTGGAATAGTTGCTGGCTTATTTCTGTAGACTTTAGACTTGACGTAGCCCCACAAAAAATAGTCTAAAGGCGTCAAATCGCATGATCTTGGTGGCCAACTTACCGGTCCATTTCTTGAGATGAATTGTTCTCCGAAGTTTTCCCTCAAAATGGCCATAGAATCGCGAGCTGTGTGGCATGTAGCGCCATCTTGTTGAAACCACATGTCAACCAAGTTCAGTTCTTCCATTTTTGGCAACAAAAAGTTTGTTAGCATCGAACGATAGCGATCGCCATTCACCATAACGTTGCGTCCAACAGCATCTTTGAAAAAATACGGTCCAATGATTCCACCAGCGTACAAACCACACCAAACAGTGCATTTTTCGGGATGCATGGGCAGTTCTTGAACGGCTTCTGGTTGCTCTTCACTCCAAATGCGGCAATTTTGCTTATTTACGTAGCCATTCAACCAGAAATGAGCCTCATCGCTGAACAAAATTTGTCGATAAAAAAGCGGATTTTCTGCCAACTTTTCTAGGGCCCATTCACTGACGTTGTGGCAGATCGTTCGGCTTCAGTTCTTGCACGAGCTGTATTTTATACGGTTTTACACCAAGATCTTTGCGTAAAATCTTCCATGTGGTCGAATAACACAAACCCAATTGCTGCGACATTTCATTCATCGACATTTCACGGTCTTCAGCAACACTCTCAGAAACAGACGCAATATTCTCTTCTGTACGCACTGTACGCATTCGTGTGGTTGGTTTAATGTCCAATAAAGTAAACTGAGTGCGAAACTTGGTCACAATCGCATTAATTGTTTGCTCACTTGGTCGATTATGTAGACCATAAATCGGACGTAAAGCGCGAAACACATTTCGAACCGAACACTGATTTTGGTAATAAAATTCAATGATTTGCAAGCGTTGCTCGTTAGTAAGTCTATTCATGATGAAATGTCAAAGCATACTGAGCATCTTTCTCTTTGACACCATGTCTGAAATCCCACGTGATCTGTCAAATACTAATGCATGAAAATCCTAACCTCAAAAGAATCACCCTTTATATCTTTCGCCCGATATGCACTAATATGGACCCAGCAGCCAGAGTTTTACACCGATTTGCTTGAAATTTTGTACAAACATAGCACCTAGTCGTGTAGTCAAGTGTGCAAAATTTGATTGAAATCGGTTCAGATTTAGATATAGCTCCCATATATATCTTTTGCCCGATATGGACTTATATGGCCCCAGAAGACAGATTTTTGGCCGAATTTGGTTGAAAGTTTGCACTAGGGGTACAATTAGTAGTATAGTCAAGTGTGCAAAATTTGATTGAAATCGGTTCAGATTTAGATATAGCTCCCATATATATCTTTCGCCCGATATGGACTAATATGGTCCTAAAAGCCAGAGTTTTAGCCCAATTTGGTTGAAATTTTGCACAGGAAGTAGATTTGGCATTGTAGCTATGCGTGCCAAATTTGGTTGAAATCGATTCAGATTTAGATATAGTTCCCATATATAACTTTCGCCCGATATGAACTAATATGGTCCTAGAAGCCAGAGTTTTGGCCCAATTTGTTTGAAATTTTGCACTAGAGGCCAATTTTTTGCTCCGATTTAGTAGAAATTTTGCACAGGGAGTAGAATTAGCATTGTTGCTATGCGTGCCAAATTTGGTTGAAATCGGTTAAGATTTACATATAGCTCCCATATATATATGTTTTTCTGATTTCTTCAAAAATGGTCAAAATACCAACATTTTCCTTGTAAAATCGCCACTGCTTACTCTAAAAGTTGTAAAAATGACTCTAATTTTCCTAAACTTCTAATACATATATATCGAGCGATAAATCATAAATAAACTTTTGCGAAATTTCCTTAAAATTGCTTCATATTTAAACGTTTCCCATATTTATACCCTTCACCACTACTGTGGTACAGGGTATAATAAGTTTGTGCATTTGTATGTAACGCCAAGAAGGAAAAGTCTGAGACCCATTGTTTAGTATACCGGTCGTCTTAGATTTAAATTCTGAGTCGATTTAGCGATGTCCGTCTGTCTGTCTGTCCGTCTGTCTGTCTGTTGATGTATTTTTGTGTGCAAAGTACAGCTCGCAGTTTTAGTCCGATTGTCCTAAAATTTGGTATAGGGTCCTGTTTCGGCTCAAAGACGATCCCTATTGATTTTGGAAAAAATCGGTTCAGATTTAGATATAGCTGCCATATATATTTTTCACCGATTTGGTCATAATTGGCGTGTATATCAACCGATCTTCCTCAAATTCCGTACATCCGAATATTTTATGAGTCTCGAAAAACTTGCAAAATATCAGCCAATTCGGTTCAGATTTAGATATAGCTCCCATATATAGCTTTCGCCCGATTTACACTCATTTGCCCACAAAGGCCAAGTTTTTGCTCCGATTTAGTTGAAATTTTGCACAGGGAGTAGAATTAGCATTATAGCTATGCGTGCCAAATTTGGTTGAAATCGGTTCAGATTTAGATATAGCTCCCATATATAGCATTCACCCGATTTACACTCAAATGACCACAGAGGCCAATTTTTAACTCCGATTTATTTGAAATTTTGCACAGGGAGTAGAATTAGCATTGTAGCTATACGTGCCAAATTTGGTTGAAATCGGTTCAGATTTAGATATATCTCCCATATATAGCTTTCGCCCGATTTACACTCATATGACCACAGAGGCCAATTTTTAACTCCGATTTAGTTGAAATTTTGCACTGGGAGTAGAATTAGCATTGTAGCTATGCGTGCCAAATTTAGTTGAAATCGGTTCAGATTTAGATATATCTCCCATATATAGCTTTCGCCCGATTTACACTCATATGGCCACAGAGGCCAATTTTTAGCTCCGATTTAGTTGAAATTTTGCACAGGGAGTAGAATTAGCATTGAAGCTATGCGTGGCAAATTTGGTTGACATCGGTTCAGATTTAGATTTAGCTCCCATATATATGTTTTTCTGATTTCGACCAACATTTTCCTTGTAAAATCGCCACTGCGTAGTCGAAAAGTTGTAAAAATTACTCTATTTTTCCTAAACTTCTAATACATATATATATCGAGCGATAAATCATAAATAAACTTTTGCGAAGTTTCCTTAAAATTGCTTCAGATTTAAATGTTTCCCATATTTTTTACTAACATTGTGTTCCACCCTAGTGCATTAGACGACTTAAATTTTGAGTCTATAGATTTTGTAGAAGTCTATCAAATTCTGTCCAAATCGAGTGATATTTAAATGTATGTATTTGGGACAAACCTTTATATATAGCCCCCAACACATTTGACGGATGTGATATGGTATCGAAAATTTAGATCTACAAAGTGGTGCAGGGTATAATATAGTCGGCCCCGCCCGACTTTAGACTTTCCTTACTGGTTTTTTACTAACATTGTGTTCCACCCTAGTGCATTAGCCGACTTAAATTTTGAGTCAATAGATTTTGTAGAAGTCTATCAAATTCTGTCCAGATCGAGTGATATTTAAATGTATGTATTTGGGACAAACCTTTATATATAGCCCCCAACACATTTGACGGATGTGCTATGGTATCGAAAATTTAGATCTACAAAGTGGTGCAGGGTATAATATAGTCGGCCCCGCCCGACTTTAGACTTTCCTTACTTGTTTTTAATTAGACCAATTAATTTTTTAATTGTCGGTGGTGATTAATACTATTATTTCCGTGATTGAAGAATTTTTTTCAATTAAAAATTATTGGGATCAATTAATTTCATGATTGAAGACAAAAAAATATTTTTTTTTCCATGTAGTGAAAAATCTATAATTCTAGACTTTACTGAAACATTTATTTTATTATTGGTTTTTTGTCTCTCTGTGATGATTCTCAAAACTGATTTCGATTATTGATCAACATGAATCAACAGATGATCAGGGTCAAGATAAAAAAAAATAATTGCAAAAATTCCCCACTACAAAAAAAAAAAAAACACCACAATACAATCGTGTTTGACATGTAAATCAATTGGTTAAAGTTTAAGAAATTGAAAAATATTTTCATATATTTATTTTTTTGATTTCGTCAACAACATCGGCAACAATTTACACATTCGTCTGTCCCTAAACAGCAATAATAGCAGCAGCAGCACTAACAACATAAACCAAAAGGCAATGCTGACAACAGCGACTTAGCGTCGCAACGTCAAAAGAAAACGACAATGGCAACAAACATGGCTGACCTACTTCCGCTAAACGGTTAATTTTTTGGTTGCTTCGTTTCAATACGATTTTTTTATTGGCCATATTACATGGGGGGAAATGAATTAAATTTTTAGAAATTTTTTTTATTAATTTTTAGATATATTTGGCTATTTAATATTAAAGAGTTTTTATATAAAAGGAATTAATTTTTTTAAAGGTCACTTACTTCAGGCCTATGGAGAGTGAAGTTTTCGCTTTCAGTTTTAGGTTTGAAACGGCTACGAAGTTAGAACATCCACTTGAGGAATTTTTGTTTTTTGTTGTTTTTCCAATTATTTAATTTTTGTTTGTTTAATTTATTCCATAACTTTTTTTTGATTTCTTTAAAAAAAAAGTTTCGTTTTCGTTTCTTTCACTTTTTTGGGATTTATTTTCCAATTCAATACAATTTTTTTAAACCTGTTATTTTATTTTTTTGTTTTTCTCTTATCCAACACTTCACAAATATTCTATTTGAAGAAATTTCTCCGTTAGCACCACAAACGACTACAAAGAATCGAAAATGAAGGGAAAAAAATCAGGAAAAAATTTCTTGGTAAATTTTTAACTGACCAAAAAAAAAACGAAAAAAAAAATAAAAACAACACTACCAGAGCTGAGGCTCTTACACAAAGTAACTCTCGACAATGGTTTGGTTGAACGGGCACATGCGTACGCGTATATTTTTAAATAAATACTGGTCAATATGAACGGCGATCGTAAGACCAAAAAATTTCACTTTCTCATAATTTTGTATGCCTTCAGCATACACTTTTCAATACTTGGATGAAATGGGGAAAATGAATGGTTTTTTTTTGGGGGGGGGGCAAAAACAAAAAAGAAGAGGAGAAGTCATGGATGGAGCCATTGACGACGACAACGATAACGACGATGTTGGCTATGATGGTTGGCAGCAAAATCACTTCCACACTACTGATGACGATGGTGGAAATGTTGATAATGAAGTTCAAATTGATTATTGGTTAGGGCTTTGAAAAAAAAAAATCAAAGCAGAGGAAAAAGTAAAAAACTTCCACCATAAACTTCTTCTCTTCTTTTAAAGAATCCCCAACCGGAGAATTAGAGCATTCGTTCTCTTTAAGTTTAGCTCCATTAATACATAATAATTTTTTTTCTTCTTATTTTTTGTCTTAATATACCGTGTTATATATATATTTTTTTTTCGAAAAGCCAAAGAAATTGAAGAAGCGTTTTAAAAGCCGGTCAAAATCCAACTAAACCGTTTTCATCGTTGTAGAAATATTTTTGTTCAAAACCTCTTTGAAAGTCTGGCTCAGTCAATGCCATCATCATGATCTTCCAACCATCGTCGACGTCTCTGTCCAATTGCACGTTGAATGATGATGGTGTTGAGTAAAAGTAGCTGTTGCATGAAATCAAAGAAAATAATGCTGCCTACATAGTAGTAACTTTTGTATAACAACGCATGCGCAAAGTTTTTTCACTGCCAGCGTATCTAGCCGACATGAACAGGTATGATTTTATAGTTTCCTAGCCAACTTGGAAAAGAGAAAAAAATTTACAAAAAAAAACAAAAACAAAACAACAATTTGTGTTCATGAACTCTCTACCTATGGCTGTGCTCTAAATCCATTATGATGATGATGATCAAGTGTATTGGGATGTAAGCAGGGGAAGAGGCGAAAGTTGCAATATATACCTAATTCAAGGTCTTATGATGATGAAGAAAAAACATCATCATTGACTCTAGCGCAAAACGAGAAAATTCAAAACAAATAAAAATAATCTCAGAGAAAATTATTGGCAATGTGCTATATCTAAGTGAGTAAGTGAGTGAGAAGAACATTCGAGAATAATTTTCCTATAGTTTTTCTTTTTCTTCAAATTTTTTACACAGAAAGAACTGTAGATGAGGAGAAAATTAATAAATATTTTTGATTTTTTTAACTTTATATATAATTTTTTCAACAGTAAAAAAAATTTTATTAAATATTTATCTTTTCAAAAAAAAATATGTATGAAAAAGTAAAATTAAAAAAAAAATAATTAAAAAAATATTAAAATTTGGTATAGTAATTTTTAAATAACGAAGTACACAAAATTCTCTCAAACACATGCAAAAATTTAATCTGAAGCATATTTCTTATTTAAAAATTTATATTTAAAAAAAAATATGTATAAAAGTTTCGAAGGAGAAAATTTATAAATATTTTTGATTTTTTAATTATATATTTAACATTTTCAACAGTAATAAACATTTTCGTAAAAAATATATTAAAAAAAAAATATATAAAACGGTAAATTAAAAAAAAAATTAATTAAAAACAAGTATATACGGCTGTAAGTTCGGCCAGGCCGAAGCTTATGTACCCTCCACAATGGATTGCGTAGAAACTTCTACTGAAGACTGTCATCCACAATAGAATTACTTGGGTTGCGGTAACACTTGCCGATGGCAAGGTATCTTAAAACTTCCTAACACCGTAATATATACCACATAGTCCATACGTGGTATATATTAAACTAAAAAGGCCGATTAAATACGTATATAATTAAGCTCAAAGTTTCTATAGAAATACAATTTTGACTAAATAAAATTTTGACAAAATTTTCTATAGAAATAAAATTTGGAAAAAATTTCTATAGAAATAAAATTTTGACAAAATTTTCTATAGAAATAACATTTTGACAATGTTTTCTATAAAAATAAAATTTTGGTAGATTATTTTTGACTCGAGTGGCAACCATGATTATGAACCGATATGGACCAATTTTTGTGTGATTGGGGATCGGCTATATATAACTATAGACCGATATGGACCAATTTTGGCATGGTTATTAGCGGCCTTATACTAACACCACGTTGCAAATTTCAACCGGATCGGATGAATTTTGCTCCTCCAAGAGGCTCCGGAGATCAAATCTGGGGAACGGTTTATATGGGCGCTATATATAATTATGGACCGATTTGGACCAATTCTTGCGTGTTTGTTAGAGACCATATGCTAACACCACGTACCAAATTTCAACCGGATCGGATGAACTTTGCTCTTCTAACAGGCTCCGGAGGTCAAATCTGGGGATCGGCTTATATGGGAGCTATATATAATTATGAGTCGATGTGGACCAATTTTTGCATGGTCATTAGAGAACATAACATATATATGGGAGCCACCGTGGTGCAATGGTTAGCATGCCCGCCTTGCATACACAAGGTCGTGGGTTCGATTCCTGCTACGACCGAACACCAAAAAGTTTTTCGGCGGTGGATTATCCCACCTCAGTAATGCTGGTGACATTTCTGAGGGTTTCAAAACTTCTCTAAGTGGTTTCACTGCAATGTGGAACGCCGTTCGGACTCGGCTATAAAAAGGAGGTCCCTTGTCATTGAGCTTAACATGGAATCGGGCAGCACTCAGTGATAAGAGAGAAGTTCACCACTGTGGTATCACAATGGACTGAATAGTCTAAGTGAGCCTGATACATCGGGCTACCACATAACCTAACCTAACCTAGAGAACATATACTAACACCATGTACCAAATTTCAGCCGGATCGGATGCAATTTGCTTCTCTTAGAGCAATCGCAAGCCAAATTTGGGAGTCCGTTTATATGGGGGCTATACGTTAAAGTGGACCGATATGGACCAATTTTTGCATGGTTGTTAGAGACCATATACTAACACCATGTACCAAATTTCAGCCGGATCGGATGAAATTTGCTTCTCTTAGAGCAATCGCAAGCCAAATTTGGGGGTCCGTTTATATGGGGCCTATACGTAAAAGTGGACCGATATTGCCCATTTGCAATACCATCCGACCTACATCAATAACAACTACTTGTGCCAAGTTTCAAGTCGATAGCTTGTTTCGTTCGGAAGTTAGCGTGATTTCAACAGACGGACGGACCCAGAATATATACTTAATGAAATATGCTTTTCTTAGAGGCTCCGCAAGCCAAATCTGGCGATCGTTTTATATGGGGGTTATAAATAATTATGAGCCGATGTGAACCAATTTTTGCATGGTTGTTAGAGACTATATACCAACACCATGTACCAAATTTCAGCCGGATCGGATGAAATTTGCTTCTCTTAGAGCAATCGCAAGCCAAATTTGGGGGTCCGTTTATATGGAGCCGATGTGAACCAATTTTTGCATGGTTGTTAGAGACTACACCGAAAGAATTCTCTTCGTTAATTTTACGAAGAATTCTTCATTAACTATTCTTCCTGAATTCTTCATTAAAATAACGAAATTTTCATTCATTTTCGTAAATTTTACGAAGAACATTTTACGAATATACGAAACTTCTACGAAACATTCTACATTAACTTTTCTTCGTAAAAAGTTCGTACTTTTAACGAAACTTTCTTCACATTTCATGAATTTTGTGAAGAAGTTTTTACGAATATTTTACGAAACATTCTTCGTTAAAATGTCTTCATAAAAAGTACGAAACATTTTCTTTGAAATAACTAAGAAGTTTCATTGAAGTTGTAAAATTTCCGTTCGCGGCATTAAATTGTCTTTTATAATGTGCTTGAGTGTATTCCTTTATTCTATTTTGTATGCAAGTCTATGCTACTTCTCATTTGGGTGATAGCGCGCTATGAATAAAAGTGAAGCAATAAAACTCAAAATTATTCAAAAACTTAAGATGTAAAGTAGTGATGTCATTTTTCACACTTGCAACTACAACCAAATGCACTTTCGACTATAATTTTTTTTCTCAAAGTTCGAACATTTTTCAGAAAAAAGTACGAAATTTTTTCATAAAAAGTACGAACATTTTTCATAAAAACTACGAAATTGTTTCATAAAAAGTACGAAGATTTTTCATAAAAAGTACGAAGATTCTTCATAAAAAGTACGAATTTTTTTCTTACAAACTACGAAAATTTTGGAAGAACTTTTCTTCGTAAAAAGTACGAAATATTTCGTACTTTTAATGAAAAGTTTCTTTGGTTGTAAAACAATGACAAACTTCGTACTTTTAACGAAATTTTTCGTTCTTTTTACGAAGAAAATTCTTTCGGTGTATATATCAACACCATGTACCAAATTTCAGCCGGATTGGATGATAGTTGCTTCTCCTAGAGGATCCGCAAGCCAAATCTGGGGATCGGTTTATATGGGGGCTATATATAATTATGGGCCGATATGGACCAATTTTTGCATGTTTGTTAGAGACCATATACTAAAACCACGTACTAAATTTCAGCCAGATCGGATGCAATATGCTTCTCTTAGAGGCTCCGCAAGCCAAATCTGGGGGTCCGTTTATATGGGGGCTATACGTAAAAGTTAATCGATACGGCCCATTTGCAATACAATCCGACCTACATCAATAACAACTACTTGTGACAAGTTTCAAGTCGATAGCTTGTTTCGTTCGGAAGTTAGCGTTATTTCAACGGACGGACGAACGGACATGCTTAGATCGACTCAAAATTTCACCACGACCCAGAATATATACTTTATGGGGTCTTAGAGCAATATTTCGATGTGTTACAAACGGAATGACAAAGTTAATATACCCCCCATCCTATGGTGGTGGGTATAAAAATCGTAACTTCACAACTCTCCCTCAGCCCTCTATGTACTCTTACCGACCATGGGGAGGGAGTGCCATTAAGGGAGATTTCTAAAATATTTATTTTTGGATACTTAAATTATTTTTCTTTATTTTAGTTTAAAAATTAAATTAATTTAAGAAATAATGAAAAAGATATGTGCGAAAGATGTTTTTAGGGGAAATCAGACAACTTTTTTTGGGGTGAATTTTTTCTTTAAATGGATTCTAATTTCCTTAAAAATTTCTTTTTTAATACAAATAAAAATTTAATCTCGCAGCACAATAGGTTAAAACCAGCAAATCGAATATATTTTGTTTTTTTTTTTTTTCTTTACATATAAAACAGTGAACTATACCATAGAGAAAATCACCAAAATTAAATTTCAATTTCTTGATTTTTCAAAATGTCATCAATGGCTAAAGAAGTTTCCTTTTCTATTACAGTGTTTTTTTTTTTAAGAAAAAAAATCTTCAATAAAAACTTAAGCTTTTGATGTGAGTTTTTGTCTATAAAGAACTTTTCGTTAACCAAAACGTACGCTCAAAAAAAGTGAACCCTCTATTGAAGTTCACCACTGTGTTATCACAATGGACTGAATAGTCTAAGTGAATCTGATACATCGGGTTGCCACCTAACCTAGCCTAACATATTGGCAACTTCACATTTTTTTTAATTAATGTCTGGAGAAAGTTTCCTTTGCTCTAATAATTTTTTTTGGGTACGTTAGTTAAATTAAATAAAAAAACTGGAAAAATTAATGCATAAAGATTTACTAAATTCGTGTCTCCCATAAAATAGTTCAGAATTCCTTAAAATTTGTAAATTTTACCAATAATGCGCCTATCATGAATTTCGTATGGCACTAAAGACATTCTTGCAATTTTGAACTCCAATTTTTTCCTTCAAACTGCAAAATTTTCTGTAACAAATGAAACGAGTTAATTACGTCTAATACGTTTTCTTGAATTAATCGAAAAATATTTACTTATTTTTGTGATATCGGCGTGATGTCAGCGTTTGTAATACGGTTAAGTTAAAAATTAAAAATTAAAATTTCTAAATATAATCTGAATTTTCTAAAATTAACCAAAATTTTTCTTCCTGGTGGGTTCACTTTTTTTTCAGTGTACATTCCGTAGAGTGTATGATATATACACAAGCGGGTTGTTTGGTTTAAGATTTTTTATAAAATTAATATTTTTTTAAATTATATATTGTCCAATTTGAAGGCTTACCTTAATTTAATACTTTATTATAGTAGAGTCAATGTCCATTCTTTATGGTTACAATTATAGGGTCCATATAGGTGAATTTTTCTCTATAGTTCTTACCTGTAAAAAATGATTAAAATTAATGTATACGAATTTTGGTGTAAAAAAAAATAAATAATTAAATTCAAACGGTTCAAAGCTCATGAATTTAATAATTTTGATGTATTATAAAATTGTAATTTCCAAAAAACCGGAATTGGCCCAGCCGAATTTTATGTACTAAAGTCATCCAAAATCGAATTACTTGAATTGTTATAACAGTTGTCGATGACAAGGTCTCTTAAAACTTCATAACATGATCTTCTAAATAGTATTTTTTTAAGCCTGTTGAGAGATCAGATACCCACGTTTAGTTCATAAAATGTTTAAGGCATACTTAAAAAATCAAAAAAAAAAATAATAATATTTAAAACTATTAGCAAATAATTTTTCCAAAAAATAAGTTAAATTTAGTGTTAGTTTAACTACAGTTTTTTTGTGTAGGGTCGATCATCGGAAATTAAAAAATAATATTGGAAAGAAATAAAAAAAAAATTATAAAACTATGGTAATTTTGTTCTTTTTCATTACAAGAGTTGTTTCTGGACCTAAACATTTTTTTCAATGGAATTAAAAATGTTTTTCAAGGAATTCTTATTACAAAACACATATCGATTTCAATTGTTGACCACTTGATAGACTTATTGAATTCTTTACCCATTAAAGAATTCAATAATATAACATTAGTTTTGTTTTTTATGGAATAAAATTTATTTAATTGTATACAAAAAATAATCATATGAATTTTTCATGATCATATGAATTTTTCATAGACTTATTGAATTCTTTACCCATTAAAGAATTCGATAATATAACATTAGTTTTGTTTTTTTTTTTTTATGGAATAAAATTTATTTAATTGTATACAAAAAATAATCATATGAATTTTTCATGATGAAAACTATTTCGGTTAGGAATTTTTTGGGGAAATTTTGGGAATCTCGAAAATAATTGGTAACCGTGGTTGCAACACTTGTTTTCTAAAATCAACCTACATTTGCTTTCATGGTGGATTCACTTTGTTTTGGGTGTAATAATCTTGTATGGAAATTGCAAAGAAAACTATGTCACACTTGCCACATTTCTTCTTTAAATGTGGTATTCGAAACTTTACTCCAGACTTCCCAATGCCATGGCTAAATTATTTTGCTATGCTTTTTAATGGTCCTACTAATGTTGTTTTTGTTTGAGATTATAAGAATAAATAAGTTAAAGTTTTGTACTCTATAGTTGCTTAGTACAACTAAAACAATAACAATATACTCGCGTACATATATTTGTACACTCATGCAAGTATGTTTGTATGTATTTCCATGTTTTTATGCCACACCAAAGAACAAAAGAAAGTCGGGAGAAAAAAAAACCTCACAAGAAAATCTCGGTTAAGTTCGTCAATACTACTAAGTAGTCCCCAGCAACACCTTACCTAATAAACAAATATATGTGAAAGCACATGTGTGTGTATGAGAGTTTGTTTGAAAGAGAGTATTTCTTCGTTTATGTATAACGTTTACGTATACAATGCCGTCGTATACTTGTTAACGGTATTATCATAGTTCATTCATTCATTCATTGATTATGTATGCAACATTGGTGTTGCATTTGTTCGGGGTGGTGGTTGTAAGTGACAGTGTGAAGTTCATGTGCATAGTGGAAAAAACTATTTGACGCTAATAGGTATATAGGTGTCCTCCCTACTAACTTGTTTTGTTGACGTTTAATGCTTGCCACAAATAATTTTAATTGTTGCCTCGTTTTGTAATTGTGGTTAGTATGGGCACGGTTGCCACTCGAGCCAAAAATAACACTAGTTTACAAAAAAAATATTCATGGACACTTGATGAGAGTCGACTTTTCTTATGTATTTTGATCTGCTGAAATCGAAAAACATTTAAAAAAAAATTTTTATGCAACAGTTTTTGAGTTATCCCGTTATTTTTAGTTTTTTGCTCTTTTTTTCACTAAACAAATTATATCTCGAGTTAGAAATGTCCGATTATATGTTGCTGATACTTAAATGAAAGGTGTTAAGATGACGAATAATCGTTTATAATTGGATCTGTGATAGGTTAGGTAAAGTTAAAGTGGCGGCCCGATTAAAATTCAGGCTCACTTAGACTATTCAGTCCATTGTGGTACCACATTTAACAAAAAGTACCTATTACATATGGGCACTTCTAGTTTTAACCGCTGAACCTTCTGTTCCAAAAACATTAGCTGACTGCTTAAGTTAACGTTTTCCAGGTCCGCCAGTAATCTAAAGCTATATGCCCCTAATATTTGCTTACGCCTTACACAAAATGCCGGACACTCACACAAGAGGTGTTTAATTGATTCCTTTTCCTCCGCATCATGACAGCTCATACAATAGTCATTATACTTCGCGCCAATAGTTTTTGCAAAATCGCCTATCAGGCAGCGACCCGTTATAGCAGATATGAGGATCTGTGGTTCAAAAAATATCGATACGAAAAGGCAAAATTTTCAAAAAAAAAAAATTGTATTTTACAATGGACCTTTCTGCCAGAAAAGTATTAACCACTCTCCATGGTGGTATAGAAAAACGACCGAAAAATGAGAAGGTTATAAGCTATTGAGTGAACAAATCAGATTTTAGTCGAAATTTTATTTCTATAAAATTTTTTGTCGAAATTTTATTTCTATAGAAAACCTTATCAAAATTGTATTTCTATTAAAAATATTGTCAAAATTGTATTTCTATAGAAAACTTTATCAAAATTGTATTTCTATAAAAAATGTTGTCAAAATTTTATTTCTATAGAAAATTGTGTCAAAATTTTATTTCTATAAAAAATTTTGTCGAAATTTTACTTCTATAGAAAATTTTGTCAAAATTTTATTTCTATAGAAAATTTTGTAAAAATTTTATTTCTATAAAAATGTTGTCGAAATTTTATTTCTATAGAAAAGTTTATTTCTATAGAAAATTTTGTCAAAATTTTATTTCTATCGAAAATTTTGTCAAAATTTTATTTCTATAGAAAATTTTGTTAAAATCTTATTTTTATAGAAATTTTGTCAAAATTTTATTTCATAGAAAATTTTGACAACATTTTATTTCTATAAAAAAATTTTGTAAAAATTTTATTTTTATAAAAAATTTTATTACTATTGAAAATTTTGACAAAATATTATTTCTATAAAAATTTTTGCAAAATTTTATTTCTATAGGAAATTTTGTCAAAATTTTATTTCATAGAAAATTTTGACAAAATTTTATTCCTATATAAAATTTTGTCAAAATTTTATTTCTATAGAAAATTTTGTCAAAATTTTATTTCTATAGAAAATTTAGACAAAATTGTATTTCTATAGAAAATTTAGACAAAATTGTATTTCTACAGAAAATTTTTATTTCTGTAGAAAATTTACTCAAAATTTTATTTCTATAGAAAATTTTGTCCAAATTTTATTTCTATAGAAATTTTGTCCACATTTTATTTCTATAGAAATTTTGTCAAAATTTTATTTCTATAGTAAATTCTGTAAAAATCTTATTTCTATAGAATTTTTTTCAAAATTTTATTTATATAGAAAACTTTGTCAAAATTTTATTTCTATAGAAAATTTTGTAAAAATTTTATTTCTACACACAAAAAAATTTCACGAAAATTTTTCCAATTAAAATTTTAATTGAGTTTTAAAAAATATTCAATTAAAAATTTAATTGATTCAACAAATTTTTTAATTGAAACAAAAATCAATCACAAAAATAATAGTATCAATTAATTTTTTAATTGGATCAATTAACTTTTTAATTGACCTTCAATTAATTTTTTAATTGATACTAGCATTTCTGTGATTGAAGACATTTCAAATAAAAATTAACTGGATCAATTAATTTCATGATTGAATCAGAAAAGAAAATTTTTGGTTGTATAGAAAATGTTTACAAAATTTTGTCGATTTTTTTTGCTATAGAAAATGTTCTCAAAATTTTATTTCAATAGAAAATTTTTATTTCTGTAGAAAGATTACTCAAAATTATATTGTATAAATAGGAAATTTTGTCAAAATTTGATTTCTATAGAAAATTTAGACAAAATTGTATTTCTATAGAAAAATTTTGTCAAAATTTTATTTCTATAAAAATGTTGTCGAAAGAAAGTTTATTTCTATAGAAAATTTTATTTCTATAGAAAATTTTGTCAAAATTTTATTTCTATAGAAAATTTTGTCAAAATGTTATTTCTATAGAAAATTTTGTCAAAATTTTATTTCTATAGAAAATTTTGTCAAAATTTTATTTCTATATAAAATTTTGTCAAAATTTTATTTCTATAGAAAATTTTGTCTAAATCTTATTTCTATAGAAATTTTGTCCAAATTTTATTTCTATAGAAAATTTTGTAAAAATTTTATTTCTATAGAAAATTTTGTCAAAATTTTATTTCTATAGAAAACTTTGTCAAAATTTTATTTCTATAGAAAATTTTGTCAAAATTTTATTTCTATAGAAATTTTGTCAAAATTTTATTTCTATAGATTTTTTCACAATTTTATTTCTATAGAAAATTTTGATAAAATTTTATTTCTATAGAAAATTTTGTCAAAATCTTATTTCTATAGATTTTTTTTTCACAATTTTATTTCTATAGAAAATTTTGTCAAAATTTTATTTCTATAGAAAATTTTGTCAAAATTTTATTTCTATAGAAAATTTTGTCAACATTTTATTTCTATATAAATTTTTGTAAAAATTTTATTTCTATAAAAATGTTGTCGAAAGTTTATTTCTATAGAAAATTTTATTTCTATAGAGAATTTTGTCAAAATTTTATTTCTATAGAAAATTTGTCAAAATGTTATTTCTATAGAAAATTTTGTCAAAATTTTATTTTTATAGAAAATTTTGTCAAAATTTTATTTCTATAGAAAATTTTGTCAACATTTTATTTCTATAGAAAATTTTGTCAAAATTTTATTTCTATAGAAAACTTTTTTAAAATTTTATTTCTATAGAAAATTTTGTCAAATTTCTATTTCTATAGAAATTTTGTCAAAATTTTATTTCTATAGAAAATTCTGTAAAAATCTTATTTCTATTGAATTTTTTTCAAAATTTTATTTCTACAGAAATTGTTGTCGAAATTTTATTTCTATAGAAAATTTTGGCAAAATTTTATTTCTATAAAAATTTTGTCAAAATCTTGTTTCTATAGAAAATTTTGTCAAAATTTTATTTCTATTGAAAATTTTGTCAAAATGTTATTTCTATAGAAAATTTTGTTAAAATCTTATTTTTATAGAAATTTTGTCAAAATTTTATTTCTATAAAAAAAAAATTGTAAAAATTTGGTTTTTATAAAAAATTTTATTACTATTGAAAATTTTTACAAAATTTTATTTCTGTAAAAAATTTTGACAAAATTTTATTTATATAGAAATTTTGTCATAATTTTATTTCTATAGAAAATTTTGTCAAAATTTTATTACTATAGAAAATTTTCTCAAAATTTTATTTCTATAGAAATTTTGTAAAAATTTTATTTCTATATAAAATTTTGTCAAAATTGTATTTCTATAGAAAATTTTGTAAACATTTTATTTCTATATAAAATTTTGTCAAAATTTTATTTCTATAGAAAATTTTCTCAAAATCCTATTTCAATAAAAAATTGTGTCAAAATTATATTTCTATAGAAAATCTTATCAAAATTCTATTACTACAGAATATTTTCTCAAGATTTTATTTCTATAGAAAATTTTGTCAAAATTTGATGTCTATAGAAATTTTGTCAAAATGTTATTTCTATAGAAAATTTGGCAAAATCTTATTTCTATATAAAATTTTGGCAACATTTTATTTCATAGAAAATTTTGTCGAAATTTTTTTTCTACAGAAAATTTAACAACAGATCAAGAATTCTACCAATCTACCAAACAGTAAAAAATCTACCATTTTTGGTACAATTATACCAACTGTGTCGGTCACTCTAAAGGGTGACCTATTTTTATACCCACCACCATAGAATGGTGACGGGGGTATAATAAGTTTGTCATTCCGTTTGTAACACATCGAAATATCGATTTCCGACTATATAAAGTATATATATTCTTGATCAGGGAGAAATTCTAAGACGATATAACGATGTCCGTCTGTCTGTCTGTTGTAATCACGCTACAGTCTTCAATAATGAAGCAATCTTTCTGAAATTTTGCACAAACTCGTCTTTTGTCTGCAGGCAGGTCAAGTTCGAAGATAGGCTATATCGGTCCAGGTTTTGATATAGTCCCCATATAAACCGACCTCCCGATTAGGGGTCTTGGGCTTATAGAAATCGTAGTTTTTATCCAATTTGCCTGAAATTTGAAATCTATAGGTTTTTTATGACCATAAAGAGGTGTGCCAAAAATGGTGAGTATCGGTCCATGTTTTGGTATAGCCCCCATATAGACCGATCACCCGATTTTACTTCTTGGACTTATAGAAACTGCAGTTTTTATTCAATTTACGTGAAATTGGAAATCTAGAGGTACTGTAGGATCACAAATACGTGTGCCAAAAATTGTGAGTATCGGTTCATGTTTTGGTATGGTCCTCATATAAAACGACCTCCCGATTTGGGGTCTTGGGCTTATAGAAACCGTAGTTTTTATCCAGTTTGTCTGAAATTGGAAATCTAGAGGTATTTTAGGACCATAAAGAGGTGTGCCGAAAATGGAGAGTATCGGTCCATATTTTGGTATAGCCCCCATATAGACCGATCTCCCGATTTTACTTCTTGGGTTTATAGAAACCGCAGTTTTTATTCAATTTACCTGAAATTGGAAATCTAGAGGTATTTTAGGACCATAAAGAGGTGTGCCAAAAATGAGGAGTATCGGTCTATGTTTTGGTATAGCCCCCATATAGACCGATTTCCAGATTTTACTTCTTGGGCTTATAGAAACCGCAGTTTTTATTCAATTTACCTGAAATTGGAAATCTAGAGGTATTGTAGGACCACAAATACGTGTGCCAAAAATTGTGAGTATCGGTCCATGTTTTGGTATGGTCCCCATATAAAACGACCTCCCGATTTGGGGTCTTGGGCTTATAGAAACCGTAGTTTTTATCCAATTTGTCTGAAATTGGAAATCTAGAGATATTTTAGGACCATAAAGAGGTGCGCCGAAAATGGTGAGTTTCGGTCCATATTTTGGTATAGCCCCCATATAGACCCATTTCCCGATTTTACTTCTTGGGCTTCTAGAATCCGAAGTTTTTATCCTATTTGCCTGTAATTTGAAATCTAGAGGTATTTTCGGGTCATAAAGAGGTGTGCCGAAAACGGTGAGTATCGGTCCATATTTTAGTATAGCCCCCATAAGAACGATCTCCCGATTTAACTCCTTGGGTTTCTAGAAACCGTAGTTTTTATCTGATTTGCCTGAAATTGTAAATATTCTGGTATGTTAGGCTCACAAAAACGTGTATCGGATTAAGTTTTTATCGGTCTATTTGGTAATGCCTCCATATAGACCGACTTCACTTCTTGAGGGTGTAGAAGGCGCACTTATCATGAAAATTGCTTGAAACTCAATGTAAAATTTCCAGACTTTACTTCTACAGATTTAAGATTTCAAATCAAGACGTTATTTTATAATTTTCTTGCACACTTACAAGAGATGGTAATGATTCCTCTAAAATTCAAACAAAAATGGTTCTTATAAATCCAGAATCTGATATAGTCCTCATAGGTGAAATCTTTAAATTTATCTTCGGGAAGTGTCCTCAAGTCCTCAAGCCCTCCTGAAATTTCAAAGTAAAACCCTAATATTTGGTTCATGGTGGTGGGTATTTAAGATTCGGCCCGGCCGAACTTAGTGCTGTATATACTTGTTTTTTTATAATATCCACCATAGAATGTGGATATACGAACTGTGTCAATCTGTTTGAAAAAGTTTGACATATTGGTCTGAGTAACTTTTATCAATTCAAATGGTTAGAAATTTAGCAGTACATGAAATTCTCTAAAAATAAGCTCTAAATTATTACCACGGTCAAATATATTTTTCTCTACGTTTATGAGATTCAATTTAAAGTGGTTTAACCGACAGATAAGTTTTGATATAACTTTAAGTACATGCGTTGAAATTGATCAACATCATGCATCAGTTCATTGACATGCGAATGTTTCTTTCGATATCATGAATGGAATAAATGCTAATCTTATGCTCTTGGCTAACATAAAAATCAGCATGCAATGCCATTGTACACTGTGGTTCAAAGTTTTTTTTTTTAACTCAACAAAATAGTGAACCCGCCAGGAAGGAAAATTTTGATTAATTTTTGAACATTTAGGTTAATTTTACAAAATTTTAACTAATCTGTATTACCAAGGCAAATGTCACACCGATTTCACAAAAATCAGTAAATATTTTTCGACAAATTCAAGAAAATTTATTAGACATAATTATTATTATACCCTCCACCATAGGATGGGGGTATATTAACTTTGTCATTCCGTTTGTAACACATAGAAATATTGCTCTAAGACCCCATAAAGTATATATATTCTGGGTCGTGGTGAAATTCTGAGTCGATCTGAGCATGTCCGTCCGTCCGTCCGTCCGTCTGTTGAAATCACGCTAACTTCCGAACGAAACAAGCTATCGACTTGAAACTTGGCACAAGTAGTTGTTATTGATGTAGGTCGGATAGTATTGTAAATGGGCCATATCGGTCCACTTTTACGTATAGCCCCCATATAAACGGACCCCCAAATTTGGCTTGCAGACTCTCAAAGAGAAGCAAATTTCATCCGATTCGGATGAAATTTGGTACATGGTGTTAGTATATGGTCTCTAACAACTATGCAAAAATTGGTCCACATCGGTCCATAATTATATATAGCCCCCATATAAACCGATCCCCCGATTTGGCTTGCGGAGCCTCTAAGAGAAGCAAATTTCATCCGATCCGGCTGAAATTTGGTACATGGTGTAAGTATATGGTCTCTAATGGCCATGCAAAAATTGGTCGAAATCGATACATAATTATTTATAGCCCCCATATAAACCGATCCCCAGATTTGACCTCCGGAGCCCCTTGGAAGAGCAAAATTCATCCGATTCGGTTGAAATTTGGTACGTGATGTTAGTATATGGTATCCAACAACCATGCAGGAATTGGTTCATATCAGTCAAGGCCGTATTCAGGGGGGGGATGAGGGGGATCAAACCCCCCCCCGAAATGAATGAATATTTTTATATAAATAAATACAGTTTGTCAAGAAAGTGTTTTGACAATGGGATAAAAATTATGTTTTGTTCCAAAATTAAATATAATGAAATTTTAAAAAAATATTTTATTATGTATTTTGCAAAGTATACATACGTACACAGAATTAAAAATTTAATAAAATATTTAATATTTCAATTATTTCTAGAATTTGAAATATTTGGCAATGTCAAAAGACATACTTGACATACTGTATATATTTTTAGCTGCATAGAAAAATCTTATCGACGATGTTGAAGAAAAGCTGGAGGTTTTATTTTGAAAAACGCTTACCTATAAAACTTGTATAAATCATAGAATAGTAGTTGAAAAGCCCGTCAAACGACGGTCGAAAAAAAACAAATTGTTTTTGTTCTCGCACCACAAATTTCATTTTGGAAAATGTATTTCTGCTTTTTATGTGTTTGTTGTTCTTTTTGTGAACATGACTCGCTTTGTTTGGCCATAGCAACAACAACGAAACAGCCAAACACACATGTGTAAATGAAATGGCGCAAAACCTGCGAAAAGAACCTGCCTAATTCAGCGATAGAAGCAATAAAGAGATATTTCCAAACGTGCATATTCTTTTAAAAATTTTGGTCACTTTGCCAGTTACTCAGGGATGGAAAATACAATTTTTAAGAAAGTACAAAAAAGGTATTTTTTGAGCGGAAAGGTACTTTTTACTAAATTTCAACAAAAAATTCACTGGAAGATTATTGTCAAGAGACTGAATTTTAAATAAAATAAAATTTTGAAAAAATTTTCTATATAAATAAAATTTTGCAAAAATTTTCTATAGAAATAAAATTTTGCAAAAAAATTCTATAGAAAAAATTTTGCAAAAATTTCCTATAGAAATAAAATTTTTACAAAATTTTCAATTGAAATAAAATTTTGACAAACTTTTCTATAAAAATAAAATTTTGCAAAAATTCTATATAGAAATAAAATTTTGACAACATTTTCTACCGAAATAAAAAATCGATAATATAGAATCGCATTCTTTTTTCGACTAAAACTTTCTTGAAGTTCAATAAAATCCTGTTTTTGACTATGTCTTTTACAAAATCGAGATTTTCTTCCCACATGCCATATTTGTAAAAGACTATTAGCAAATAAGGTTGATAAAGACTTTCTCAAAATATTAAAATATTTTGTCAAAGCTATTGTACCATAAATCTGATATCGACTCAAAAATGTCTACACAAAAGGTACTAAATCATTCGCGGGGGTACTACGGTACTGACCGGGGTGAAAAAGGTTTGAAAAAAGTACTATAGTACTGCATTTTCCATCCCTGCAGTTACTACGTGCTCATCCGAACGTTCATTTTCAACAATGAAGAGATTAAAGACGTATCTTAGAAATTCGACTAGAGAGAATAGACTCAAAGGGTTGGCATTAATGTCGGTTCATCGCCGAATAAATGTGCCGACTGAAGAAGTCATTGATTTATTTGCTGCCCAAAAAGCCCGTCGGCTAAATTTAATATTATAAAAAGATTGTATACCTATGCATAAATAAAATTTTCTACACATGAGATTATATGAATATTTTTTTTTAAGTTGAGTTTTATGTTGTATCTACAAACAAATTTCTTTGGGTGTAGCATATTGCAGATGTGTGCAGTAAAAATTTATGCGATTTCAAATAACATTAGATGTTGGCTATTATCCTGCCAACATTTTTTGAATTTGACGGCGCTTCTGAGAATCCGCACCAAGTCAAAAACAGTCGTATACGATATCCAAAATACGTCGGAAAAGCGCCGTCACTACTGAGAAGTTGTACCACGCCAAGTTACTACAAAAAGGCATCGCATGAGTGCAATTATTAGGTGCCTTTTTAAATACATTTAAAACGACGCCAACAAGAGCCCCTTCAAACTATTAGAAAAAGGGCATTTTAAGATAGTTTTAAAAGAATCATTGTGGTCAAGTAAAACACGATTGTTTAGATGTTTTTGTTTTTTTGATTCAACATTTATAAATTCTTATAAATATAACATTTACACGACTATCACATTTAACATAATTTTTTGCATTAATAAAAGAATGATGTTGAATTACAAGTAGCAAGTTACATGTTTCAGCGTCTATCAGCCTGTTTTTTTTATTCTCGATGGAGGCAGTGTGTCTGAAAAACTATCACTTAATCGATTTGGAAATTCGGAAATTGTTCACCAATATACCTTTCATAATTTTAAGCGTAATAACTATGTTTTCAGCACTTAATTTTCGTTTTTCTTTTAAATAAATTATAATTAGCTAGTTGCGCTTGGCGTTTCACAAAATATAAAATGGCTTTTGTAACAATAGTGATGGCAAAATACCTTCATGTATATTTTGTACTTTCTGATACGCGCTTCCCCATCACAGTTGGCGATTGTTGCAGTGTCACTAACGAGTCTGTGGTAGCGATGAGTATGAAATGGATCTTTGAAATGCTGGCAGGGTAATATCAAAGGCTTTTCTGTGAGTGTTATTACGCTTACCACATAGTAGTACACTGTTAGAAAAATATGTTTTTCATATGTCCCGATATAAACAAAATGTGTTTCTGGCACAATTTTAAAACACAATATATTTAAGTGCATACATGTAATGTTCCTAAACTAACACTAAATGTTTGGGACATCTATGTTAATATGTTAGAATATATTATGTTTGGGGCATGAATGTTTCATAAAAATCATATGTGTAAATGCAAACTTATATATATTTACAAATTTCGACTAAACATACATATGTTGTGATATTTTATTCAAAGCGACAGAGAGAGTATAGAGAAAGAAATAGAGATGGAAACCGGGAGAGTTGACGAAAGATATCAACATAACACAGAGAAAGAATCAAAAGAGAACAATTTCTGTGAAACCGCTTTTATGTTGTTTCGGAAAACTGTTTTATGATAAGGCCAAAAATTTGATATGCTTAAGTCTAAATATTATTTAATTTGAATAAAGAGAATAGACATTCGGAACCAAGAGAATAGACATTTGAAAAACAAACAGCTTATGTTTTCGCCTTGAGAGCAGCATTTTATGTATGTGTGGACATGTGTTTTGTTTACCATTTTGGCATTATGGGCATAATTTTTTTCTTGGTTCGTTAAAAGAAATCAGGGGTCTCCATAAAAATAACGAAAGGGCACTATACTCTTTTTAGTCAGTAAAATGATTAATAACCCACATTTCGAAGTTTCATTATAAAAATTTAATATAGTATAAATATTGAACCCACGACCCTTTGCATGCAAGGCAGACATGCTAACCACTGCTCCACGTGGCAAACAAATGTATGTTTCTGTTAAATAATGTTATGTTTGCATGGGCTCGTGGGCGCTGCAAACTATGCTATATAAATGTAACTTATAACGATAATTATCTACTGGTGACTATAACAGCTACGTAGTCCAGTGGATAGTGTGTTGGCTTACAAACTGTATGGTCCTCGGTTCGATTCTCCGTACAGGCGAAAGGTAAAATTTATAAAAGTGAATAATTTCTTCAACATTATTTGTATTACAGAAAAAGGTGCCAAGAACTGAAATATTTCGTGGAATTGAAAATTACGAGTATGTTGGGCAATGAGCACAATCGTCTTTGGGAAAAATTCTTCCAAGCATATAATATTTTTGGGCTCAAAATGCTTCCAAACATATAATATGTTCACATAAAACAAACATATTAATATTTCGGCAGTATCCAATAATATATGTGCTTCCTGCAAAATATGTTTGGAACATATGTTAATGAAACAATTTTTTTGAGGGTGTATAAGTACAAAAATTTTACTTAGAAATATAACATAGTCACTGAAACTTATTTACATACGATTTCACAATATCATGTTATATTCTAAATTGTTCAATTGTCTCAACATCATCATCATCATATGTTCAACTTACTTTCGATTCTTTTCTTGAGGTAGCGGGGGATTTACAAAAATATTCGCAAGCAAATAATAGAATTTCCACCTATTTTGCAATAAATGTAGCTAGAATGCAATAATTTATGGCTTAATTTATTACCATACAGAAAAAACATAATTACCAGCCAAATTCAAATTTCGGATTTCATTGAATCAAAATATGAATCTGACTTTATATTCAATACATGTATACGTGTGTGATTTTTATTTAATTTTTGTTTTTAAGAAAATTCTTGTTTACATATGGAAATTTTGTATTTACATATATTTGTTTAGATCTTTATTTGCCATTGAATTCTAGGAAAATAAACACAAGTAAATGTCAATTAAGGAAATATATACCTTTACATGGGCTAAAACGCAAATTTCCATAAAAATTTGTATCAAAGAGAAATTCTTGAATGTGGGTCATTCCAGGAAAACTACAAAAATTTACACAAATAAGATGTAAACATGAGTTCTTGGTTGTAGAAACACTCGGTTGCTATTTTAACTCGACAGTTTTAATTCAAACAGGAAAGTCTAAATATGAGACATTCTACGAGTATACTAAAAGAAACAAGTATATACGGCCGTAAGTTCGGCCAGGCCGAATCTTATGTACCCTCCACCATGGATTGCGTAGAAACTTCTACGAAAGACTGTCATCCACAATTGAATTACTTTTTTTGTGGTATCTTAAAACTTCTTAACACCGTTTTCTAAATTGTGAATTAGTCGCTTATATGGGGGCTATATACAATGATGAACTTGATATGGACCAATTTTTGTGTGATTGGGGTCGATTTATCTGAGGGCTATATATAACTATAGACCGATATGAACCTAATTAGGCATGGTTGTTAACGGCCATATACTAGCAAAATGTACCAAATTTCAACTGACTCTGATGAAATTTGCTCCTCCAAGAGGCCCCAAAACCAAATCTCGGGATCGGTTTATATGGGGGCTATATATGATTATGGACTGATATGGACCACTTTTGGCATGGTTGTTAAATAACATATACGTACCAAATTTCAACCAGATCGGATGAATTTGGCTTCTCCAAAAGGGACCGGAAGTCAAATCTGGGGATCGGTTTATATGGGGCTATATATAATTATGGACTGATATGAATCAATTCCTGCATGGTTGTTGAATACCATATACTAACATCACATACCAAATTTCAACCGAATCGGATGAATTTTGCTCTTCCAAGGGGATCCGGAGGTCAAATCTGGGGATCGGTTTATATGGGGGCTATATACAATTATGGACCGATTTCGACCAATTTTTGCATGGGTATTTGAGGCCATATATTAACACCACGCACCATATTTCAACTGAATCAGATGAATTTTGATCTTCCAAGAGGCTCCGGAGGTCAAATCTGGTAATCGGTTTATATGGGGGCTATATGAATTATTGACCGATGTGGACCAATTTTTGCATGGTCATTAGAGACTATATACTAACACAATGTACCAAATTTCAGCCAGATCGGATGAAATTTGCTTCTCTTAGAGGCTCCGCAAGCCAAATCTGGGGATCGGTTTATATGGGGGCTATATATAATTATGGACCGATGTAGACCAATTTTTGCATGGTTGTTAGAGACGATGTTAAGAAGTTTTAAGATACCACAATCCAAGTAATTCGATTGTGGATGACAGTCTTTCGTAGAAGTTTCTACGCAATCCATAGCGGAGGGTACATAAGATTCGGCCTGGCCGAACTTACGGCCGTATATTCTTGTTTCGGTATAATATGTAGGCACAATCATATTTCACTTTTTCAACAAACTTTCTGCTGTTTCAGCAAAGTTTTATGTTGTATCTACAAACAAATTTCTTTGGGTGTAGCATATTGCAGATGTGTGCAGTAAAAATTCATGCGATTTCAAACAACATTAGATGTTGGCTATTATCCTGCCAACATTTTCTGAATTTGACGGCGCTTCTGAGAATCCCCACCACGTCAAAAACAGTCGTATACGATATCCAAAATACGTCGGAAAAGAGCCGTCACTACTGAGAAGTTGTACCACGCCAAGTTACTACAAAAAGGCATCGCATGAGTGCAATTATTAGGTGCCTTTTTAAATACATTTAAAACGACGCCAACAAGAGCCCCTTCAAACTATTAGAAAAAGGGCATTTTGAGATAGTTTTAAAAGAATAATTGTGGTCAAGTAAAACACGATTGTTTAGATGTTTTTGTTTTTTTGATTAAACATTTATAAATTCTTATAAATATAACATTTACACGACTATCACATTTAACATAATTTTTTGCATTAATAAAAGAATGATGTTGAATTACAAGTAGCAAGTTACATGTTTCAGCGTCTATCAGCCTGTTTTTTATTCTCGGTGGAGGCAGTGTGTCTGAAAAATTATCACTTAATCGATTTGGAAATTCGGATGAAATTTGCTTCTCTTAGAGGCTCCGCAAGCCAAATCTGGGGATCGGTTTATATGGGGGCTATATATAATTATGGACCTATGTAGACCAATTTTTGCATGGTTGTTAGAGACGATATACTAACACTACGTACCAAATTTCAGCCGGATCGGATGAAATTTGCTGCTCTTAGAGGCTTCGCAAGCCAAATTTGGGGGTCCGTTTATATGGGGGCTATACGTAAAATTGGACCGATATGGTCCCTTTGCAATACCACCTGACCTACATCAACCAAGTTTCAAGTCGATAGCTTGTTTCGTTCGGAAGTTAGCGTGATTTCAACAGACGGACGAACAGAATTTCACCACGACCCAGACAGAATTTCACCACGACCCAGAATATATTTACTTTATGGGGTCTTAGAGCAATATTTCGATGTGTTACAAACGGAATGACAAAGTTAATATACCCCGATCCTATGGTGGAGGGTATAAAAATATATATTCTGCGACATGCCAAGGCGATGTGAAAATGGCCCCTGCAAAAATTAGTCCCAAAACCCAAATGACACAGGACCACATTGAATATCAGACCCACGAAAATTAACCCCAACAAAATGTAACTAAAGCATGAAAATCGACCACAAAATAAAATTAGGGTTCATTTTCTGTTTTGACTATGTGAAAATGAACCGTAAATGATAGAAAAATATAAAGAAAAAAATTAAATAGGCTTTAAATGATTACGAATCTCTTTGGAGTTTTTTTTGGGGAAAATTATCATAGGACCTATATTCCTATCGCCTTTTGCGCTGTTATGAAAATGGACCCCCCCCCCAGTAAAATAAGCCCCAAACGACAAATGAAACAGGTAAGTATATGAAACAAGTAAAATAAGTTCCAAAAGACAAATGAAACAGAGCCACAAATGTGGCCCTGTTTTATTTGTCCCAACCAAAATGTAACAGAAGCATGAAAAACGACACCAAAATAAAGTTAGGGCTAATTTTCACTTTTGATTTAAAAGAAATGAAGCCTAACTAATGAAAATTAATTTTAATTGATGGAAAAATATTAAGTCTTAGAAAAACAAAAAAAAAATACGAATCTCTTGGAATTGGGCGTTATCCCAAATTTGGATACTGTCCTTAGAAGAAAGTCCTAAACCCCGATGGAAGGCCGGCCACGCACAGAGCTAATTTTATGCATAATAATGCTATTCGGAACAACAAAAGTGTCTATTGTTAACACCATTGTCAAATCTCAGAAAGCGAAAATGAACCCCACTTGAAAACGACGAAGCACGCACAATCCCAAACAAAGAAATTGGGGTTCATTTCCATATTGCAAACAAGCCCCAAAAATAAAATGAAGTTACTCCAAAAAAAAAACATAAAAATTTGATGTTGTTGTTTTTCATATAAATTTGGTGTTGTTGTTTTCCACGTAATTATTTGAGGTCCTACTTCATTTAGGTTTCGGGGCTAATTTTCATGGGGTCCATATTCATAGTGCCTATTTTCGAGTTAGACAACTTTGGGCTGTGTCCATAGGAGAAAGTCCTAAACCCCTTTTATATTACCTGAGTGCTTCAAAGATTCTCTAAATGGTTTCACCGCAATGTGGAATGTCACTCGGCTCATTGGGCTAAACATGGAATCGGGCAGCACTCAGAGAGATGTTCTCCACTGCGGTATCACAATGGACTTAATAGTCTAGATAAGCCTGATATAGCGGGCTGCCACATTACCTAACCTAGCCAAAAGTGGTAAAATTTACTATAAATAGCACAATTTCGTAAAATTTACTATAAATAGCAAATTTTCGGAAAATTTACTATAAGTAACAAAAATTCGGAGAATTTATTTTAAATAGGAAATTTTCGGAAAACTTACTATAAACAGCAAAATTTCAGACAATGTGGTATGCATTTTCAAAATAATTATTATAAATAGGAAATTTCCGTAAATTTATTAAAAAATTTTAATTAAATAAGAATTTTTCACAAAATTTAATATAAAACAACAAATAATGCTCTATAGCTTTTTTAACATGAGTTCTCGAATTTGTAAACATTCGTTCAGAGACAATTTTAAATCCAAATAGAAAAAATAATAGGCGACAAGTTGAATCATATACTTGCAATAACAACAATGATGTTGCTTTTGGGGTTTTCCATTTCGTAAACATCAGTTCTTGGTTTTGTAAACATTCGTTCACAATTCTGCTCGGGATCATCAATTCGTGCTTTGGCAAAAAATCTTTCACAAGATTGGTTAACAATTTTTCAAATTTCAAATATTTTTGGACGAGTCTAATATTTCCAGAAACTGTTTGCTTTACTGGTATGAATTTTCAAAACAATTATTATAAATAGGAAATTTCCGTAAATTTATAATAAAAAGGACACTATCCAAAAAGTTTAATTAAATAAGAATTTTTCACAAAATTTTATATAAAACAACAAATAATGCTCTATAGTTTTTTCAACATGAGTTCTCGAATTTGTAAACATTCGTTCAGAGACCATTTTAAATCCAAATAGAAAAAATAATAGGCGACAAGTTGAATCATATACTTGCAATAACAACAATGATGTTGCTTTTGGGGTTTCCATTTCGTAAACATCAGTTCTTGGTTTTGTAAACATTCGTTCACAATTCTGCTCGGGATCATCAATTCTTGCTTTGGCAAAAAATCTTTCACAAGATTGGTTAACAATTTTTCAAATTTCAAATATTTTTGGACGAATCTAATATTTCCAGAAACTGTTTGCTTTACTGGTATGAATTTTCAAAACAATTATTATAAATAGGAAATTTCCGTAAATTTATAATAAAAAGGACACTATCCAAAAGGTTTAATTAAATAAGGATTTTTCACAAAATTTTATATAAAACAACAAATAATGCTCTATAGTTTTTTCAACATGAGTTCTCGAATTTGTAAACATTCGTTCAGAGACCATTTTAAATCCAAATAGAAAAATTAATGGGCGACAAGTTGAATCATATACTTGCAATAACAACAATGATGTTGCTTTTGGGGTTTCCATTTCGTAAACATCAGTTCTTGGTTTTGTAAACATTCGTTCACAATTCTGCTCGGGATCATCAATTCGTGCTTTGGCAAAAAATCTTTCACAAGATTGGTTAACAATTTTTCAAATTTCAAATATTTTTGGACGAATTTAATATTTCCAGAAACTGTTTGCTTTACGTTTTTTTTTCGTAAACATAGGTCCGAGGAAAAACAAATTTTATTCAAAAGCAAATTCCTCTTTTTTATACCCTTCACCATAGGATGGGGGTATATTAACTGTGTCATTCCGTTTGTAACACATCGAAATATTGCTCTAAGACCCCAAAAAGTATATATATATAACGAAACAAGCTATCGACTTGAAACTTGGCACAAGTAGTTGTTATTGATGTAGGTCGGATGGTATTGCAAATTGGCCATATCGGTCCTCTTTTACGTATCGCCCCCATATAAAGAGACCCCCAGATTTGGCTTGCGGAGCCTCTAACAGAAGCATATTTCATCCAATCTTGCTGAAATTTGGTACATGGTGTTGGTATATGGTCTCTAACAACCATGCAAGAATTGGTCCTTATCGGTCCATAATTATATATAGCCCCCATATAAATCGATCCCCAGATTTGTCCTCCGGAGCCTCTTGGAGGAGAAAAATTCATCCGATCCGGTTGAAATTTGGAACGTGGTGTTAGAATGTGGTCTCTAACAAACACGCAAGAATTGGTCCATATCGATCTATAATTATATTTATATATCCCCCATATAAACCGTTCCCCAGATTTGATCTGCGGAGCCTCTTGCAGGAGAAAAATTCATCCGATCCGGTTGAAATTTGCAACGTGGTGTTACGCCGCTAATAACCATGCCCAAATTGGTCCATATCGGTCTATAGTTATATATAGTCGATCCCCAATCACACAAAAATTGGTTCATAATAATGGTTGCCACTCGAGCAAAAAATAATCTACCACAATGTTATTTTTATAGAAAATTTTGTTAAAATTTTATTTCTATAGAAAATTTTGTTAAAAATTTATTTCAATAGTAAATTTTCTCAAAATTTTATTTCTATAGAAAATTTTGTCAAAATTTTATTTTTATAGAAAATTTTGTCAAAATTTTATTTCTATAGAAAATTTTGTCAAAATTTTATTTCTATAGAAAATTTTGTCAAAATTTTATTTCTATAGAAAATTTTGTCAAAATTTTATTTTTATAGAAAATTTTGTTAAAGTTTTATTTCTATAGAAAATTTTGTCAAAATTTTATTTCTATATAAAATTTTGTTAAAATTTTATTTCTTCAGAAAATTTTGTTAAAATTTTATTTCTATATAAAATTTTATTTCTATAGAAAATTTTATGAAAATTTTATTTCTATAGAAAATTTTATGAAAATTTTATTTCTATAGAAAATTTTGTTAAAATTTTATTTCTATAGAAAATTTTGTCAAAATTTTATTTCTATAGAAAATTTTGTCAAAATTTTATTTCTATAGAAAATTTTGTTAAAATTTTATTTCTATAGAAAATTTTGTTAAAAATTTATTTCTATAGAAAATTTTGTCAAAATTTTATTTCTATAGAAAAGTTTGTGAAAATTTTATTTCTATGGAAAATTTTGTTAAAATTTTATTTCTATAGAAAATTTTGTCAAAATTTTATTTCTATAGAAAATTTTGTCAAAATTTTATTTCTATAGAAAATTTTGTCAAAATTTTATTTCTATACAAAATTTTGTTAAAGTTTTATTTCTATAGAAAATTTTGTCAAAATTTTATTTCTATATAAAATTTTTTCAAAATTTTATGTCTTCAGAAAATTTTGTCAAAATTTTATGTCTATAGAAAATTTTGTTAAACTGAATTACATACGTATTTGATCGATCTTTTTTGATTTAATATATACCACGTATGGACTTACATACAATTTAGAAGACGGTATTAGGAGGTTTTAAGATGCCTTGCCATCGGCAAGCGTTACCGCAACTTAAGTAATTCGATTGTGGATGGCAGTGTTTATAAGAAGTTTCTACGCAATCCATGGTGGAGGGTACATAAGCTTCGGCCTGGCCGAACTTACGGCCGTATATACTTGTTATAAAGTATTTTCTTTAAATGCAAGTACACACAAAAAAATATTTTTTGTCTTCAATCACGAAATTAATTGATCCAATTATGTTTTTATTGAAATGTCTTCAATCACGGAAATGATAGTATCAATTAAAAAATTAATTGCTACTATTACTTTTTGTGATTGATTTTTTGTTTCAATTCAAAAATTTGTTGAATCAATTAAATTTTTAATTGAATATTTTTTAAAAATCAATTAAAACTTTAATTGGAAAAAATTTCGTGAAAATAGTTTTTTTTTTTTTTTTTTAATCTTACCTTAAGTCATTCACAATATTTTTGCATTTTTGTCACTAACTCAGGAAATGTATTTCACATTTCTATTCTATTGCATTCTTTATTTACTAATCAAATTCTCTCTCACACACAGGCTATGGACAAATATAAATAATAATTTATAAACAAATAGATAGAAAATTTGTCGGTACAACTAAATCAACAATTTTAAAGACAATTGGCAAAAGTGTGAAATCGGAAAGGTTCAAATAAGTCACTTTGAAGCTTTCAATAAATAAACATGATGTTTTTTATGGCTATCGATCACGTTGACGTTTCTCTATGGTTGTTTAGCATCATTCCACAGGGGTAAAGGTGAAATAAAATATCGACAAACTGTAGTGAATTTCTTACTTCACTCAAAGCTAAAATCGAAGGAAGACGATACCCTAAAGTAGACATACTGCATTAGCGATATTGGTCAACAATTTGCCAGTTTTTAAGAGTGACATTTTTTGTCACGCTTTTGATTGTGCCACTAAATGTGAAAAAAATTCTTTCCTCCCTAACGAAATTTTAGACAAACAAAGATCGTTTCTCATTTGCTTTTCGCTGTAAGGAAGTTTCTTTGGAAGAAACGTATATACTTTTTGTGATAAACGTTTATTATTTCCCAGGATGTGAAAGCAATTTCATAAAGACTAACTCAAAAAAACAATCTTTTCTGGCTAATTGCATTTTCCCTCACATCTTTCTCACTTCCACTAGATTTTTTTTGGTTCTTGGCACCTTTTTCTGTAATACAAACAATGTAGAAGAAACTATTCGATTTTATAATATTTTAAATTTTACCTTTCGCTTGGACGGAGAATCGAACAGCGGATCATACAATTTGTAAGCCAACAAACTATCCACTGGGCTACGTAACTGTTATCGACATCAACAGTCAAACAGTTATAATTATATAGCATCGTTTTCGGCGCCCACGAGCCGATTAAATAAACTTTATTTAACAGAAACATACATTTAGTTGTTTTTTTATATATATTCCAGATATGTTCGGAAGACTCCGAAAAGATGTTCAACATTACATACTACTATATCAATTGTTTATTATGAAACTGTAGAACGTGTCTTATTAAAGACTTAAAGTCAGAAAAGAACAGTGCTTGATATACGCAATGGTCGAAACAAGGCTTATGGGCCCAGTGGCCCAACATAGAGTCGTACTTAGTTTTAACAACTAACGTAAATTTCTACTTTATTTCATTTCATTTTATTTTATTTTATTATCACTCTCCATATACAATTCTTTATGCCCTTTTAAATTTCAATGTATCCGCATTGCTAGATACATTGCAAATATTTGACACTTCAATATAATTTGCATTTTTCTTTCATATATCATAGAGAAATCACTTATCTCTTGAAAAAAAAAAAACAAAAACCTATCATTTTTAATAAGTACTGAATAAACAATGTGTTTTATGAAAATACAAAAAATTTGCATATGCGTTTTCCTTATTCCAATATTTACCATCTTTTTTGCATAAAATTTTTTTATGCCTTTCATTTTTCTTGCCAAACGAAATCTCTTAGTTCCATCAGAATTAATTGTAGTTGTTGTTTGCCACATTAATTAGTTTGTTAGTACAATCCTAATTTAATTTGATTTCATTTCATTTAATCGATCGTATAAAAATATAAATTTTCAAAACGACTCTAAAGCGCCATCTTTCGTTTATAATTACATTAAGCATAAATTATAAAGCATACTTTTTGGAGTTACTGAAAAATAATGACAATAGATATTTAAGTCGCTCCTTAAGATATGCTACAAAAATTGTGTATGAAAGGGAATATTGCATTCAATGGCGATACTATATATTAAGTCCGTTTTCATTAAAACTACGTTTACACTCTGTTTGAAATTACCTTTTATCGACATTTTTAAATCGCTTTTCAACTAAACGCGAGATTTCAACCTTAACGATCTAATGGAAACACCCACACCCGATTTACACAAAGTATAAATATTTATATATAATGTCCCTACACTGAACAAAGCATGTCCGGTTGTCTTTACTTTAAAAATTTTGGTATTGATTCCGAGCCAAAGAAGTGGAGAATACAAATAAGGATACTTTTAAAACACAATTCTCTGTTAAATTTGGGTTTTGTGTACTTGCTTCTAGGAAGCCAATTTTAATTTTTCGCTTTTTCAGCCTTTTTTCTTCATATGCTATCAAATATCTTTAAAAACGAGTAAACGACAAATTAAGACTCGACTTCCAGTAGAAATTATGCTATGTTTCAAGTAAAAATGTCTTTAAAATAAAGTGCTAACACATGTCCTATATTTGAACGATTTTTTGCTTTATAGTCAAGATGCAAAAAGACAACAAATTTAAAGACAATTGCATTAAATTTAAAGAATTTATCTGAATTATTAATATCAAGTACTTCAATTTTTTTAAAGATATAAAAACCAAATTTCCAACAGAAAAAATAAAATACAACTGTGGCAAAAATTCCCATAGAAATTAAATTTCGAGAAAATTTTTTGTTGAAATAAAATTTTGACAAAAATTTATTTAAGAATTAAAATTTTGTCAAAATTTTCTATAGAATTAAAATGTTGTCAAAATTTATTATAGAATTAAAATTTTGACAAAATTTTTTACAGAAATGAAATTTTGACAAAATTTACTACAGAAATAAAGTTTTGACAAAATTTTCTATAGAAATAAAATTTTGACATTTTCTACCGAAATAAAATTTTGACAAAATATTCTATGGAAATACAATTTGACAAACTCTTCTATAGGAATATAATTGTGTCACAATTTTCTATAGAATTAAAATTTTGTTTTCTACGGAAATAAAATTTTGAATAAATTTTCTAAAAATTTGCAAAAATTTTCTATAGAAATAAAATTTTGCAAAAAACTTCTATAGAAATAAAATTTTGCAAAAATTTTCTATAGAAATAAAATTTTGCAAAAATTTTCTATAGAAATAAATTTTGCAAAAAACTTCTATAGAAATAAAATTTTGCAAAAATTCTCGGTAGAAATAAAATTTTGCAAAAATTTTCTATAGAAATAAAATTTTGCAAAAATTTTCTATAGAAATAAAATTTTGCAAAAATTTTCTATAGAAATAAATTTTGCAAAAAACTTCTATAGAAATAAAATTTTGCAAAAATTCTCGGTAGAAATAAAATTTTGCAAAAATTTTCTATAGAAATAAAATTTTGCAAAAATTTTTTATAGAAATAAAATTTTGCAAAAATTTTCTATGGAAATAAAATTTTGCAAAAAACTTTCTATAGAAATAAAATTTTGCAAAAATTTTGTATATAAATAAAATTTTGCAATCATTTTCTATAGAAATAAAATTTTGCAAAGATTTTCTATAGAAATAAAATTTTGCAAAAATTTTCTATGGAAATAAAATTTTCACAAAAATTTATTTAAGAATTAAAATTTTGTCAAAATTTTCTATAGAATTAATATGTTGACAAAATTTTCTACAGAAATAAAATTTTGCAAAAATTTTCTATGGAAATAAAATTTTCACAAAAATTTATTTAAGAATTAAAATTTTGTCAAAATTTTCTATAGAATTAAAATGTTGACAAAATTTTCTACAGAAATAAAATTTTGCAAAAATTTTCTATAGAAATAAAATTTTGCAAAAATTTTCTATAGAAATAAAATTTTGCAATAATTTTCTATAGAAATAAAATTTTGCAAAAATTTTCTATAGAAATAAAATTTTGCAAAAATTTTCTATAGAAATAAAATTTTGCAAAAAAATTCTATAGAAATAAAATTTTGCAAAAATTTTCTACAAAACAAAAATGTTTGCAAAAATTTTCTATAGAAATAACATTTTGCAAAAATTTTCTACAGAAATAAAATTTTGCAATAATTTTCTAAAGAAATAAAATTTTGCAAAAACTTTCTATAGAAATAAAATTTTGCAAAGATTTTCTATAGAAATAAAATTTGGAAATACATTTTGTACAAAAATTTGATGCAAAGCTTCAAATTAAGGTTTTTTAAATTTGATAGATTTTTGTAGTTTATTTTTGGCCCGATTAACAACCGTGATTACATGTATTTGACTTGTAGCACTGCAGTATAGCCAGTATTGCCATTCATAGGTTATTTGTCTAGACAATTTCCTTGACATTTTAATGCATTCGCTAAGTTTCATTTGCAATAACATAAATACTATTGTAAATCATCATTTTATGCAGGAGATAAACGATAACAACAAAACCGTGCTGTCGGTTGCCCATTGAGCATACATATTATCTATTTCCTTCATTTAATCACACCTTCTATACCAATCATTTTTTACAGACAAATGGACATAGGGAAAAATTAAACATGCAATTTTACCACTATTACCCCCTTAGATAAGTGAGTGATAATACTCATTTAGTTTAAGGCACCGGAGGCCACCACAGCATTTACCAGTACATTGTAGGATTAAAGGTACTGTAAAATTTCTACATTTTACGATGGCAAAATCAATCGACATTTTCCCGTTACAGTAGTTCTTTATTTTAACTTGTGCTTGCGTTATAACGTTCCCAACGTCACGGTTCCACAACGCTCTATATGATTTCAGGGCTTTTTTTGCTAAAACAATCCACGTGGTTCCTATGATTGTTTTTTTATTTCTCAACCAATTTCCTTTGCCCATCCTGGTAGTTGAAACGTGAAAGACGTTAAGGAGTTTTTTTCTCTAAATGTAGCTGATGTAACAATCGTCTATCTAATCTATGGCATTTCTAATATGTCATGCCATTTTGTCCGATTCTCCATCTAAACTAATACGAAAAAAAAAACATTTTCTTTCCGTGTGTAGGGTCAATAAATAGCTTTTCCCCCATGAGTAAGCTTAAAATCTCACTAAACATGACACTTAAAGATTACTCGCTCACTTGTACTCTTTGCTACATAGCCTGTTTGCACACAGAGCCCCCCACCAGTGTGTAAACGATATGACATAATGCACTTTTGACCGAGAAAATGCGGAATGGGAAAATGACGACAAACTAACAAACGAAGGACGCATAACGGATATGTGAACAAAAGAGATAACGGCACCCACAAACGCTGTAACCAACTAAAGAGTGAGTAACTGAGTAGATTTGAGGTTTATTGTTGCTCATGGTTTGTTTTCGTTTTTTGCTTTGCTTTGTTTTTTTTTTTTTTGTTGCAATTCCCACAAGTCAATGTAGTGGAAACATTGCACTTGGCCACCGATTGGAGGATAACTGGTGACGACGGTGTTTAGTAATCTCTACTTAACTGTTTATTTTCTAGATTTTTCATTGATTAAATAGCTTAGTAGGTAAAAATATCTGTAAACAAATGTAGGGATTTTGAGGATTATATGTGATACTTATTTCCCCCCTCCCCCCCCCCCACACCTTTTATTGTTACTTGCTTGGTATGACATTTCTAAGTGAAATAGGAAATTGTTATTTCTCATGCTATACTCATCGACAAAATAATTGACGTTTACTTGTTTTTTTTTATGAGTAAGGGGTTTGGTGTACCAGAACGAACACATGATATAAAGTTTGAAGCGCCGTTTTGGCGGCGTCCTCATTTTAAAACTCCGAGAACACCCTGTTTTTTTTTTTTGTTTTTGGATAACAATGTCTTGTTTTTATTTGCAGGTAATTTAAGTAGGCAGGATGGTCACGAAATCAAAGCAAGTGGCAAGTGTCATATGGTCGTAAAGCTACTCGACATATATAGCGACTGTGATACTCACACACACACTCATTTAACGCTCCTTCCAAAGTAAAAGTCACAGATATTTATAACAATGACACTAGTTGACACATTTAATATAAAATTTAACATTAAATGGGCAAGGGTTTCATTTAGCAATACATAGAAGATATAAAAAAATTTATATCAAGTTTAAAATATTTTTGTCGCGTTTTATTAGTTATTCGTTGTTATTGAGTATTATAACCTACTATAGAAATTTTTAATTTAAATCTTTGCATACTTTCAGGCGGCAAGTGTCAGCTTGGACGAAAAAGTGCTGCCAAATCCGTTTTTTTCTATACAAAGCCTTGAACATGTATTTCGTAAGGAATGGATTACGGAAGTAATTTGTTTACGTTAATAGCATACCGTTTTGTATATCTAGCTCAGAACCAAGATCTTCCATACGTTTCCCAAACAATGGGACCACCAATTGAGCAAAGTTCGAGATATATAAATATATAAGAGTAAAGTGGAAGTTTGGATTAGACTTCTAAAACATTAAGCCTATTGATATAAAAGGCGATATGTTAGATTTAATAAAAAAGGGAGATAGAAAAGAGCCAAATAGGCTACATAGAAAACAAGTAAGGAAAGCCTAAAGTCGGGCGGGGCCGACTATATTATACCCGGCACCACTTTGTAGATCTAAATTTTCGATACCATATCACATCCGTCAGATGTGTTGGGGGCTATATATAAAGGTTTGTCCCAAATACATACATTTAAATATCACTCGATCTGGACAGAATTTGATAGACTTCTACAAAATCTATAGACTCAAAATTTAAGTCGGCTAATGCACTAGGGTGGAACACAATGTTAGTAAAAAAATATGGGAAACATTTAAATCTGAAGCAATTTTAAGGAAACTTCGCAAAAGTTTATTTATGATTTATTGCTGGATATATATGTATTAGAAGTTTAGGAAAATTCGAGTCATTTTTACAACTTTTCGAGTAAGCAGTGGCGATTTTACAAGGGAAATGTTGGTATTTTGACCATTTTTGTCGAAATCATATATGGGAGCTATATCTAAATCTGAACCGATTTCAACCAAATCTGGCACGCATAGCAACAATGCTAATTATACTCCCTGTGCAAAATTTCAACTAAATCGGAGTTAAAAATTGGACTCTGTGGTCATATGAGTGTAAATCGGGCGAAAGCTATATATGGGAGATATATCTAAATCTGAA
This sequence comes from Haematobia irritans, assembly GCF_050003625.1. Taxonomy (NCBI): domain Eukaryota; kingdom Metazoa; phylum Arthropoda; class Insecta; order Diptera; family Muscidae; genus Haematobia; species Haematobia irritans. Next base: position 36,554,569 of record NC_134401.1, on the reverse strand, counting down.
CCGATTTCAACCAAATTTGGCACGCATAGCTACAATGCTAATTCTACTCCCTGTGCAAAATTTCAACCAAATTGGGGTAAAACTCTGGCTTCTGGGACCGTATTAGTCCATATCGGGCGAAAGATATATATGGGAGCTATATCTAAATCTGAACCGATTTGTTTCCAAAATCAATAGGGTTCTATTCTGAGCCAAAAAACATAGTTGTGCCAAATTTGAAGTCGATTGGACTAAAGCTGCGACCTAGATTTTGATTACAAAAATGTGTTCACGGACAGACGGACATCGCTATATCGACTCAGGAGCCCACCCTGAGCATTTTTGCCAAAGACACCATGTGTCTACCTCGTCTCCTTCTGGGTGTTGCAAACATATGCACTAACTTATAATACCCTGTTCCACAGTGTGGCGCAGGGTATAATAAAAAGGAAGATAGAAAAGGGCCAAATAGGCTACATAGAAATAAATATCACCAACATTTTCCCAATTAAAATTTTAATTGAATTTAAAAAAATATTGAATTAAAAATTTAATGAATTCAACAAATTTTTTTAATTGAAACAAAAATCAATCACAAAAATTAAATGTATTAATTATTTTTTTAATTGAAATAATTAATTTTTTAATTGGAATAAATTATTTTTTAATTGACTTTGGTGATGGATACATTTCAATTAAAATTTAATTTGATTAATTAATTTTTTACTTGAAGACAAAAAATATTTTTTTCTGTGTAGCACGTCCACATTAGAATATGTCATAAGAGGTAAGAAAAAGAGGTACAAGGATAACAAATTAACTATGCTACGATATACAACTTTTGAGTATTATTCTGGGAACGTATAGATGGCGTTAATAAAACGTCGAAAACTCCAAGAGCGTTAAGGGTCGCATTTTTTTAGCCGGTATTATAGATATATCGATCGAGTCCCGAATACGGTCTTTTAGAAGCATAAATGCATTTTAACACATCCCTTCCCAAAAAAATCTATTCAGCACCTGTCAACCAAAAATGTCTCAAAAAGGAGGTTTCTTGTTTCACTTTACCGCACAATGGTCACCAAAATCTCTGGATCTCAATCCGTTAGACTTTAGCACCTGGGACATTGTGGAGAGTAAGGCTGACACTAAAGAAATACTAAAAAGACGGTCAATTCAAGATGGCGCTTTGTCGGAAATGGGTAAACGAAACAAAAGGTCCTATGTTATCGGAAAAATGTCCTAGAGACAGTAACGAAGCCCTGTGCAAACAAACAGTTCGGCCGTAGACAGTCGACATTCTAAAGGGGCTCAGCATCATCGCACTCCGAGAATGGCTCAAAAACGAGATTCCCGCTTCATTTCTAGTGCCCAATGACCATCAAAATCTCTGAATCTCTATCAGTTGAACTTTTGCGCGTGGGTCATTATGGAGAGTAAGGATGTCACTATAAAATACCAACGTGACGATCAATTCAAGACGGCGGTTCATCGACACAAAAGGTCCAATGCTATTGGAAAAATTTCGTAAAGACGGTAACGAAGCCCTGGGCAGACAAACATTTCGGCCACAGACTATAGACATTCTAAAGGGGCTCAGCATCATCGCACTCCGAGAATGGCTCAAAAACGAAGATCCCGCTTAATTTCTAGCGCTTAATGACCATCAAAATCTCTGGATATCAATCAATTGAACTTTTGCTCCTGGGTCATTATGGAGAGTAAGGATGCCACTATAAAATACCAACGTGATGGACGATCAATTCAAGACGGCGCTTCGTCGGGAATGGGCAAAACTAAAAAGGTCGAATGTTATCGCAAAAATGTCCTAAAGACAGTAATGCAGACAAACACTTTGGCCACAGACCATCAAAATCCCTGGATCTCAATCTATTGAACTTCAATTTAAGACGGCGGTTCGTCGATACAAAGCATCCAATGCTATTGGAAAAATGACCTAAGACACTAATGAAATTTTGGGCAGACAAACATTTCGGCCGCAGACCACGGATATTCTAAAGGGACTCAGCATTATCGCACTCAACACGCATCAACCAAGAATGGCTCAAAAAGGAGGTTCCCGCCTCATTTCTACCTCTTGGACTTTTGCATCTGGGTCATTATGGAGAGTAAGGTGAACAAAGTAACGATAATTTCAAGATCCTAATCGCCATCGGCTCAGCATTATCGCACTCAACACGCATCAACCAAGAATGGCTCAAAAAGGAGGTTACCGCCTCATTTCTACCTCTTGGACTTTTGCATCTGGGTCATTATGGAGAGTAAGGCGAACAAAGTAACGATCATTTCAAGATCCTAATCGCCATCAAAATCTCTGGATATCAAACCCTTTGACTTTTGCACCTGGGACATTATGGAGAGTAAGGTTGACATTACATAATACGAAGGTTAGGTTAGGTATAGTGGCAGACCGTTATTTCAGACTCACTCTTGCCACTTAGTGCTGCCCAATTCCATGCATAGTTCAATGGCAATGAACTTCCTTTTTATAGTCGAGTCCAAACGGCTTAGAGAAGCTTTGGGGAGTGGGGATAACCCATCGCTGAAAAACTTTTTGGTGTTTGGTTAAAATTGGTATTGAAACCATGACGGTGCGCACCATTGCACCACGGTGGCTCCCAAAACGCCAAAGTGTCGATAATCTCAAGACGACGCTTCGCCGGAAATGGGCCAAATACAGGAGAGCCACTCCTGCAACTTGGGATTTGGCTTTGTCAGTCGTCTGACGGCTATAATTTGTGCCAAAATTAGGCGATTTGAACAAATCTGAACTGGTTCCAAAATGTGATGTTATTTCTGACATTTTTGCTTTTTAGATGAAATTTTTTAATAAATGGAAAACTTTACAATGGTTACTTAACACTTTTTAATTTAGTTTTTTTTTTTGGAAATATCATTTTTGGTATTTTTTTTATTCCACCAAGGTTATGTTAGTTGGCAGCCCGATGTATGTTATCATGCTCACTTAGACTATTCAGTCGATTATGATACCACATTGGTGAACTTCTCTCTTATCACTGAGTGCGGGCCCTCTTTTTTATAGCCAAGTCCGAATGGCGTTCCACATTGCAGTGAAACCACTTAGAGAAGCTTTGAAACCCTCAGAAATGTCACCAGCATTTTTGAGGTGGGATAATCCACCGCTGAAAAAGTTTTTGGTGTTCGGTCGAAGCAGGAATCGAACCCACGACCTTGTGTATGCAAGCGGGCATGCTAACCATTGCTCCCTTTCCAAGAAACATCACAACATTTTGTGGCATATTATGGCCATACATAAACGCGTGTTGGCCCCACGTTTTGCCTTTGCAATACACATTTGTGGGTTAACGTGTCAACTGCGCCTGTGCTGGCCTGTTTCTGAAGTAGTACTTGTTTGTACTACCTTCCTTGGATGGGAATCATAATTTTCCCTTCTGCTTCAAGCAAACCACCTCACAGTTCTTGAGCCACGAAATTTCATTAAATATTTAGAGAAATGAACAACTTAACTGACAGTGATTTCTGATTTGCTTTTATTTACCCTTGTCCTTCCGTTGGGAGCTAAGTGGGAGATTTATCATGGAAATTTGCTGTAGTGGCAGAATCATCATCTCAGACCCATCATCCTCAACATACTAGAAGGAATACGCAACATTTTGCAATTTTTTCATTTTTACAACACTTTTTTTATGCAATCACATTCACACATTTTTTTCTGTTTTTTGTTTAGGGGATTCTATTCCTTTGACCGCAGAGTTTTAAAGCACATTGTGAGTTGAGGCGAATTCACACAACGTTTTCCAATTTTTTTTTCTTTTAATAAAGTTTTAAATTTTCTTTTTCTTTTTGAAGGAATATTTTGCACATTTCACTAGTATTTTATTTGATTTTATTGCTTAACATATCCTTTAACACTTTTGACGTTTGGTCGTTCACCACTACCGCCTTGAAAATCAATGTTAAATGTCTACTTTTGCTTTCGACTTCTGTTTTATTGCCAAATTTGTAGAAAATTCTTCTGTTGAAACTGTCATCCAACTGAAGGATTCTTTTCGCTCTCAAAAAAAGAGAGAGACAAAGAGTTAGAGAGGGAGAGCACTGAGGAGATAACTTTATTTTACTCACGCAGCAGTGATGCCAGATTTTCAAAATTGCTGTCTATGAAGGGTAAATAAAGAAAGCTGAGGTGTTTGTTGTAAATTTGCAAGTTTGTGGACCCCTACATAGTTACGGCAAATTGGTCATCTCGTGTGAATGAAACATTAGTTTTAACTTTTCAATCTGCAATTATGAACAGAATTCATGTCAAATATGATGAGCTATGCCGAGGACGAAAAGAACCCTAAGAGTTTTCAAAAGCTGATGGCGATGAACAGACAGGCCTTTGAGGCCTTTAATTGGCAGTATAACCGGGCATAACAGATTTGCAAAACATATGTTAGGAAAGGCCTTAAAGATGATGATATTTGATGGTGTCTGGACTCTGAAATTACGGAAGACTACTACCACTTCCAAAGCCAGTGTTCAGCATTTTTCTTTACATAGAAAAAAATTTCACGAAAATTTTTCCAATTAAAATTTTAATTGAGTTTTAAAAAATATTCAATTAAAAATTTAATTTATTCAACAAATTTTTTAATTGAAACAAAAATTAATAGTATCAATTAATTTTTTAATTGGGTCAATTAATTTTTTAATTGACCTTCAATTAATTTTTTAATTGATACTATCATTTCTGTGATTGAAGACATTTCAATTAAAAAATTAATTGGATCAATTAATTTCGTGATTGAACCAGAAAAAAAATTTGTGTGTAGGAGAAACAAACGCTGGGTCCCTTTTTCTTTCAGGCTCTCGTCGATCTACGGTAGGTAGGCCTCTGGCTGGATGTTTTAATCAACTGCAAAGAAGACGAATAAATGCAAGTTCTTGAGCAACTTTAAAAAAGACCACTTCACGAATAAGAAGATGAGAAAATTACAATGGACCTGTAGTGTTCTAAGTGGACATAAATTCGATTCAAAAATTGTTGTCATCCTCTACAACCTATCCAAAACTAACCTATGAAGTGATTTGGAGATATTTTCTTTGACATATGGTGAGCCACCGTAGTGCACATCTTAGCATGGCTGCCTTCCATGCAAATGGTACCAGTTTCGATCGAACTCGAAAGAGTTTTGGTTTATCCATTTCAGTTATACTGGCGACATTAGGGCTCGCCTCTGGAAAGGGGACATCCTTCTTATTATACTTAATAGAATTGGGCAGAATTCGTTAAAGGTTAAAGTGGTAGCCCGATTTTATTTCAAGCTCACTTAGACTATTCAGTCCATTGTGATAATTGGGTTAACTCTCATCGATAAGGGTGTAGTTCACCATCTGTGGTATTCATTTCATTGGGCTGTCACCATACCATAACTTGTAAACCAGCATGTCCGAGGACTTGAATACAGTTAGGTTGGGTTAGGTATAGTGGCAGCCCGATATTTCAGGCTCACTTAGTGGCAGCCCGATACTTCAGTCCATTGTTATACTACAGTGGTGAACTTCTCTGTTATCATTGAGAGAGCTCTATGTTGAACTCAATGACAAGGGACCTCCTTCACGGTTGCCACTCGACCCAAAAATAATCTACCAAAATTTGGAGAAAATTTTACCAAAAAATTATGTAAAAATTCTATTTTTATAGTAAATTTTGGCAAAATTTTATTTCTATAGAAAACATTGTCAAAATTTTATATCTATAGAAAATTTTGTCAAAATTTTATTTCTGTAGAAAATTTTGTCAAAATGTAATTTCTATAGAAAATATTGTCAAAACTTTATTTCTATAGAAAATATTGTCAAAATTTTATTTCTTTAGAAAATTTTGTCCAACTTGTATATCTATAGAAAATTTTGTCAAAATTGTAAATTTCTATTGAAAATTTCGTTAACATTTTACTTCTATAGAAAATTTTGTCGAAATTCTATTTGTATAGAAAATTTTGACAAAATTTTATTTTGACAATTTTATTTTTTTTTTTTATTTTGTCAAAATTGTATTTCTACAGAAAATTTTATTAAAATATTTTATCTCTATATAAAATTTTATCAAGAAAATTTTTGTCAAAATTTTATTTCTATAGAAAATTATGTAAAAATTTTAGTTTTATAGCAAATTTTGTCAAAATTTTATTTCTTAGAAAATGTTGTCAAAAATTTAATATCTATAGCAAATATTGTCAAAATTTTATTTCTATAGAAAATTTTGTCAAAATTTTATATCTATAGAAAATTTTGTCAAAATTTTATTTCTATAGAAAATTTTGTCAAAATTTTATATCTATAGAAAATTTTGTCAAAATTTTTTAATTTTATTTCTATAGAAAATTTTGTCAAAATTTTATTTCTATAGAAAATTTTGTCAAAACTTTAATATATATAGCAAATATTGTCAAAATTTTATTTCTATAGAAAATTTTGTCGAAATTTTATATCTATAGAAAATTTTGTCAAAATTGTTTATATAGAAAATTTCGTTAACATTTTACTTCTATAGAAAATTTTGTCAAAATTTTATTTTTATAAAAAATTTTGTCAACATTTTATTTCTATAGAAAAATTTTGTCAAAATTTTATTTCTATAAAAAATTTTGTCAAAATTTTATTTCTATAGAAAAATGTTGTCAAAATTTTATTTCTATAGAAAATTTTGTCAAAATTTTATATCTATAGAAAATGTTATCAAAATTGTATATTTCTATAGAAAATTTCGTTAACATTTTTTTTCTATAAAAAATTTCGTTAACATTTTATTTCTATAGAAAATTTTGTCAAAATTCTATTTGTATAGAAAATTTTGTCAAAATTTTATTTCTATAGAATATTTTTCTCAAAAATTTATTCTGACAATTTAATTTTTTTTTATTTTGTCAAAATTTTATTTCTACAGAAAATTTTATCAAAATATTTTATCTCTATAGAAAATTTTTGTCAAAATTTTATTTCTATAAAAAATTTTGTCAAAAATTTATTTCTATAGAAAAATTTTGTCCAAATTTTATTCTGAAAATTTTAATTTTTTTTTGTCAAAATTTTATTTCTACAGAAAATTTTATCAAAATATTTTGTCTCTATATTAAATTTTATCAAAATATTTTATCTCTATAGAAAATTTTTGTCAAAATTTTATTTCTATAGAAAATTTTGTCAACATTTTATTTCTATAGAAAATTTTGTCAAAATTTTATTTCTATAGAAAATTTTGTCAAAATTTTATTTCTATAGAAAATTTTGTCAAAACTTTAATATATATAGCAAATATTGTCAAAATTTTATTTCTATAGAAAATTTTGTCAAAATTTTATTTCTATAGAAAATTTTGTCAAAACTTTATTTCTATAGAAAATTTTGTCAAAATTTTATATCTATAGAAAATTTTATCAAAATTGTATATTTCTATAGAAAATTTCGTTGACATTTTCTTTCTATAAAAAATTTTGACAAAATTTTATTTCTATAGAAAAATTTTGTCAAAAATTTATTTTGACAATTTTAATTTTTTTTTATTTTGTCAAAACTTTATTTCTACAGAAAATTTTATCAAAATATTTTATCTAAAAAATTTTTTCTATAGAAAATTTTGTCAAAACGTTAATATCTATAGCAAATATTGTCAAAATTTTATTTCTATAGAAAATTTTTGTCAAAATTTTATTTCTATAGAAAATTTTTGTCAAAATTTTATTTCTATAGAATATTTTTCTCAAAATTTTATTTTGACAATTTAAATTTTTTTTATTTTGTCGAAATTTTATTTCTACAGAAAATTTTGTCAAAATATTTTATCTCTATAGAAAATTTTTGTCAAAATTTTATTTCTATAAAAAATTTTGTCAAAAATTTATTTCTATAGAAAAATTTTGTCCAAATTTTATTCTGAAAATTTTAATTTTTTTTTTGTTAAAATTTTATTTCTACAGAAAATTTTGTCAAAATATTTTATCTCTATATTAAAATTTATCAAAATATTTTATCTCTATAGAAAATTTTTGTCAAAATTTTATTTCTATAGAAAATTTTGTCAAAATTTTATTTCTATAGAAAACTTTAATATATATAGCAAATATTGTCAAAATTTTATTTCTATAGAAAATTTGTGTCAAAATTTTATTTCTATTGAAAATTTTGTCAAAATTTTATTTCTATAGAAAATGTTGTCAAAACTTTAATATCTATAGCAAACATTGTCAAAATTTTATTTCTATAGAAAATTTTGTCAAAATTTTATTTCTATAGAAAATTTTGTCAAAATTTTATTTCTATAGAAAATTTTGTCAAAATTTTATTTATATAGAAAATTTTGTCAAAATTTTATATCTATAGAAAATTTTATCAAAATTGTATATTTCTATAGAAAATTTCGATGACATTTTCTTTCTATAAAAAATTTTGACAAAATTGTATTTCTATAGAAAAATTTTGTCAAAAATTTATTTTGACAATTGTAATTTTTTTTTATTTTGTCAAAACTTTATTTCTACAGAAAATTTTATTAAAATATTTTATCTAGAAAATTTTTTCTATAGAAAATTTTGTCAAAACTTTAATATCTATAGCATATATTGTCAAAATTTTATTTCTATAGAAAATTTTTGTCAAAATTTTATTTCTATAGAATATTTTTCTCAAAATTTTATTTTGACAATTTAAATTTTTTTATTTTGTCAAAATTTTATTTCTACAGAAATTTTTATCAAAATATTTTATCTCTATAGAAAATTTTTGTCAAAATTTTATTTCTATAAAAAATTTTGTCAAAAATTTATTTCTATAGAAAAATTTTGTCCAAATTTTATTTTTTTTTGTCAAAATTTTATTTCTATAGAAAATTTCGTCAAAATTTTATTTATATAGAAAATTTTGTCAAAATTTTATTTCTATAGAAAATTTTGTCAAAACTTTAATATATACAGCAAATATTGTCAAAATTTTATTTCTATAGAAAATTTTTGTCAAAATTTTATTTCTATAGAAAATTTTGTCAAAATTTTATTTCTATAGAAAATGTTGTCAAAACTTTAATATATATAGCAAATATTGTCAAAATTTTATTTCTATAGAAAATTTTGTCAAAATTTTATTTCTATAGAAAATTTTGTCAAAATTTTATTTCTATAGAAAATTTTGTCAAAATTTTATATCTATAGAAAATTTTATCAAAATTGTATATTTCTATAGAAAATTTCGTTGACATTTTCTTTCTATAAAAAATTTTGACAAAATTTTATTTCTAATCCAAATTTTATTTTGACAATTTTAATTTTTTTTATTTTGTCAAAACTTTATTTCTACAGAAAATTTTATCAAAATATTTTATCTAGAAAATTTTTTCTATAGAAAATTTTGTCAAAACTTTAATATCTATAGCAAATATTGTCAAAATTTTATTTCTATAGAAAATTTTTGTCAAAATTTTATTTCTATAAAAAATTTTGTCAAAAATTTATTTCTATAGAAAAATTTTGTCCAAATTTTATTCTGAAAATTTTAATTTTTTTTAGTTTGTCAAAATTTTATTTCTACAGAAAATTTTATCAAAATATTTTATCTCTATATTAAATTTTATCGAAATATGTTATCTCTATAGAAAATTTTTGTCAACATTTTATTTCTTTAGAAAATTTTGTCAAAATTTTATTTCTTTAGAAAATTTTGTCAAAATTTTATTTCTATAGAAAATTTTGTCAAAATTTTATTTCTATAGAAAATTTTGTCAAAATTTTATTTCTATAGAAAATTTTGTCAAAATTTTATTTCTATAGAAAATTTTGTCAAAACTATAGCAAATATTGTCAAAATTTTATTTCTATAGAAAATTTTGTCAAAATTTTATTTTATCAAAATTGTATATTTCTATAGAAAATTTCGTTGACATTTTCTTTCTATAAAAAATTTTGACAAAATTTTATTTCTATAGAAAAATTTTGTCAAAATTTTATTTCTATAGAAAATTTTATCAAAATTGTATATTTCTATAGAACATTTCGTTAACGTTTTACTTCTGTAGAAAATTTCGTTAACATTTTATTTCTATAAAAAGAGTTTTGTCAAAATTTTATTTCTATAGAAAAATTTTGTCAAAATTCTATTTGTATAGAAAATTCTGCCAAAATTTTATTTCTATAGCAAATATTGTCAAAATTTTATTTCTATAGAAAATGTTGTCAAAATTTTATATCTATAGAAAATTTTATCAAAATTGTATGTTTCTATAGAAAATTTCGTTAACATTTTATTTCTATAAAAATTTTTGTCAAAATATTATTTTGACAATTTAAATTTTTTTTATTTTGTCAAGATTTTTTTTTCTACAGAAAATTTTATCAAAATATTTTATTTCTATATAAAATTTTATCAAATTATTTTATCTCTATAGAAAATGTTTGTCAAAATTTTTGTCAAAATTTTATATCTATAGAACATTTTATCAAAATTTTATTTCTATGGAAAATTTTGTCAAAATTTTATATCTATAGAAAATTTTATCAAAATTGTATATTTCTATAGAAAATTTCGTTAACATTTTATTTCTATAGAAATATTTTGTCAAAGTTTTATTTCTATAGAAAAATTTTGTCAAAAATTTATTTTGACAATTTTAATTTTTTTTATTTTGTCAAAACTTTATTTCTACAGAAAATTTTATCAAAATATTTTATCTCTATAGAAAATTTTATCAAAATATTTTATCTGTATAGAAAATTTTTGTCAAAATTTTATTTCTATAGAAAATTTTGTCATCTGGCAGCCCGGCAATTTAATTCTATTGCGAATGTGAATACAAAAAAAGAGAGCGCATACATGCCTCCACAGTGAGAATAAAGTGAATGACATTAGTTGTTGTTGTTTTTTTTTTTATTCTGTCGCCACCCAATTATTAGCCATAATGAATGGGGGAGTAGATAAACCGGCATTTTTGTCTTTGGATTATGTGTGTGTGCGTGCGTATATGATGCGTGCGCTTAAGAAGGAAATCAAAAATTGGATAATATTTCTTTTACGAACTTTAAGGATATCCTTTTTGGGGTTAAATTATAGAAGTATTTAAATATTGTTGAGGTATCAATGTTACTGCATTAGAATTTACATGGTTTAATGAGTACAAATTTTATGAAGCTTCAGATTGTGATACAATATCAGAAATCCATCTCCCTCAATTTTTCTTGATTATACGACAAGTTAACCTTCTAATATCTAATTTTTTATTTGCTCCATATTGTGATACAATATCAGAGGACGGAAATCCTCTTGAAATCCATCTCCCTCCATTTTTTCGATTATACGATACCCCATCTCTTCAGAGTTTATCACACAAAAAACTAGAAAAAATCTAGTAAAAATCCAGTAAATCCAGTAAAATCTAGTTAAAATCCAGTACATGCTCCATATGCTTCCTGCCGAGAAAAACAACCCAGAAAGTCACATCATCGTAACGCACAATATCGTCAGAAATTGTACCAGTGATATCGAGAATTATACCAATAGACCATCCGACAACAGAGCGGTAAAAACTGTAGGTGGCAACCAACATTGAACGACAAATCCTACGGGGAACATCTAGCAAGAGACAATGGAATATTGCAGGAATTTTGGAGAAAGAATCGCATCGACTTATAACGGCTTTTAATTCTATAAGAAGTTCTTTTTTTATAAGAAATTTTATTTCTATAATAAATTTTGTCAAAATGTTATTTCTATAGAAAATGTTGTCAAAACTTTTATTTCTATAGAAATAACATTTTGACAAAATGTTATTTTTATAGAAACTTTTGACAAAATGTTAGAAAATTATATCAAAATTTTATTTTTATAGAAACCCAGCTAAAAAAGCGTCGCCAAAAATGTAATGAAAATGTTCTTTTTTGGAAGTGGTGCAAAATTGACGCAGAAGCGATGAATTTAACATGGGCTTAGGAGCCACCGTGGTGCAATGGTTAGCATGCCCGCCTTGCATACACAAGGTTGTGGGTTCGATTCCTGCTACGACCGAACACCAAAAAGTTTTTCAGCGGTGGATTCTGAGGATTTCAAAGCTTCTCTAAGTGGTTTCATTGCAATATGGAACGCCGTCCGTCTCGGCTATAAAAAGGAGGTCCGTGGAATCGGGCAGCACTCAGTGATAAGAGAGAAGTTCACCACTGTGGTATCACAATGGACTGAATAGTCTAAGTGAGCCTGATACATCGGGCTGCCACATAACAGGTTGGCTGATAAGTCCCCGGTCTGACACATAGATGGCGTCGCTAGTGTTAAATGCATATTATTTTTATATAGTACCAACCTTCAAATGATTCGTGTCAAAATTTGACGTCTGTAAGTCAATTAGTTTGTGAGATAGAGCGTCTTTTGGGAAGCAACTTTTGTTATTGTGAAAAAAAGGAAAAAAGGAATTTCGTGGTTTGATAAAATACTTTTTTCTGAAGGGAAAAAATACGGTGGAAGCAAAAACCGGACTCTGCCCCAGGGAAATCAACAATAATTGATTGGTATGCAAAATTCAAGCGTGGTGAAATGAGCACGGAGGACGGTGAACGCAGTGGACGCCCGAAAGAAGTGGTTACCGACGAAAACATCAAAAAAATCCACAAAATGATTTTGAATGACCGTAAAATGAAGTTGATCGAGATAGCAGAGGCCTTAAAGATATCAAAGGAACCTGTTGGTCATATCATTCATCAATATTTGGATATGCGGAAGCTCTGTGCAAAATGGGTGCCGCACGAGCTCACATTTGACCAAAAACAACAACGTGTTGATGATTCTGAGCGGTGTTTGCAGCTGTTAACTCGTAATACACCCGAGTTTTTCCGTCGATATGTGACAATGGATGAAACATGGCTCCATCACTACACCCCTGAGTCCAATCGACAGTCGGCTGAGTGGACAGCGACCGGTGAACCGTCTCCGAAGCGTGGAAAGACTCAAAAGTCCGCTGGCAAAGTAATGGCCTCTGTTTTTTGGGATGCGCATGGAATAATTTCTATCGATTATCTTAGGTTAGGTTAGGTTAGGTGGCAGCCCGATGTATCAGGCTCACTTAGACTATTCAGTCCATTGTGATACCACATTGGTGAACTTCTCTCTTATCACTGAGTGCTGCCCGATTCCATGTTAAGCTCAATGACAAGGGACCTCCTTTTTATAGCCGAGTCCGAACGGCGTTCCACATTGCAGTGAAACCACTTAGAGAAGCTTTGAAACCCTCAGAAATCTCACCAGCATTACTGAGGTGGGATAATCCACCGCTGAAAAACTTTTTGGTGTTCGCTCGAAGCAGGAATCGAACCCACGACCTTGTGTTTGCAAGTCGGGCATGCTAACCATTGCACCACGGTGGCTCCCATCGATTATCTTGAGAAGGGAAAAACCATCAACAGTGACTATTAAATGGCGTTATTGGAGCGTTTGAAGGTTGAAATCGCGGCAAAACGGCCACATATGAAGACGAAAAAAGTGTTGTTCAACCAAGACTACGCACCGTGCCACAAGTCATTGAGAACGATGGCAAAAATTCATGAAGTGGGCTTCGAATTGCTTCCCCACCCACCGTATTCTCCAGATCTGGCCCCAGCGACTTTTTCTTGTTCTCAGACCTCAAAAGGATGCTCGCAGGGAAAAAATTTGGCTGCAATGAAGAGGTGATCGCCGAAACTGAGGCCTATTTTGAGGCAAAACCGAAGAGTACTACCAAAATTTTATCAAAAAATTGGAAGGTCGTTATAATCGTTGTATCGCTCTTGAAGGGAACTATGTTGAATAATAAAAACGAATTTGGACAAAAAAATTTGTTTTTCTTCGTTAGACCTGGGACTTATCAGCCAACCTGTTAGACTATTCAGTCCATTGTGATACCACATTGGTGAACTTCTCCCTTATCACTGAGTGCTGCCCGATTCCATGTTAAGCTCAATGACAAGGGACCACCTTTTCTTGTAATACCAACAATGTAGAAGAAATTATACGATTTTATAAATTTTTAAAATTTTTTTACCTTTCGCCTGGACGGAGAATCGAACCGCGGACCATGCACTTTGTAAGCCAATACACTAACCACTGAGCTATGTACCTGTTATGGTCATCAATAGATAAACATCCATATAAGTTATATTTATATAGCATAGCTTGCGGCGCCCACGAACCGAATAAACAAAGTTTATTTAACAGAAACAAACATTTAGTTTGGCACCGTGGAGCAGTGGTTGCTACGTCCGACTTGCATGCCAAGGATCGTGGGTTCGATCCCTGCTTCGACCAAAGTTTTTTTTTTTTTTTTTTTTTTTACATATATTCCAGATATGTTCGGAAGATTCCGAAAAAATGTTCAACATTACATTGTAGTATATTAAATTTTGAACTGTAAAATGTGTCTTATTAAAGACCTAAAGTCAGAAAAGAACAGTGTTTGATATAACCGAAATGGACTGTGTTGTTGTTTCAAAAATAACTTTTTTTATTGAAAAAATAAAAATTTTGTAACAAACGATTTTTTTGGAGATAAAAGTTTAAAATTTTCGAACCAATTCAAAAAACTCTAACAAAAGAAAAACGTTTTTGGTACTCGTTTTCCAAACGTTTTTTTTGCTTTGCATGCAGAGAGAGATTTTCCACATTTATATGCTATATCTCTTTATATCAGTTTACCAACTTGTTTTGTTTCATCATTTCCCCCCCTGCCTGCGGTATTGATATTCGCATGTCAAGTGGAACTACAAACCTTGCTAAATAATACAGTACAATCATGTCAGAAGAAGAAGAGCAAGAACAATAACAAAAAAAGAAGCTAAAACAAAAACTTAAATATGGCAACACTAATAAACAAATTTCAAATTCGAATTGTCAAGGGTGATGTGGTGGTTATGATGATATTGGATAACGGCAGCAATGAGGATGTTTTCGTTTTATTTTCTTGTTTGGTGCTGCCGCTGCTGCTGCTTTTTTCGACGGAAGAAAAACTGAATGAAACAATTCCTAGAGGAGGTGGTGGTAATAGTGATGGGGGTAGTACTCGTAAATGATATGTAGTGCCTCCTCCTCCTCCTCCTGCTGCCATAAATGTACATGAATATGGAGCTCAAGGTGGTGTTATAAAAGCTAAAATGTGGTATTTTCTTCTTCCTTGCGTGAGACTAAAGGAAAAGCGTAGGAAACGTGGAGGATGACAATGGCAAATTCTAGAGAGGAGCCATAATTTGATATACAAATTTTTTTGGAGTTGGAGTAGTAATTATAATACTCCTTGTAATTAAGAAGTCCAGGTTTCAGAGGTTAAAAGGAAATCTTTTATTCCGGCTTATTGGATATATTAAGAGGGAGTATGTGTGTGCGTGGGTGTGTTTGTAAGAAATCATGTCAAAATGATGGTCAAGTCATATAGGAAACTCTCTTAAAAATGACACCACTAAAAGGAAATGTCAAAAAGAAAGCAAAGAATAAACGCACTTTTTTGGCATATGCTGCTACCACATTTTCAGTCACAATTTCCAATAGAGACTACAGACAGACATGCTTTGCGACAACTATGAGATAATAAGTTATCATTTTTATATATTCTTTTAATTTTATTTCATTATTTTTTTTTTTAATATTATAAAACATATTTATTTATAAACTATATATAATACCTTTTTGTGAAGGGACTTTAAAGAAATCTCTTTTTTTGCGAATAAATCCAATGATGTAAAGGTGATTTATGTGATGTTTTTTTTTTTTCTTGGGCGAAATCTCAAGAATATTATTCAAGTATTTTTTTAAACAAATATTATTTTTTTTTTATAATAATATAACAGCTACAATCAAACACACTTATACAATTTAGTTATGGGCAAATTATTTTCCCTTTTTTTTGGCAAATATTTTCGTATATATCTTTTCGATTTTTCTTTGCTTATTATTTTTCACTTGACAAAACCCTAAAATGACTTCGCGTGTCTTGTATAATTTTTCTTTTTTGTTAATTATTTTCTTTTGTTTTTTTTTTTTAGATTTTTTTGTTAGAACAAATTTTTTGGGGGGAGGTTACCACAATCTATGTGCGTGCGTGCGTTTGTACCGCGCGATTCACTTCCCAATATACACGCAAATACTAAAAGTTAAAGGGTGACAACAAACACTTGGTACCCTGCAATTTTCGGTATTTTATCCTCCCCTTCGTTTGTTGTTTGCCCTGTACCACATTAATGGCTGTTGACAGGAGTAGCAGCAGCAGCGGTGGCGGTAAAAGATGATGGTTTTTCGCCACTTTCCAATACACACGTTTATTTTCTTGCTCAAATATGTTCGGCCACATTCGTTAGGGAGTGTGCGCATTATGCCCTTCAACATTGGTTTGTTGCAAGCAGCCTAGTCTACTACATTAGCATAGCAGTCATCATTACCACCCCCCGTAATGGATGAGATGAATAATTTTGAATTCGCCGTGAGTTTTTTTGGCCATGTGCGAGAGAAATTCATTGAAACACACCCCTGTCCATTGTGAATTTTCAATTCTCTATATTGCACTATCACTTTCTTTGGCAACAGTGATGCTAACTCTATTGGATTTAAACTTAAGACAATCAGTTCTAACTCGTCGTAAATTCAAGTACGTGAAAACGCTACTATTACGACTATGTTTGTATTCTTCTCTATGAAAGTAGCCGCCCTACGGGAAATTAGTGCAAATTGCCACTAATGGACCCATTAGAGGACTGGTACTAGTGCTCCAGTTTATCAACATTTTTAATTGTTCTAACTCGTCGTAAATGCACGCACGTGAAAACGCTATTATTACGACTATTTTTTTATTCTTCTCTATGAATGTAGCCGCCGTACGGGAAATTAGTGCAAATTGCCACTAATGGACCCATTACAGGACTGGTACTAGTGCTCAAGTTTATCAACGTTTTTAATTGTCTTATAATTTATTGATTTTTATACACACTTGATATTAAAATATTTTTGAATCCACGCTTTTAATACAATGCAACTATCAGAATTATTTATTGTTCAACATATTCCTTTCTGGTACGATACGGATGGAAACAGGATACTAAAAGTTTGTCCGAGACTGTTTCATGAGCAGTTGTCTATGGGGTAGTCCTACTAAGTTGTTCCAGGACGTGTCCTTTGGGATGAGTCCAAGTCGTGTCCTAAAGTGTAAATTTTCCCAGCCAATGACAAACCCATGTTAAAGTGACCGGTCCATTCCATACGCTTGGACCAGAACTGTGACTGGTCCATACACACCAGGGACTAACCCTGTACCGCTCCTGGGGTTAGGTTAGGTTATGTGGCAGCCCGATGTATCAGGCTCACTTAGACTATTCAGCCCATTGTTATACCACACTCTTATCACTAAGTGCTGCCCGATTCCATGTTAAGCTCAATGACAAGGAACCTCCTTTTTATAGCCGAGTCCGAACGGCGTTCCACATTCCAGTGAAACCTCTTAGAGAAGCTTTGAAACCCTCAGAAATGTCACCAGCATTACTGAGGTGGGATAATCCACCGCTGAAAAACTTTTTGGTGTTCGGTCGTAGCAGGAATCGAACCCACGACCTTGTGTATGCAAGGCGGGCATGCTAACCATTGCACCACGGTGGCACCGGTCCTGGGGTTGATACATTTCCCGTAGGGCGTTATATGAAACCAAAGCACATCGCATATAAGCTAAAAACGCATATTATAGTCTAGAAAAACAAAAAGTCCTTTTGTCAGTTGTTATAATAACTTTGATCAGAAAGAAAACGTGCCTACCAGAAATATTGGGCTTAAACCATGGTTGCCACTCGAGGCACAAATAATCAAAGAATTTTGAGTAAACTACCAAACAAAAAATCTTATTGTGAAAAATTTTATTACTATAGAACATTTTATCAAAATTGTATTTCCATAGAAAATTTCATCAAAATTTTATTTCTATAGAATATTTTATCAAAATTTTATTTCTATAGAAAATTTTGTCAAAATTTTATTTTTATAGACAATTTTGTCAAAATTTTATTTCTATAGAAAATTTTGTCAAAATTTTATTTCTATAGAAAATTTTGTCAAAATTTTATTTCTATAGAAAATTTTGTCAAAATTTTATTTCTATAGAAAATTTTGTCAAAATTTTAAATCCATAGAAAATTTTGTCAAAATTTTATTTCTATTATTTCTAAAGGAAATTTTGTCGACAAAGTTTTCTATAGAAATAAAATTTTAATTTCTATAGAAAACTTTGTCGAAATCTTTATTTCTGCAGAAAAGTTGTCGAATTTTTTTTCTATAGAAATTTTGTCAAAATTTTATTTCTATAGAAAATTTTTTTCAAAGTTTTATTTCTAAAGGAAATTTTGTCGACAAATGTTTCTATAGAAATAAAATTTTGATTTCTATAGAAAAATTTGTCAAAATCTTTATTACTATAGAAAAGTTGTCAAAATTTTTTTTATTCGTTTTGTTTTGTTATTGTTGGTTTTTTTCTTTGATCATTGTTGTTGTTTTTTCATTTCAGCTTAAAACCATGCATTGACTAAACTACAAGTGTAGCTTAACCAACAGAGGAAAAGAATGTTTGTCAAATTTATTTGGGCAAAGCCCTATAAACTGCAACCACATTCCTCATCAGTATCCTCTACTTGCAGCAAAACTATCAACCAATTATCAGAATAAATTCAGGCAGTTCCCTAAACCCAAAATCCAAACCCCTATTTCTATAGAAAATTGTCTCAAAATTTTATTTCTATAGAAAATTTTGTCAAAATTTTGTTTCTTAAGGAAATTTTGTCAATATTTTATTTCTGTAGAAAATTTTGTAAAATTTTTATTTCTATGGAAAATTTACTCAAAATTTTATTTCTATAGAAAATTCTATAGAAAATTTTGTCAAAATTCATATTTCTATAGAAAATTTTGTCAAAATTTTATTTCTATGGAAAATTTTCTCAAAATTTTATTTCTATAGAAAATTTTGCCAAAATTCATATGTCTATAGGAAATTGTGTAAAAATTTTATTTCTATAGAAAAATTTGTCAAAATTTTGTTTCTTAAGGAAATTTTGTCAACACTTCATTTCTATAGAAAATTTTGTCAAAATTTTATTTCAATGGAAACTTTGTCAATATTTTGCCCCATAGAAAATTTTGTCAAAATTTTTCCCATAGAAAAATTTGTCAAAATTTTATTTCTATAGAAAATTTTGTCAAAATTTTATTTCCATAGAAAGTTTTGTTAAAATTTGTATTTCTATATAAAACTTTCTCAAAATTTCATATCTGATGAAAATTTTGTCAAAATTTAATTTGTCACAATTTTATTTCTATACAATATTTGGTCAACATTTTATTTCTATAGAAATTTTTCTCAAAATTTCATATCTATAGAAAATTTTGTCAACATTTTTATTTCTATAGGAAATTTTGTCAAAATTTTATTTCTATAAAAAATTTTGTCAAAATTTTTATTTCTATAGGAAATTTTGTCAAAATTTTATTTCTATAGAATATTTGGTCAACATTTTATTTATATATAGAAAATTTTTTCAAAATTTCAGATCTATAGAAAATTTTGTTAAAATTTAAATTCTATAGAAAATTATCTCAAAATTTTATTCCTATAGAAAATTTTGTCAAAATTTTATTTCTATGGAAAATTTTCTCAAAATTTTTTTTGTATAGAAAATTTTGTCAAAATTCATATTTCTATAGAAAATTGTCTCAAAATTTTATTTCTATGGAAAATTTTATCAAAATTTTATTCTATAGAAAATTTTGTCAAAATTCATATTTCTATAGAAAATTGTCTCAAATTTTTATTTCTATAGAAAATTTTGTCAAAATTTTGTTTCTTAAGGACATTTTGTCAACATTTTATTTCTACAGAAAATTTTGTTTGTGTAGAATATTTTGTCAAAATTTTATTTCTATAGAAAATTTTTATTTCTATATAGGAAACTTTGTCAAAATTTTATGTCAAAATTTTATTTCTACAGAAAATTTTGTTTGTGTAGAATATTTTGTCAAAATTTTATTTCTATAGAAAATTTTTATTTCTATATAGGAAACTTTGTCAAAATTTTGTCCCCATCGAAAATTTTGTCAAAATTTTATTTCCGTAGAAAGTTTTGTTAAAATTTTTATTTCTATAGAAAACTTTCTCAAAATTTCATATCTGTTGAAAATTTTGTCAAAATTTAATTTCTATAGAAAATTGTCTCAAAATTTTATTTCTATAGAATATTTTGTCAAAATTTCGTTTCTAAAGGAAATTTTGTCAACATTTGATTTCTATGGAAAATTTTCTCAAAATTTTATTTCTATAGAAATTTTTATTTCTAAAGAAAATTTTGTCAAATTTTATTTCTATAGAAAATTGTTTCTGTAAAACTTTGTGAAGTACCTCATAGTTGGAGTGGAATATTTTGCAAAATCTACCAAAACATCAAGAATTCTACTAAACTACCAAGCAGTAAAAAATCTACCATTTTTGGTAGAATTCTACCAATTGTGGTAACCTGATTTAGACCCCATTAAATATTTACCAATTGACCCAGAATCACCACCTGAATCAATCTTGTTGTTCGGAATAAATCGCATCAAATTTAGATATACACCTAGACCTCGCTTTGCGTCGCAGATACGTTCCAAAAAAACACGACGCAAAGTGAATTATGAATTTTTATGGCAAACCATGCAAAGATTGGAGATAGTTAACAACGATAACAACGCCACTTCGAAAATCTAACGACGCAAAATGAAAACTAGTACTGATGCAGCAGCGACGCAACTTCGAAACGACGCAAAGTGAGGTGTAGCCCCACCTCATGGGGTCATATTTATGATTTACTAACCGATCGTTGTAAAATTCGGCACAAAATAATCCTTTACTCTGCCCTTCTAATCTGTAAAATATCATCGAAATCGGTTCAGGTTTAGATTTGGCTCCCATATATATGTATCGCCCGATTTGGTGAAATTTGGCCATAATATCCTTATTTATTAACGGATCTAATTCAAACTCGAAATCTCTTCAGATTTAGATATAGCTCGCATATACGTATGTATCTCGTCCGATTTCCCCAATTTTGGCCCCAACATCTAATACCATTCATTTATCGATCTTATTCATACTCGGCACAATATAATCTTCTGCAATATTAAATAGACCTGCAAAATATCATCCAAATCGGTTCAGACTTAGACATAGCTCTCATACACATGTTTTACCCGGTTTGCCGAAATTTGCCTATAAATTGGGTTTTGCTCTAAAATAAATTATTCGAAAAATTATGTATCCCCTATCAGCAAATTGGAATAATATACTGTATTGGCAACATTGTTTACCAGTTTTCTTACTCTCTTTGACTTTCGGTGACTTTTCTCTCTGAAAATTTTTGTGTTTGAGAACTCTTGAGTCTGCCCCTTAAATGCATTTTCACTTCCATGTTCTTGTTTGGTTCCCATCACAGGAAATACACTCGTGTCTGCAATTGTTTTTTTCTTTTACACTCTCATACAATACTAGTGACTTAGCATTATTGTGGTCACCAACCACTCGAGCCAAAAATAATCTACCAAAATTTGGAGAAAATTTAATCAAAAAACTACCAAACAAAACAATCTTATTTTGCAATATTTTGTTTCTATAAAAAAATTTGTCAAAATTTTATTTCCATAGAACATTTTGTAAAAATTTTATTTCTATAGAGAAGTTTGTCAAAATTTCATTTCTATAGAGAATTTTGTCAAAATTTCATTTCTATGGAGAATTTTTTCAAAATTTTAGTTCTATAGAAAATTTTGTCAAAACTTAATTTCTATAGAAAATTTTGTCAAAATTTTATTTCTATAGAAAATTTTGTAAAAATTTTATATCTATTGAAAATGTTGTCAAATTTAGTAAAAATTTAAATAAAAAGAAAATTTAGTAAAAATTTTTATATCTATAAAAAATTTTGCCTAAATTTTTATTTCTATAGGAAAATTTTGTACAAATTTTATTCATAAAGAATTTTGTTAAAATTTTATTTCTATAGAAAATTTTGTCAAAATTTTATTTCTATAGAAAATTTTGTTAAAATTTTATTTTTATAGAAATTTTGTCAAAATTGTATTTCTATAGAAAATTTTTATTCTATAGATGTTTTTAAACAATTTTATTTCCATAGAAAATTTTGTCACATTTTTATTTCTATAGAAAATTTTGTCATTTTTGTATTTCTATAGAAAATTTTGTAAAAATTTTATTTCTATAGAAAATTTAGACAAAAATTTTATATCTATAGGAAAATTTTGTACAAATTTTATTTCTATAGAAAATTTTGTCAAAATTTTATTTCTATAGAAAATTTTGTAAAAATTTTATTTCTATAGAAAATTTTGTCAATATTTTATTTCTATAGAAAATTTTGTCAAAATTTTATTTTATAGAAAATTTTGTCAAAATTTTATTTCTATAGAAAATTTTTATTCCTATAGATTTTTTAAACAATTTTATTTCTATAGAAAATTTTGTAAAAATTTTACTTCTATAGAAAATTTTGTACAAATTTTATTTCTATGAGAAATTTTGTAACAATTTTATTTCCTTACAAAATTTGGTCAACATTTTACTTTGTCAAAGTTTTATTTCTATAGAAAATTTTGTCAAAATTTTATTTCTATAGAAAATTTTGTCAAAATTTTATTTTATAGAAAATATTGTAAAAAAATTATTTCTATAGAAAATTTTGTCAAAATTTAATTTTTATAGGAAATTTTGTCAATTCTTTTTTTCTATACCAAATTTTGTCAACATTTTATTTCTATAGAAAAATTTTTCAAAATTGTATTTCTGTAGAAAATTTTGTAAAAATTATATTTCTATAGAAAATTTTGTAAAAATCTCTATATTTCTATAGAAAATTTTGTCAAAATTATATTTCTATAGAAAATTGTGTCACAATTTTATTTCTATAGAAAATTTTGTAAAGATTTTATTTCTATAGAAAATTTTGTCAAAATTTTATTTCTATAGAAAATTTTGTTCTAGTGACATAGGTTAGGTTAGGTGGCAGCCCGATGTATCGGCTCACTTAGACTATTCAGTCCATTGTGATACCACATTGGTGAACTTCTCTCTTATCACTGAGTGCTGCCCGATTCCATGTTAAGCTCAATGACAAGGGACCTCCTTTTTATAGCCGAGTCCGAACGGCATTCCACATTGCAGTGAAACCACTTAGAGAAGTTTTGAAACCCTCAGAAATGTCACCAGCATTACTGAGGTGGGATAATCCACCGCTGAAAAACTTTTTGGTGTTCGGTCGGAGCAGGAATCGAACCCACGACCTTGTGTATGCAAGGCGGGCATGCTAACCATTGCACCTCGGTGGCTCCCTTCTAGTGACTTAGCTTTATTGTGGTCACCAACCACTCGAGCCAAAAATAATCTACCAAAATTTGGAGACAATTTAATCAAAAAACTACCAAACAAAACAATCTAATTTTGCAAATTTCATTTCTATAGAGAATTTTGTCAACATTTTATTTTTAGAGGAAATTTTTTCAAAATTTTATTTCTATAGAGAAGTTTGTCAAAATTTTATTTCTTTGGAAAAATTTGTCAAAACTTAATTTCTATACAAAATTTTGTCAATTTTTTTTTTAGATTTTTTAGATTTTTATAGAAAATTTTGTAAAAATTTTATTTCTTTGGAAAATTTTGTCAAATTTTATTTCTAAAGAAGATTTTGTCAAAATTTTATTTCTATAGAGAATTTTGTCACTATTTTAGTTTTATACAAAATTTTGTCAATATTTTATTTCTATAGAAAATTTTGTAATATTTTATTTCTATACAAAATTTTGTAAAAATTTAATTTCTATAGAAAATTTTGTCAAAATTGTTTTTCTATAGAAAATTTTGTCAAAATTTTATTTCTATAGAAAATTTTGTCAAAATTTTATTTCTATAGAGAATTTTGTCAAAAATTTATTTCTATAGAAAATTTTGTCAAAATTTTACTTCTATAGAGAATTTTGTCAAAAATTTATTTCTATAGAAAATTTTGCCAAAATTTTTATTTCTATAGAAAATTTTGTACAAATTTTATTTCTATAGGAAAATTTTGTACAAATTTTATTTCTATAGGAAATTTTGTAACAATTTTCTTTCCTTAGAAAATTTTGTCAACATTTTACTTCTATAGAAAATTTTGTCAAAATTTTATTTCCATAAAAAATTTTGTTAAAATTTTATTTGTATAGGAACTTTTGTCAACATTTTATTTCTATAGAAAATTTTGTAATTTTTTTATTTCTATAAAAAATTTTTTAAAAATTTTACATCTATAGAAAATTTAGTCAAAATTTTTATATCTATAGGAAAATTTCGTACAAATTTTATTTCTATAAGTAATTTTGTAACAATTTTCTTTCCTTACAAAATTTGGTCAACATTTTACTTTTGTAAAATTTTTTTTTATAGAAAATATTGTCAAAATTTTATTTTATAAAAAATATTGTCAAAATTTTATTTTATAGAAAATATTGTAAAAAAATTATTTCTATAGAAAATTTTGTCCAAGTTTTATTTCTATAGAAAATTTTGTCCAAATTTTATTTCTATAGAAAATTTTGTAAAAATTGTATTTTAATACGAAATTTTGTCAACATTTTATTTCTATAGAAAAGTTTGTCAAAATTTTATTTCTATCGAAAATTTTGTCAAAATTTTATTTCTACAGAAAATTTAGTCCAAATTTTACTTCTATCGAAGATGTTGTCCAAATTTTATTTCTATAGAAAATTTTGTCAAAATTTTATTTCTATAGGAAATGATGTCTAAATTTTTATTTCAATAGGAAAATTTTGTACAAATTTTATTTCTATAGGAAATTTTGTAACAACAATTTACTTCTATAGAAAATTTTGTCAAAATGTACTTCCATAAAAAATTTTGTTAAAATGTTATTTCTATAAAAAATTTTGTAAAAATTTTACTTCTATAGAAAATTTAGTCAAAATTTTTATATCTATAGGACAATTTTGTCAAAATTTTATTTCTATAGAAAATTTTGTCAAAATTTTATTTCTATAGAGAATTTTGTCAAAATTTTAGTTCTATAGAAAATGTTGTCAAAACTTAATTTCTATACAAAATTTTGTCAAAATTTTATTTCTATAGAAAATTTTGTCAAAATGTTTAAATCTATAGAAAATGTTGTCTAAATTTTTATTTCTATAGAAAAATTTTGTACAAATTTTATTTCTATAGGAAATTTTGTAACAATTTTCTTTCCTTAGAAAATTTTGTCAACATTTTACTTCTACAGAAAATTTTGTCAAAATTTTATTTCCATCAAAAATTTTGTTAAAACTTTTTTTATAGAAACTTTTGTCAACATTTTATTTCTATAGAAAACTTTTATTTCTATAGATTTTTTAAACAATTTTATTTCTATAGAAAATTTTGTAATTTTTTTATTTCTATAAAAAATTTTGTACAAATTTTATTTCTATAGAAAGTTTTGTAAACATTTTATTTCTATAGAAAATTTTGTCAAAATTTTATTTCTATAGAAAATTTTGTCAAAATTTTATTTCTATAGAAAATTTTGTCAAAATTTTATTTCTATAGAAAATTTTGTCGAAATTTTATTTCTATAGAAATTGTTGTCAAAATTTTATTTCTATAGAAAATGTTGTAAAAATTTTTGTCAAAATTTTATTTCTATAGAAAATTTTGTCAAAATTTTATTTCTATAGAAAATTTTGTCAAAATTTTAATTCTATAGAAGTATATACGGCCGAACATTCAGCCGTATATATTTGTTTTCAATTAATCACTGTTTTTTCATCAACCATTCCCACAATGTCTTATTGAAGTCGTGCAATTCTGTAGAATAGTGTATTTTGTAACAATTTAAAAATGTCCCATATATATTCTCTGACCGCCACTTTGTCTGCCCTTTGCATAGCCATAGTGTGAACGTTATTCACACAGATCGTCTCATTCAATATTTTGGGGTAAATGTAAAAGCGTTGTAATATTTCATCCGAATGCGAATGATGGCATCCCCACAAACTGGGACAAAACATGATACCTAGTACATTCATAATTGACAGCAGCTTATACTACACGCATCTCATACGATAAGTCCCAACCAGCGATGGTGATTAAATTAATTTATCATAATTTTTTGTGGTTGAGCGGAAGGAACTTGTCCATTTTAAATGAAAAAAAAACAAACAAACAAACAAAAAACATCACCACCGTTGATTGCGACTGAGACATATTTTGTTTAGGCTTATTTTTATTTGTATGGTGAATTAAATATGTGTTATATTGCGTGAAGTTGTTGGGTCTTCCATTTTTGCTATGACGGATCTGGTTAATCATATTCCCCTGTTTTGTGGTTAATGAAAGCACCACAGTGACTGGCTGGTGTTGATGATAGCCATCCATGCCTATTTCTAGTGCTCAAAATAATTTCACTTTTCACTACCCAGACCCAATTTACGTGGGGCGATTTTTTCTCTTAGCTATTGGAAATATTTTAGAGCGCTTGCGTATTCCAAGTGCATCTAAAGAGAAATTTATACTCTGAATTTTGCAGGATCGTGGGAAATAGGGAAAATCAAGAGGAGCACCAATGTGAGATATTATCATTTTTTTTTTAACTTAGGTTTATTTTAATGATTTTGAAATGAATTAAATTTTACTTTAGTAAATTTGTTTAATTCACAGAATTGGTGCATGTTTTGGGATGAAATATTAAAATTCTTTTCTAATTCCTTTGCGATAAATGGCATGGTTCCGATATTCGTAATCGCAAATCCCAAGATTGTATTTTGCTTCCCAGCAAAAATTTTTGGAAGGCACATCAGTAAAAGCACTTCCAAAAATGTCCTCCCAAACAAGTTCTTTAGTTTAACTGCTCTGGAAGTTCTTTAGATTCAGTTTTGCCTAACTCGCATTTGTCATATTTTTAATGAGTTATTTTAATTCCACTTTTAAGTAAGAATTAATAAAGTGGTACAAATTATTAAAATTTTGTCGACAAAAATCGACTAAATCCATTCTAGAAAAATTGCGAGTTTTTGAAAATTTTTGAGGTCAAGCGTTAGAATGCCTCAAAAATTATAAAAATTATTTATTTTGAAAATATCACAAACTTTTTTAATTCACATCCGAAACACTGAATTCGGATCACACCTTAAGAAGTGATGCAATTTCAGTGCAACGGCGCCAATTTTGCACCACTTCTAACAAACATGCAAAAATTGGTCCATATTGGCCAATGCGGCTGAAATTTGATACATAGTGTGAGTATATGGTCTCTAACAACCATACAAAAATTGGTCAATATCGGTCCATAAATATATATAGTCCCCATATAAACCGATCCCCATATTTGGCTTGCGGAGCCTCTAAGAGAAGCCAATTTCATCGGATCCGGCTGAAATTTGGTACATGGCATTAGTAAATGGTCTCTAAAAACCATACCAAAATGGGTCCATATCGATCGATAATTATATATTCCCCTCATATAAACCGATCGCCAGATTTGACCTCCGAGCCTCTTGAAGGAGCAAAATTCATACGATCCGGTTGAAATTTGGTACATTGCTCTAATATTTGGCCGATAACAACCAGGCCAAAATTTGTCCGTATGGATCTATATATAGCCGCCAGATAAATCGATCCCCAATCACAGAAAAATCACGATTGCCATTCGAGCCAAAAATAATCTACCAAAATTTTATTGCCTTAGAAAATTTTATTTTTATTTTATTTCTGTAGAAAATTTAGTCAACATTTTATTTCTTTGGGAATTTTTGTCAAATATAATTTCTATAGAAATTTTTTTCAAATATTTATTTCTATAGAAAATTTTGTCAAAATATTATTTCTATAGAAAATTTATGAAGCACCTCTTAGTTGGAGAGGAATATTTTGCAAAATCTTCCAAAACATCGAGAATTCTACCAATCTACCAAACAGTAAAAAATTTGCCTTTTTTTGTAGACTCGTGATCATAATTGTATATAGCCCCCATATAAAGCGGTTCCCATATTTTAATTCTCGCTCTATAATTACCGTCCAAAAGTTCATATCGGTTCGTAGTTTTTTTCCTATATATACCGGTCAAGAACTGAATATGTACGTATTTAATCGACCTTTCTTTTGTCTTATATATATCCCGCATGAACTAACTTACAATTTAGAAGATGATGTTAAACAGTTTTAAGATGCCTTGTCATCGGCCGCAACCCAAGTAATTCAATTGTGGATGACCGTCTTTAGAAGAAGCTTCTATGCAATGCATGGTGGAGGGTCCATCAGATTCGACCTGGCCGAACTTACGGCCGTATATACTTGTTTTTTTAACACATAATTTTTTTTGGGGATCGGTTTATATGGGGGCTATATATAATATAGATTGAAAAGGACCAATTTTGGCATGGTTGTTATCGGCCATACACTAGAGAAATGTACCAAATTTCAACCTGATCGGATGAATTTAGCTCCTCCAAGAGGCTCCGGAGGTCTAAGCTGGAGATCGGTTTATATAAGGTTGGTTGTTAGAGACCATATACCATATATAAGGTTGGTTGTTAGAGACCATATACTAACAACACGTGCCAAATTTCAACAGAATCGGATGAAATTTGCTTCTCTTAGAGGCTCCGCAAGTCAAATCTGGGGATCGGTTTATATGGGGGCTATATATAATTATGGACCGATGTGGACCAATTTTTGCATGGTTGTTAGATACCATATACTAACAACACGTGCCAAATTTCAACAGAATCGGATGAAATTTGCTGTACTTAGAGGCTCCGCAAGTCAAATCTGCGGGTCCGTTCATATGGGGGCTATACGTAAAAGTGATCCGATATGGCACATTTTCAATGCCATCCGACCTACATCAATAACAACTACTTATGCCAAGTTTCAAGTCGATAGCTTGTTTCGTTCGGAAGTTAGCGTGATTTCAACAGACGGACGGACGGACATGCTTAGATCGACTCAGAATGTCACCACGACCCAGAATATATATATATATATATATATATATATATATATATATATATATATATATATATATATATATATATATATATATATATATATATATATATATATATATATATATATATATATATATATATATATATATATATATATATATATATATATATATATATATATATATATATATATATATATATATATATATATATATATATATATATATATATATATATATATATATATATATATATATATATATATATATATATATATATATATATATATATATATATATATATATATGAATATGTGTTACAAACGGAATGACAAAGTTAATATACCCCCCATCCTATGGAGGAGGGTATAAAAAAAAATAAAATACGATGCGAATTAAACTAAATTTTTATTTACAAATAAACAATTTGATTTTAGTAGAGAATAGAGCTATATTTACACTACACAGCTTTTTTACCTTACTTTCATCTCTGGTAAATATTATTTGACTTCCAATTTGTAGTTTTTATACCCTCCACCATAGGATGGGGGTATATTAACTTTGTCATTCCGTTTGTAACACATCGAAATATTGCTCTAAGACCCCATAAAGTATATATATTCTGGGTCGTGGTGAAATTCTGAGTCGATCTAAGCATGTCCGTCCGTCCGTCCGTCTGTCCGGCTGTCCGTCCGTCTGTGGAAATCACGCTAACTTCCGAACGAAACAAGCTATCGACTTGAAACTTGGCACAAGTAGTTGTTATTGATGTAGGTCGGATGGTATTGAAAATGGGCCATATCGGACCACGTTTACGTATAGCCCCCATATAAACCGATCCCCAAATTTGGCTTGGGGAGCCTCCCGGAGCAGCAAAATTCATCCGATCCGGTTGAAATTTGGTACGTAGTCTTAGTATACGGTCTCTAACAACCATGCAAAAATTGGTCTATATCGGTCCATAATTATATATAGCCCCCATATAAACCGATCCCCAGATTTGACCTCCGGAGCCTCTTGGAGGGGCAAAATTCATCCGATCCGATTGATATTTGGTACCTGATGTTAGTATATGGTCTCTAACAACCATGCAAAAATTGGTCCATATCGGTCCATAATTATATATAGCCCCCATATAAACCGATCCCCAGATTTGACCTCCGGAGACTTTTGGAGGGGCAAAATTCATCCGATCCGGTTGAAATTTGGTACCTGATGTTAGTATATGGCCTCTAACAACCACGCAAAAATTGGTCCATATCGGTCTATAATTATATATAGCTCCCATATAAACCCATCCCCAGATTTGACCACCGGAGCCTCTTGGAGGAGCAAAATTCATCCGATCCGGTTGAAATTTAGTACGTGGTCTTAGTATACGGTTTTTAACAACCATTCAAAAATTGGTCCATATCGGTCCATAATTATATATAGCCCCCATATAAACCGATCCCCAGATTTGAACTCCGGAGCCTCTTGGAAGAGCAAAATTCATCCGATCCAGTTGAAATTTGGTACATGGTGTTAGTATATGGTCTCTAAGAACCATGCAAAAATTGGTCCATATCGGTCCATAATTATATATAGTTCCCATATAAACCGTCCCCAGATTTGACGTCCGGAACCTCTTGGAGGAGCAAAAGTCATCCGATACGGTTGAAATTTGGTACATTTTGTCAATATATGGCCTCTAACAGCCATGTAAAAATTGGTCCATATCGGTCTTTAGTTATATATAGCCGATGACTTATTACACAAAAATTGGTCCATATCGCCAAAAATAATCTACCAAAACTTTATTTCCATAGAAAATTTTGTCAAATTTTATTACTATAGAAAGTTTTGTCAAAATTTCATTTCTATAGAAAGTTTTGTCAAAAGTTTATTTCTATACAAATGTTTGTCAAAATTTTATTTCCATAGAAAATTTTGTCAAAATTTTATTTCTATAGAAAATTTTGTAATCTACCTAAACTTTATTTCCATAGAAAATTTTGTCAAATTGTATTACTATAGAAAGTTTTGTTAAAATTTCATTTCTATAGAAAGTTTTGTCAAAAGTTTATTTCTATAGAAATGTTTGTCAAAATTTTATTTCTATAGAAAATTTTGTAAAAAATTTATTTCTGTAGAAAATTTTGTCAACATTTTATTTCTATACAAAATTTTGTCAAAATTTTATTTCTATACAATATTTTGTCAACATTTTATTTCTATAGAAATTTTTGTCAAAATTGTATTGCTATAGAAAATTTTGTCAACATTTTACTTCCATAGAAAATTTTGTCAACATTTTATTTCTATAGAAAATTTTGTCAAGTTTTTATTTCTATAGAAAATTTTGTCAAATTTTTATTTCTATAGAAAATTTTGTCAAAATTTTATTTCTATAGAAAATTTTGTCAAGGTTTCATTTCTATAGAAAATTTTGTCAAAATTTTATTTCTATAGAAAATTTTGTCAAACTAGATTATATACGTATTTAATCGGCCTTTTTTTGTTTAATATATACCCCGTATGGGCTAACTTACAATTTAGAAGACAGTGTTAAAAAGTTTTACGATACCTTGCCATCGGCAAGTGTTATCGCAACCCAAGTAATTCGATTGTGGATGACAGCCTTTAGTAGAAGTTCCTACGCAATCCATGGTGGAGGGTACATAAGATTCGGCCTGGCCGAACTTACGGCCGTATATACTTGTTTTTTTTAATTTTTGGTCAAAATTTGATTTTTATTATTGACTGCAGATTACTCAGAAGTACAACAAAGTTTCCGAAAAAAACATATTTTTAGAAATAGCGCTATGATGTATTCATAGAATAGCGCTATGATGTATTCATAGAATAGCGCTATGATGTATTCATAGATTTCATAGAATTCGGTCAAAATTTTAAGACGTAGGAATTTTTTTCTCGTTGTATCTTAAAAGATACAGTGCGCATTAAGAGTTAAAATACGACATATTTGTAAATTGACCACTACGGTTGGTTACGGTTAAGTTCGGGCTTTCGATTTGTATAATACTTAAGATGTGTGTCTAAATTATTAAAGCCAAGTTGACCTTAGTTCAAAGGATTTTTCTTTTAATCGCTTAACTCTAATGCTTAGTTCTAAGTTCATTTCTGAGAAAAACGAATATCAGCATTTTTCACCGTGAATATAGGGTCCCAAACTCAAGATTGTTAACTTATTGGTGCGAAACAGTGTAGTCTGTATTTTTCTGACATTTGGTAACAAAAATCTCTAATTTGAATTAAAATTCCTCACAAAAAATCCCCAATATTTTTTTGGCAATTTGTAATTAAAAAAATCAGAATCAGTAATAATTTAAAACTTAAAAAAATATATTAGATTGTTGTCATGACAGCTTGTAGACTGTAATAAAATCAAATTTTCGAAACACAAGACCAGGAGAAGGGTGATCGTCTTCCAAATGCTCGGAAAATGTAAATGGGAGTTCGATCACCATGTACTTTTATATGATATATTGTCCAAATGAGTGAGGTTTGGCCTCTCGATTTAGACTCGTGTCCTCAGGAAATATTTTTACAATTTGTAGAAAAAAGTCTTGGCCAAGCTGAGAAAAAATATTAATAAGCTCTTGGTCCCCCAAGGTCCCCATATGCTCCATTTTCGCTCTATTGATTGCCGTGGAATAAAGAGGAGTAAAATTTTCCATATTTTAATTTTGACGATTGGTTGTGCCTTTTTTAATAATATCGAAATAAAACAGTTTCATATAAGCCTGATTTATTATACGGAGCCTTTGAAGAAACAAATACCCCACAAAAATCCCCGAATTTATGAAAATTCTTCACCAAATTTCCAAGTCCCCAAAATCCCCTCAAAAATTTCGTCCCCATTCCCAATTTGGGGAAAATTCTCCAATACTGGCAACACACTTGTGAAATAATATGTCTGCTTATTTTTCCATGCAAATATTCCAGAAATGCATCAATTTGTTGCGAACGTTTTTTATATGGAGTGTAAAAGTTGTTCGTGCGAAAACTTAGTACTAGGCTTAAGGACGAAACGCTGTCAATGATAAGTTTATTGACTTTTGGTAAAGTAAATCGATTTTTTTTCACAGAAATGCGTCTTCTATGCTAAGCAAACATCTTATTTACATTGCAAAATTTCCCGCATTTGCGAATACGAAAATCTAAAACGTTCCAAAAACCAGAACAGGCCTGATAAAATTACAATTAAAAGCTCTTCTAGAACCTGTTCCCATTATGAACATCGCATGCGTATCATAATGATTCTAATTCCTGGTCAATCAAAATTCCCATCAAGCCGTGTGTAAAGTTCACCCATAGTATTGAAATGAGTGTGCCTGCCTCTTATGTCAATATCATACTTAGCTTAGTTTCGCCAAATACCTCTACAGTCTTCAATTCAATCAATGAATTCATTTGTTCTATTACTTGTCAATAAAACATCAAACAAACTATCTCACCATCCAAATATGGTTAAATATTTCAAGGTTAATAATCGTATATCGAATATCTATGGCCCAAACTGAAAATAAAAAAATAAAAAATGCCATTTCCTAATAGTTTGACGAGCTTTGTTTAAGCATATATCTGTGGCTTCACATTACCAAGACTTCAAAATTTAATGGAACACCGATTGTTTATGTATTTTAAAACCACTAGCATTCATAAAACCTGTTATTTTACATAATTTTTGTTTTTCTAAAATTTTATTTTTTTTTTTGGGAGATTTTTTCTTTTCTTTTTCTAACACATATTTGAATTTGTATTGGAAAACAAAAAACTAAACTCTTTAGACAATTCAAATGGAGAGATGAGATGTAGTCTTATTAGTATTAGCAATTTTGGGTTTAACACTGGGCGAGAATATGTAGAATGGAATTAACTAAGAATAATTTAAACATTACGAGATGTTGTTGACAAACCAAAAACAGTTTTTAAGAAAATCTAGTCAAAATTTTAATTCTACAGAAAATTTTGTCAAAATTTTATTTCTATGGAAAATTTTAGCAAATTTTTATTTCTATAGAAAAATTTGTCAAAATTTTATTTCCATAAAAAAATTTTGTCAAAATTTTATTTCTATGGAAAATTTGTCAAAAATTTATTTCTATATAAAATTTTCTCACAATTTTATTTCTATAGAAAATTTTCTCACAATTTTATTTCTATAGAAAATTTTGTCAAAATTTTATTTCTATAGAAAATGTTCTCCAAACTTTATTCTATAGAAATATTTGTCAAATTTTTATTTCTCTAGAGAATTTTGTCAAAATTTTATTTCTAAAGAAAATTTTAGCAAAATTTTATTTCCATAAAAAAATTTTGTCAAAATTTTATTTATATAGAAAGTTTTGTCAAAATTTTATTTCTATAGAAAATGTTGTAAAATTTTAATTTCTATAGAAAATTTTGCCAAAATTTTATTTCTATAAAAATTTTTGTCAGAATTTTATTTCTATAGAAAATTTTATCAAAATTTTATTCCTATAGAAAATTTTGTCAAAATTTTACTTCTATTGAAAATTTTAGCAAAATTTTATTTCTATAGAAAATTTTTTCAGATTTTTTTTATAGAAATTTTTGTCAAAATTTTATTTTATAGAAAATCTTGTCAAAATTTTATTTCTATAGGAAATTTTCTCAAATTTTTATTTCTATAGAAAATCGTAGCAAAATTTTATTTCTATAGAAAATTTTGTCAGATTTTTTTTATAGAAATTTTTGTCAAAATTTTATTTCTATAGGAAATTTTCTCAAATTTTTATTTCTATAGAAAATTTTTTCAAAATTTTATTTCTATAGAAAATTTTGTCAAAATTTTATTTTTATAAAAAATTTTGTCAAAATTTTATTTCTATATGAAATTTTCTAAAAAAATTATTTCTATACAAAATTTTGTCAAAATTTTATTTCTATAAAAAATTTGCCAAAAATGTATTTGTATAGAAAATTTTGTCACATTTTTATTTCGATAGAAAATTTTGGCAAATTGTATTTCTTTAAAAAATTTTGTCAAAATTTTATTTCCATAGAAAATTTTAGCAAAATTTTATTTCTATAGAAAATTTTGTCAAAATTTTATTTCTATAAAAGAAATTTTGTCAAAATTTTATTAGTATAGAATTTTTTTTTTCAACATTTTATTTCTATAGAAAATTTTCTCAATCCAATTTTAGTTCTATAAAAATTTTATTTCTATTTTATATTGTAAAAATTTTATTTCTATAGAAAATTTTGTCAAAATTTTATTTCTATAGAAAATTTTATCAATCCAATTTTAGTTCTATATAAAATTTTGCAAAATTTTACTTCTATAGAAAATTTTAGCAAAATTACATTTCTATAAAAAGTTTTGTCAACATTTTATTTCTATAGAAAATTTTGTCAGATTTTTTTTTATAGAAAATTTTGTCAAAATTTTATTTCTATAGAAAATCTTGTCAAAATTTTACTTCTATAGGAAATTTTCTAAAATTTTTATTTCTATAGAACATTTTTTCAAAATTTTATTTCTATACAAAATTTTGTAAAATTTTTATTTCCATCGAAAAGTAAAATTTTGACATTACTCCGACAGAAATTTCTTTTTCAAAATTTTATTACTATTTATGTCAAATTTTTATTTCTGTCGAAAAGTTTGTCAAAATTTTACTTCTACAGAAATTTCTTTTTCAAAATTTAATTTCTATATAAAATTTTGCCAAAATTTTATTTCTAAAGAAAATTTTCTCAAAGTTTTATTTCTATAGAAATTTCTTTTTCAAAATTTAATTTCTATAGAAAATTTTGTCAAAATTTTATTTCTATAGAAAATTTTCTCAAAGTTTTATTTCTATAGAAAATTTTTTCAACATTTTATTTCTATAGATTTTTTTTTTCAAAATGTTATTTCTATAGAAATTTTTTTTTCAACATTTTATTTCTATAGAAAATTTTCTCAAAATTTTATTTCTATAGAAAATTTTCTCAAAATTTTATTTCTATAGAAAATTTTGTCAAAATTTTATTTCTATACAAAATTTATATTTCTTTAGAAATTTTTCTCAAATTTGTATTTCTTTAGCAAATTTCTCAAAATTTTATTTCTATGGAAAATTTTGTAAATATTTTATTTCTATAGATTTTTTTTTTAAATTTTATTTCCATACAAAATTTTATTTCTTTAGAAAATTTTCTCAAATTTGTATTTCTTTAGCAAATTTCTCAAAATTTTATTTCTATAGAAAATTTTGTCAAAATTTTATTTCTATAAAAAAAGTTTGTCAACATTTTATTTCTATGGAAAATTTTGTCAAAATTTTATTTCTATAGAAAATTTTCTCAATCCAATTTTAGTTCTATAGAAAATTTTTTTAAAATTTTAGTTCTATAGAAAATTTTGTTAAAATTTTAATTTTTATAGAAAATTTTGTCATAATTTTAATTCTATAGAAAATTTTGTCAAAATATTAATTCTACAGAAAATTTTGTCAAAATTTTAATTCTATAAAAATTTTGTCAAAATATTATTTCTATAGAAAATTTTGTCAAAATTTTAATTCTATAGAAAATTATGTCAAAATTTTATTTCTATAGAAAATCTTGTCAAAATTTTATTTCTATAGGAAATTTTCTCAAATTTTTATTTCTATAGAACATTTTTTCAAAATTTTATTTCTATACAAAATTTTATTTCTATAAAAACTTTGTCAAAATTGTATTTCCATAGATTTTTTTTAAATTTTATTTCCATAGAATTTTTATTTCAACATTTTATTTCTTTAGAAAATTTTCTCAAATTTTTATTTCTTTAGAAAATCTTGTCAAAATTTTATTTCTATAGGAAATTTCTTCAAAATGTTATTTTTATACAAAAGTTTCTAAAAATTTTATTTCTATGGAATTTTTTTTTCAAAATTTTATAGGAAATTTTCTCAATCTAATTTTAGTTCTATATAAAATTTTGTTAAAATTGTATTTCTATAGAAAATTTTCTCAAAGTTTTATTTTATTTTTCAATATTTTATATTTTATTTTTCAATATTTTATTTCTATAGAATTTTTTTTTCAAAATTTTATTTCTATAAATTATTGAAAGCAAATGGACATATCTTCAAAATTATACACACATGACGAAGGGCCTTTTCCTGAAAATACTCAGTTTTTGCATAAAGGACAACCGTTATTTTAGATACAAAAACAACATTTACATGCAAATGAAGGGTTTGCCCATGGGATCTGCAGAGTCACCAATAGCAGCCGATATAGTGATGGAAGAGCTATTGGATAAATGTCTCGAAAACTGTGATATTAGACCTAAGATCTTGACTAAATATGTGGACGACCTCTTTGGAATAATTAAAACTAGTGCAATACATAAAATTTTGACAACATTCAATAGTTTTGACGCAAATATTTAGTTCTTCGGGCAGATTACTGAATTATTATTCCAAACATCCGAAACGAATTATCATGAATACTGCATATAACTTCATCGAAAGGGTCATAAATACGAGCGACAAACGGTTCCATAAATAAAACAAACAGAAAATAATCAGAATATTACAGCTTCCCACAAAATACAATAAATCAACTACTAAAGAGGAAAAAAACGACATATCCAAAAAATAAAGAATCACGAATTTACAAATCGGTCATTTACGTACCTAACCTTTCGGAAAGGTTTGAAAATTCAGAATGTATAGATAAATCAAACGATAAAAATTGTTATTTCCATAAAAAAATTTTGTCAAAATTTTATTTCCATAAAAAAATTTTGTCAAAATTTTATTTCCATAAAAAATTGTGTCAAAATTTTATTTCCATAAAAATGTTGTCAAAATTTTATTTCTATTGTGCTCTTGAAACAGTTTGGAGGTGATCATATTCCTTCGCTGCGTGTAGCCTACCCACATATTCTCAAAAATGTCCCCCCACTGTGTTCATCTGGAACATCAATCTGATTTGAAATTCATGTCTAATCTCTAACACGTTTGTGACCCATACTCACATGGTTAATGGGATAAATTGTAGGGCATTCACCTGATTGATCAAGGACAACCTTGACTTAGTTTGTAACATTACGAAAATGACGAAGACATGCCACTAACCCAAAAAAAAAAAATCAAAAGAAAAAATAGACAGAAAACCAATCGCAACTTCGCTAACACTCCCCTCCCACCACTGCATCATTATATAATAGATATTTGATGATGAAG
Source organism: Haematobia irritans (assembly GCF_050003625.1). NCBI lineage: Eukaryota > Metazoa > Arthropoda > Insecta > Diptera > Muscidae > Haematobia > Haematobia irritans. The sequence goes on along the minus strand of NC_134401.1, from coordinate 36,516,372 downwards.
GGGCAAAAAGATATGGACGATGACTATGGTAACTTCCCAATACTCAATGCTGGATGCTGGTAATGAAGCTAAGCAAATAAAATCACATAAAATTCAGATGATGACTATTCGGAATTTACGATTTATTTTGTTTCATTTGTGTTATATGAGAGGGCACGTATGTGTGTGTGCGGAGGTAGTTATGTTGGTTAAAAAGCAACAGACTCTACCATTAGTTGGTACTTTTCGAAATATTCGAAAGCCAAATTGAATATAATCGTTATTTCTCTAACATTTGAAATTATTGTATTAATTGAATTGTCGAGGTAGTAAAAAATCATTTTTTTTCAGACCATTACAACGACAAGGTTTTATGAGATATTCAAGCACCACCACCTCTATAGTCTAGGTATGATTTGTACCTTCCTTCTCGACCTACACTCAAAGTGTGGAATGATTGAAAAGATTTGATGGACAATAGGATTTAATTACAACTTGACCAAAAAAATGTAATTGCCACACCACCACTCCACATTGAATTGCTCTATAGAAAAACAAATGTGGAAATATGGGCATATTTGACCTACATAAATTTATTGCAAGAAAAATTCCAATGGGTTGAGCAAGAATTCAGGTGTATAAAGCTATAGCAGCGATTTCCAAGTTGTAATCGTTTCAAATTTTGCTACCATCCGGTTCAAAAGTTCTTAGAGATCGTAAAATCTAAAAGTACTATGTTTCACAGAACACATTTTGTTTGTTCCGTTTCTAATGCCTAGGTATCGTTTTAGACAGAGAATGAATACGACCCATTTTTGGAGGAAATGAATACGTCCCAATTTTGGTGGGTAGAATCTGACTAGGTGTTTGGTACATTCGTAGATTTTGTATCTTCGTCAAATTTCTTTAAATTCATAATTAAAAACACTCAAAATTAAGGTTGTGAAGTCGATCTAGGTTAAGGTTAAAGGTTAAAGTGGCAGCCCGATTAAGTTTCAGGCTCACTTAGACTATTCATTCCATTGTGATTGTGATCGGATAAAAATTGAACTAAATTTTCAAGAGTCAGAACAGAAGAAAATATTCGGGTGGATTCATACTCCCGAAATACCTCTAGATTTTGAATTTCAGGCAAATCGGATAAAAATTCGGATATCTAGACGCTCAAGAAATCAAATCGGGAGATTGGTTTATATGAGGGATATACCAAAACATGGTCCGATACACATCATCTTCGACACACTTCTATCTGGGCCTAAAATACTTTTAGATTTCCAATTTCAAGCAAATAAAATAAAAATATCGGTTTCTAGCTAGAAACCCACGAAGTCAAATCAGGAGCAGCTATATGATCTAACCTCTCCAAGATTTAATTTCGAAAGTTTCATCTGATCCGGTTGAAATTTGACCCTCTCAATTGGTTCATGTTAAAACTGGTTTATATCGGTTCACAATTATTTATATACTCGTCTATATAAAACGAGCAAGAAGAGATCCGGCATCAAAATTTACGAAAACTATTGCACTAAAAATTGAATTAATCATAAAGTAGCACAATATGGCAAAAAGGTGGCACAAAATTGTAAATTACATTTAGTGGTACAAAATCAACGATAACACTGCTTTGATTATATGGACGTAAGTATGAGAGTATACAGCACTACAACCTAACCTAATTTAACCTACATGAATTATTGTGATATTTCTCCATTACCCTCCCTAGACCTCAAATAATGCAGTTGAGAGAAATTTAGAATCAAGATAATACTTTACCATCGTTGAAAGTACCTAAGTTTCAACACGCCAGAATTTTTCGGCTGTCGGCCACGGTTGCCACTCGTGCCAAAAATAATTTACCAAAACTTTAAGAAAATTTTACCAAAAATCTACCTAATTAAAAAAATGTTTTTTTTTTGTTATTTCAGTTATTTCTTCTACAAAAATGGAGAATTTACTCACAATGGGCTTGATAAGAGGGCCTTACACGAAACTTAAATCTTTTAAAGATATTGAAATTATAAAAAAGTTTGTCAATTTTTTTTCTACTGGAAATTTTGTTAAAATTTTATTCCTATATAAAATTTTGACAATTTTTGTTTATAGAAAATTTTGTTAAAATTTTATTCCTATAGAAAACTTTGAAAATTTTGTTTAGAAAATTTTGTCAAAATTTTATTTTTATAGAAAATTTTGTCAAAATTTTATTTCTATAGAAAATGATGTCAAAATTTTATTTCTATAGAAAATTTTGTCAAATTTTATTCATATAGAAAATGTTTGTCAAAATTTTTATTTTTATAGAAAATTTTGTCAACATTTTTATTCTATAGAAAATGTTTGTCAAAAGTTTTATTTGTATAGAATTTTTTTTTTTCAAAATTATTTCTATAGAAAATTTTGCCAAATTTTATTTCTATAAAAAATGTCAAAATTGTATTTCTATAGAAAATTTTGCCAAACGTTTATTCTATAAACAATGTTGCCAAAATTTTATTTCTATAGAAAATATTGTCAACATTTTATTTATATAGACAATTTTGTCAACATTTTATTTCTATAGAAAATGTTGTCAAAATTTTATTTCTATAGAAAATGTTGCCAAAATTTTATTTCTATAGAAAATTTTGTCAAAATTTTATTTATATAGAAAATGTTTGTCAAAATTTTTATTTCTATAGAAAATGCTTTTCAAAATTTTTATTTCAACATTTTATTTCTATAGAAAATTTTGTCAAAATTTTATTTATTTCTATAAAAAATTTTGTTAAAATTTTTATTTCTATAGCAAATTTTGTCAAAATTTTATTTCCATAAAAAAATTTGTCAAAATTGTATTTCTATAAAAAATTTTGTCAAAATTTTATTTCTATAGAAAATTTTGTCAAAATTTTATTTCTATAGAAAATTTTTTAACATTTTATTTCTATAGAAAATTTTGTCAAAATTTTATTTTTATAGAAAATTTTGTCAAAATTTTATTTATATAGAAAATTTTGTCAAAACTTTATTTCTATAGAAATAACATTTTATCAAAATTTTATTTCTATAGAAAGTTTTGTCAAAATTTATTTCTATAGAAAATTTTGTCAAAATTTTATTTCTATAGAAAATTTTGTCAAAATTTTATTTTTATAGAAAATTTTGTCAAAATTTTATTTCTATAGAAAATTTCGTCAATTTTTTTATAGAAATAAAATTTTGTCAAAATGTTATTTCTATAGAAAATTTTGTCAAAATTTTATTTCTATCGAAAATTTTGTCAAATTTTTATTTCTATCGAAAACTCAGTCGACATTTATTTCTATAGAAAATTTAGTCAAAATTTTTATTTCTATAGAAAATGTCAAAATATTACTTCTATCAAAAATTCTGTCAAAATTTTATTTCTATAGAAAATGTTGTTAAAATTTTATTTCTATAGAAAATTTTATCAAAATTTTATTTATATAGAAAATTTTGTCAACATTTTTGTTTCTGTAGAAAATTTTGTCAAAACTTTATTTCTATAGAAAATTTTGTCAAAATTTTATTTATATAGAAAAAGTTTGTCAAAATTTTTATTTCTATAGAAAATTGTGTCAAAATGTTATTTCTATAGAAAATTTTGTCAAAATTCTATTTCTATAGAAAATTTTGTCAAAATTTTATTTCTATAGAAAATTTTGTCAAATTTGTATTTCTATAGAAAATTCAGTCGACTTTTATTTCTATAGAAAATTTTGTCAAAATTTTTATTTCTATAGAAAATTTTGTCAAAATTTTACTTCTATCGGAAATTCTGTTGACATTTGTCTCTACCAATCTATAAAACAGTAGAAAATCTACCATTTTTGGTAGAATTCTACCAACTGTGGCAAGCGTGCTGTAGGGTAATTTTCTCTACTCACATCTATCTAATGATGACACTGAAATATTTTACTCTCCAAAAAAAAAGGTAAGAAATATCTATGCAATTAGTCATGACCATCATCACTGCCATCATGATAAAGCGAGTAGCAAAAAACAAAATTATGAACTGTATAGCCCTGAACATGACGATGAGCGAAAAAGATATAAGACGACACTGTGATGAACCAACAATCAAAAATATACAAAAACAAATTCAATATAAATATATTTAAATATACATATTTTTAACTTTATCATTTGTTATTACTAAATCTGCTGAATTAGCACGAAACAATACAGCAATGAAGTACAAGTTAAAAGTGAAAGATATTAACCCCCATTTTCATGAAGCTCCATTAGTGCTAAGTTAACATAGATAATTAAATTTTAAATCGTAAGAGTTAACCATAGAGAAGAAATCCGCAAATTTACTTTCTGTTAAATGACAGTTAAATCCTAACGAAGCTACATGAAATTGGCCGTAAATCTATATATAGAGTTAAATATAATAAATTTTATAGATTCTTAAACAATTATAATAATAAACACATACATACATAATACCATAATAAACAAAAATAAATTTTTATATCATTTTGTTTGGGATTTTTTTTTTTGGTTAATTGTCATTCTAAATAATTAAAAATTCCGCTTTTGCTTTCATGATGCAAATTAAATTTCATTTAAAAAAGAAAAGAAAATAGCGAATTTCATTTTTGCATGTTTAACTTGACAATTATAATTTTATGGTTGGAATATAAAAGTTTCCATTGGCCCCTGAATTCTATTGAATTACTAATCGTAGATATACCAGAAGAAAATAAATACTTTTAAAACAAGATCATTAATAATATTGCAATTTTATGTAGATAGAAAAAAATGCCTTGTTTTCTTCTTCTAAATCTGCAATAGTGACTAGACATTAGACACTTAAGGTCTTTTGTTCCAATACAAAATGAATGCATACATTTTTTTATAATGTGTATTAGGGTAGATCACTTTTTTTAGAGAAAATATTTTTTAATTGATTCAAATAATATACAGGCTAACTGATATGTATTGCAACCATCAATCAACATTTCAAACCTAGTCGAGCAGGTTTGACAGACATCTCACATATTTATTCCAGTGACAATTCATTTTTATTTTTGAAAAGCCTACAAAAGCATTTTGATCTACTGCATTCAGAAATAAAACCTATGGTGGTAATTCCGAAACGTGCGTCCATCCTACCATCTTGCAGTCTATAGGGCTTTGCCCAAATAAATTTGACAAACATTCTTTTCATCTGTTGGTTAAGCTACTCCTGTAGTTTAGTCAACGCAATGGTTTTAAAGCTGAGATCAAAACAACAAATACGTTTAAAGTACAAACCAACAATAAAAAACAATAACGGAAAATTTTATTTCTATAGAAAATTTTGTCAAAATTTTATTTCTATAGAAAATTTTGTAAAAATTTTATTTCTATAGAACATTTTTGTCAAAATTTTATTTCTATAAAAAATTTTGTCAAAATTTTATTTCTATAAAAAATTTTGTTAAAATTTTATTTCTGTAGAAAATTTTGTCAAAATTTTATTTCTATAGAAAATTTTGTCAAAATTTTATTTCCATACAAAATGTTGTCAAAATTTTATTTTTATAGAAAATTTTATCAAAATTTTATTTCTATAAAAAATTTTGTCAAAATTTTATTTTTATAAAAAATTTTGACAAAATTTTATTTCTATAGAAAATTTTGCCAAAATTTTATTTCTATAGAAAATTTTGTAAAAATTTTATTTCTATAGAACATTTTTGTCAAAATTTTATTTCTATAGAAAATTTTATAAAAATTTTATTTCTATAAAAAATTTTGTCAAAATTTTATTTCTATAAAAAATTTTGTCAAAATTTTATTTCTTTAGAAAATTTTGTCAAAATTTTATTTCTATAGAAAATTTTGTTAAAATTTTATTTCTATAGAAAATGTTGTCAAAATTTTATATCTATAGAAAATTTTGTCAACATTTTATTTCTATAGCAAATGTTGTCAAAATTTTATATCTATAAAAATTTTTGTCAAAATGTTATATCTATAAAAATTTTTGGCAACATTCTAGTTCTATAGAAAATGTTGTCAAAATGTTATTTCTATAGAAAATTTGGTCAAAATTTTATTTCTATACAAAATGTTGTCAAAACTTTATTTCTATAGAAAATTTTGTCAAAATTTTATTTCTAGAGAACATTTTGTCAAGTTTTTATTACTATAGAAAATTTTGTAAAAATTTTATTTCTTTAGAAAATTTTGTCAAAATTTTATTTCTATAGAAAATTTTTGTCAAGATTTTATTTCTATAGGAAATTTACAATGCCTGTTGCACTTCATCGTTATTTATTTTTTCTTTATTTCTGGACTTCCGTTTAATATGTGTTAATTTTTTTTTTTATATCCTTCACCACTACTGTGGTACAGGTTATAATAAGTTTGTGCATTTGTATGTAACGCTGAGAAGGAGTAGCCATAGACCCATCTTTTAGTATACCGGTCGTCTTAGAATTAAATTCTGAGTCGATTTAGCGATGTCCGTCTGTCTGTTGACGTATTTTTGTGTGCAAAGTCCAGCTCGCAGTTTAAGTCCGATCGTCCTCAAATTTGTCATAGGGTCTTTTTTCGTTTCAAAGACGATCCCTATTGATGATAGCTGTCATATATATTTATAACAGATCTGGTCAGAAATGACGTATTTATCAACTTCTTTATTTATTTATCTTCTTCCAATTTCGTATAATCGAATATTTTGTGAGTCTCGTAAATTTTGCAAAATATCTGTCAAATCGGTTCAGATTCAGATATAGCTCTAATATATAGCTTTCGCCCGATTTACACTCCTATGGGCTCAGAGGCCAATCTCTTGTTCCGATTTACGTGAAATTTTGCACAGGGAGTAGAATTAACATTATAAATATCCACACCGAATTTGGTTGAAATCGGTTCAGATTTAGATATAGCTCTCATATATAGCTTTCGCCCGATTTACACTCCTATGGCCCCAGAGGCCAAAGTTTTTCCCCGAGTTACGTAAAATTTTGCACAGGGAGTAAAATTAACATTATAAATATGCACACCGAATTTGGTTGAAATCGGTTCAGATTTAGATATAGCTCCCATATAAAACTGTCGTCCGATTTACAGATATGACCACCGTAGATCAAAATTTTCGTCCGATTTACTTAAAATTGTGCACAGGAAATGGAAATAACATTTTTACTATGCATGCAAATTTAGTTGAAATTTGTTCAATTTTAGATATAGCTGTCATATATATTTTTCGTCCGATACGAACTTATATGGCCCCAGAGGTCAAAATTTCACGCCGATTTCCTTAATGTTTTTCACAGAGAGGAGGACTAACATTCTTGCAACACATGCCAAATTTGGTTGAAATCGGTTCAGATTTAGATTCATATGACCACGGAGGCCAAAATTTTAGCAATGTATGCCAAATATATTGGTCAAAGTCTGCTCAGAATTAGACAAAGTCCCCATATATATATTCTTCCGATTTTAGCAAATATGGCTAAAATACCCGAATGTTCCTTGTAAAAACGTCGCTGTTAAGTCGAAAACTCGCAGTAGTTCCTAACAAATTTTAAGGTGTTAAGATTGTATCAAAAATATTGATATACATAGTGGTGAAGGGTATAATATAGTCGGCCCCGCCCGACTTTAGACTTTCCTTACTTGCTTTTATTATTATTTTTTACTTTACGGTTCAATGATAATTTATTACTTATTAATATCTTCCTCTAACCAACCTAATATGCGTCAACATATATCTAATTATTATGCGTATGTATACATTAATACAATACTGAAAGCAAAAATACACACACACACATTTCATATAGGAAATGCATTGAAGACTACTATCAAAGTAGTATTTAAATTGAATTAACTAGAAGGACGGACAGAAAAATAAATGAACAGAATGGCCACATTATGCATGCGTATGCTTAAAAGTGAACAGATGATGACGTAGAAAAATGCCAGTTATTGATTCACCATAAAATCCATACAATATAGATGTTGTCATGCTTTGCGAACGTCTAAAACGCATTACGTATGTAAATATACACGAAATAAAGTTGGTTCCTATACGAGTAGGGTTTATGCATATTTGCATTTATGACTCTCGAGTTTTGTATGACGCCAGTTAGCCCTCATTTCGAATAGATGCAAACAAAATTACTATTGAGCTATCTTAAAGTCGGGTCTATGAATAAAACCATTTATTTCATTCCATTGCAATATTCATACAGATATTTTGAATTGGCAAAAACTATAGAAAGAGAAGATTTTATTTCTATATAAAATTTTGTGAAAATTTTATTTCTATAAAAAACTTTGTCATAATTTATTTCTAGAGAAGATTTTGTCAAAATTTTATTTCTATAGAAAAATTTATCAAAATTTTACTTCTTTAGAAAATATTGTCAAAATTTTATTTTTAAAACACAATTTTCTCAAAATTTTATGTTGTCAAAATTTTTTTGTATAGAAAATGTTGTCACAATTTTATTGCTATAGAAAATATTGTCAAAATTTTATTTCTATAGAAAATTTTGTCAAAAATTTATTTCTATAGAAAATTTTGTTAAAATTTTATTTCTATAGAAAATTTTCTCAAAATTTTATTTCTATAGAAAATTTTCTCAAAATTGTATTTCTATAGAAAATGTTCTCAAAACTTTATTTCTATAGAAAATATTATCAACATTTTATTTATATAGAAAATATTGTCAAAATTTTATTTCTATAGAAAATTTTGTTAAAATTTTATTTCTATAGAAAATTTTATCACAATTTTATTTCTGTAGAAAATTTTATGAAAATTTTATTCCTATAGAAAATGTTGTCAAAATTTTATTTGTATGGAAAATTTTGTCAACATTTTATTTCTATAGAAAATTTTGTCAAAATTTTATTTTGTTACAAAATTTGGTCAAAATTTTATTTCTATAGACAATTTTGTCACAAATTTATTTCTAAAGCTAATTTTTTCAAAATTTCATTTCTATAAAAAATTTTCTCAAAACTTTATGTATATAGAAAGTTTTCTTAAAATTATATTTGTATAGAAAATTTTCTCAAAATTTTATTTCTATAGAAAATTTTCTCAACATTTTATTTCTATAGAAAATTAGGTCAACATTTTATTTCTATAGAAAATGTTGTCAAAATTTTATTTCTATAGAAAAGTTTTTCAAAATTTTATTTCTATAGAAAATTTTCTCAGAATTTTATTTCTATATACAATTTTGTCAAAATTTTATTTCTGTAGACAAATTTCTCAAATTTTTATTTATATAGAAAATTTTGTCAAAATTTTACTTCTATAGAAAATTTTGTCAAAATTTTATTTCTATAGAAAACTTTTTCAAATTTTATTTCTATAGAAAGTTTTCTTAAAATTGTATTTTTATAGAAAATTTTCTCAAAATTTTATTTCTATAGAACTTTTTTTTTCATAATTTTTTTTCTATAGGAAATATTCTCAAACCTTTATTTCTATAGAAATTTTTATCAAAATTTTATTTCTGTAGAAAATTTTCTGAAAATTTTGTTTCTATAGAACATTTTGTCAAAATTTTATTTCTATACAAAATTTTGTCAAAATTTTATTTCTTTAGAAAATTTTCTCAAAACTTTATTTCTATAGAAAATTTTGTCAAAATTTTATTCCTTTAGAAAATTTTGTCAAAATTTTATTTCTATAGAAAATGTTCTCAAAATTTTATTCCCATAGAAAAATTTGTCAAAATTTTATATCTTTACAAAATTGTATTTCTATAGAAAAATTTGTCACAAATTTATTTCTAAAGCTAAATTTTCTCAAAATGTTATTTCTATATTTCTAAAGCAAAATTTTGTCAAAATTTTATTTCTATAAAAAATTTTCTCACATCTTTATGTCTATAGAAAGTTTTCTTAAAATTGTATTTGTATAGAAAATTTTCTCAAAATTTTATTTCTATAGAAAATTTTCTCCAAATTTAATTTCTATAGAAAATTTTCTCTAAAGTTTATTTCTATAGTAAATTTTCTCTAAATTTTATTTCTATAGAAAATTAGGTCAACATTTTATTTCTATTTAATATTAATATTAAATATTATTTCTATAGACAAATTTCTCAATTTTTTTATATAGAAAATTTTCTCAAAATTTTATTTCTATAGAAAATTTTCTCAAAATTTTGTTTCTATAGAAATTTTTTTTCAAACTTTTATTTCTATAGAAAATTTTCTCAAAATTGTATTTCTAGAGATAATTTTATTTCTATAGATTATTTTGTCAAAATTTTATATCTATAGAAAATTTTGTCAAAATTTTATTTATATTGAAAATTTTCTCAAAAATTTATTTCTATAGAAAATTTTGTCAAAATTTTATTTCTATTGAAAATTTTCTCAAAAATTTATATGTATAGAAAATTTTGTCAATTTTTTTTTTTTAAATCAAAATTTTATTTCTATCATTTCATGATAATTTTTATACCCATCACCATAGAATGGTGATAACAAGTTTGTCATTCCGTTTGTAACACATCGAAATATCGATTTTCGACTATATCTATCTATATATATATAAAATTCAATTTATGTTTGTTTATTTGTTTGTTTGTTTGTATGTACCGAGTTGGCTCCGAAACGGCTGAACCGACTTGAAACTTTCAGAGATCGTAGGGGGCGTTCATGTGGTGAAAATAGGGTACCTCATTTTTTGACACCTGGTCGCGGAGGGGGACCTCCCCTTTGTCGGACTTTTTGAAAATTGGACCAAAGTTTACCGATTTGGTTGAAATTTTCGTTGAAGATTGGGGTTGGCATCTAGACAAAGATCCGCTACTTGTTATTTCGATATTTGGCGGCCTCTCCTTTGTTCGACTTTTTTTAAAGTACAGTGAAAAAAACTAAAATTCTCTAAATTATCTGAGATTTACAGAGAACATGTGGTGAGGTTATGGAATTAATATGGGGTACCCGATGATTTCATATGTGGATGGGGAGGGGGACCTCCCCCTTGCCCTACTTTTTGAAACTTGGAACAAAATTATGCGATTTGCTTGAAATTTTCATTGAATGTTGGGGTTGGCATGTAGACAAAAATCCGCTACATTATTTTCCGATATTTGGTCGGGGAGGGGGACCACCCCTTTGCCCAAATTTTTTTTTTTTTTTTGAAAGTTCAAACAAAACTAAACTCCTCCGACTGACATTTTACAGAAAAAATGGGTTACGAAATTTATATCAGGTTCCTGATTTTTTAATAAAAATAAAAGGGCATAGGGAGACATCCGCTTCTCTTAAGTACATACAGAGAAACAATTAAACTTTACCGAGTTACTTGAAATTTACAGAGGACTGGGGAGAGATCGTAACCTCCGTCAACCGTAATAGTTGATACCTGATTTTGTGATATTTGGACGGAAGAGAGGCCGCCCCTTTAGGCTTATAATTTGCTTGACATTTTCTGGGACGTTTACAACAGATACGCTTTTCGACATTTGGTCGGGGAGGAGGTCCTCCTCTAAAACTACAAAAAAAATTTAAGTTTTCTTGAAATTTACAAAAGCAGTGGGGGAAGGTTATGAACGAAGAGGCAACCTTCCTTGCCCCACACTTGAAGGAAACTTTCAAGAATTTTCAGGGAAGGTTAGGGGTGTCGATATTGTATCGGGGAAAGTGACGTCCCTTTAAAACAATAGAGCAAAATTTAAACATCTCCGATCTACTTGAAATTTACAGGGACGTGACAGGAGGTGATTAAATTTATACATAATTTTTAAATTAGTAAATGATTTTTCGATATCTGGTTGGGGAAGGGTAAAAATGAAATAAACTTTGTCGATTTACTTCGATAGAATTTATAGGGACCATTGAGTAGTTGCGAAATTAATATAGGGTACGTGAGAGTCCGATATCAGGTCGGACTGGAGCGAAGGTGGGGAGAGGGTTCCCTTTTGTCCGTTTTTATACCCTCCATCATAGGATGGGGGTATATTAACTTTGTCATTCCGTTTGTAACACATCGAAATATTGCTCTAAGACCCCATAAAGTGTATATATTTTGGGTCGTGGTGAAATTCTGAGTCCATCTAAGCATGTCCGTCCGTCCGTCCGTCCGTCTGTTGAAATCACGCTAACTTCCGAACGAAACAAGCTATCGACTTGAAACTTGGCACAAGTAGTTGTTATCGATGTAGGTCGGATGGTATTGAAAATGGGCCATATCGGTCCACTTTTACGTATAGCCCCCATATAAAGGGACCCTCAGATTTGGCTTGTGAAGCCTCTAACAGAAGCAGATTTCAACCGATCCAGCTGAAATTTGGTATAGGGTGTTGGTATATGGTCTCTAACAACCATGCAAAAATTGGTCCACATCGGTCCATAATTATATATAGCCCCCATATAAACCGATCACCAGATTTGGCTTGAGGAGCCTAAAAGAGAAGCAAATTTCATCCGATCCGCCTGAAATTTGGTACATGATATTGGTATATGGTCTCTAACAACCATGCAAAAATTGGTCCACATCGGTTCATAATTATGTATAGCCCCCATATAAACCGATCCCCAGATTTGGTTTGCGAAGTCTCCAAGAGAAGCAAATTTCATCCAATCCGGTTGTAATTTGGAACATGGTGTTAGTATATGATCTTTAACAACCGTGGCAGAATTGGTCCATATCGGTCCATAATTATATATAGCCCCCATATAAAACGTTCTCCAGATTTGACCTCCGGAGCCTCTTGGAGGAGCAAAATTCATCCGATCCGGTTCAAATTAGGAACGTGGTGTTAGTATATGGTAGCTAACAACCATACCAAAATTGGTCCAATCACACAAAAATTGGTCCATATCGGTTCATAATCATGGTTGCCACTAGAGCCAAAAATAATCTATCAAAATTTTATTTCTATAGAAAATTTTGTCAAAATTTTATTTCTAGAGAAAATTTTGTTAAAATTTTATTGGGTTAAAATAAAATTTTCATCGTTGTCAAATTTTTTTTTTTCTATAGAAAATTTTGTCAAAATATTATTTCTATAGAAAATTTTGTTCAAATTTTATTCGGTTCATAATCATGGTTGCCACTCGAGCCAAAAATAATCTACCAAGATTTTATTTCTATAGAAAATTTTGTTAAAAATTCATTTCTATAGAAAATTTTGTTAAAATTATATTTCTGTAGAAATTTTTGTCAAAATTTTCTTTCTATAGAAAATTTTGTCAAAATTTTTATTTCTATAGAAAATTTTGTGAACATTTTATTTCTATAGAAAATTTTGTTAAAATTTTATTTCTGTAGAAAATTTTGTCAAAATTTTACGTCTACTTTGTCAAACTGAATTATATACGTATTGGATCAATCTTTTTTGATTTAATATATACCAAGTATGGACTTACATACAATTTAGAAGATGGTGTTAGGAGGTTTAAAGATACCTTGCCATCGGCAAGCGTTACCGCAACTTAAGTAATTCGATGGCAGTGTTTAGAAGAAGTTTCTACGCAATCCATGATGGAGGGTACATAAGCTTCGGCCTGGCCGAACTTACGGCCGTATATACTTGTTTTTTTTTTTCTTAAATAGAAAGTAGAGGGTTGTCCGTAAATGGGAACTCGGTACATAATTTTATGATTTTTGTACTGGCTTCTGCCAGACTTCTTTTTAGTAAAGAACTTAAATTTACAGGAAATTGGCAGCCAACGTAGAGGGTGCATCATTTTCCAACATTTTAGCAAATGTTAATGTGGTAAATTTTTTTACTACTTTTGCTTTCTCCGATTTATTGGATGGGAAACAGTAATTCTTTGTATGTTATTATAATATAGTGCTTAATTTTCAGATATGTTGAGGAGAAGGATACCTTTCCTTGACAAACCCCACTTAAAATTCACACGAAATATAGAAGATTGTCCAACTACTTGAATACAGAACATTATTAAAAAAATTTCCCGCCGTATTTGTACCTATAAACAAAAAATCAAGTAGTCCGATTTGTTTAAAAGAATTGAAAGCTATTCGAATTTCTGTGGGCTTTTGACAAAACAACATAAGTCTGTTCATGAGATAAAATGTCTTATATCATATTTTCTTTAAAAAAATACATAAATTTTTAATTTAAAATTTTTGAAAAAATCAGCAGATAGAGCATAAACAATTTTGTAAAATAGATTTTTAACCTTTTCTTAAATTAAAATGCAATATACCTATTTAAATCTATTAAATATTAATTTCGATTTTCCTGAAAATAAGACATATGTTGTTTTGTCAAAAGTCCACAGATTTGTTTTCAGCACGAAGGATATAGTTGACTAAGTTAATGCAAAATGTTCCTCCGAATACGCTTCGGAAGGCGCAGCGAAGCGGGCCGGGTTACGCTAGTAAAGTATATATATTCTTGATCAGGGAGAAAATCTAAGACGATATGACAATGTCGGTCTGTTCGTCTGTCTGTCTGGCTGCCTCTCTGTCTGTTGTAATCAAGCTACAGTCTTCAATAATGAAGCAATTGTGCTGACATTTTGCACAAACTAGTCTTTTGTATGCAGGCAGGTCAAATTCGAAGATGGGCTATATCGGTCCAGGTTTTGATATAAACCGACCTCCCGATTTGGGGTCTTGGGCTTATAGAAATCGTAGTACTTTTCCAATTCGCCTGAAATCGGAAATCTGGAGGTATTTTAGCACCATAAAGAAGTGTGCCAAAAATGGTGAGTATCGGTCCATTTTTTGGTATAGCCCGATCTCCGATCTCCCGGTTTTACTTTTTAGGCTTATAGAAACCGTAGTTTTTATGCAATATGCTTCAAATTGAAAATCTAGTGGTATTTTAGGACCATAAAAAGATGCGCCGAAAGCGGTGAGTATCGGTTCATGTTTTAGTATAGCCCCCATATGACCGATATCCCGATTTAACTCCATGGTCCATGGTTTATATAGCCCCCATATATACCGATCTCTAGATTTTACTTATTGGGCTTTATGCAATTTGCCTGAAATTGGAAATCTATAAGTATTATAGGACCATAAAGAGGTGTGCCAAAGCGGTGAGTATCGGTCCATGTTTTAGTATAGCCCCCATAAGACCTATATGCCGATTTAACTCCTTGGGTTTCTAGAAACCATAGTTTTTATCCGATTTGCCTGAAATTGTAAATATACTGGTATTTTAGACTCACAAAAACGTGTATCGGATTTAGTTTTTATTGGTCTATTTGATAAGGCCTCCATATAGGCCAATATCAATTATTGAGGATATAGAAGGCGCAATGATCATGACAATTGCTTGAAACTAAATGTAAAATTTCCAGATTTTACTTCTCTTAATCATTTATATAATGAGGGTGAAAATCTACAGATTTTAGATTTCAAATCCAGGCGTTATTTCATCATTTTCTTGCACACTTAAAAGCGATGTTAATGATTCCTCTAAAATTCAAACAAAAATGGATCTTATAAATCAAGAATCTGATATAATCTTCATATTCTCTGCTTGGGAGAGTATCTATCATTAAGCCCCCCTGAAATTTCAAAGGAAACTATAATATTTGATTCATGGTAGTCGGTATTTAAGATTCGGCCCGGCCGAAATTACTGCTGTATATACTTGTTTCTTTTAATGTACGAGTATATCATGAAACAAATTTATTCTTAAAGATATTTCCAATTGGGCATCACTCCTTAGCAATGCTTCACATTTTGATCTCATCAAATGGTACAAACCCTGTACCTTTGGAAATGGTATAACAAGTGTTTATTAGTCATTAACCGCTATTTAATACTCATGACATTACATTACGAACTATTTTACCATGTCTTGGCTATAAAATTTACCTTAATGTTGTAGAGTTGCCATACTGATGTTAACAAATGACCATCTTATAGTACTGCTTGTGGCTTACCTACAGACAAGAGGTAGAGGAGAAAACAAACAACTCTAATAAATACTCACCACTATACTCACACATCTGAACGCCTATCAACCTAAGCTTAGTGTTTGGTATTTTGAGACGCTCATTGAGCACACTTGAGGTAGACTTAGGCAGTTTGTCCACTTATTGTGGTGTGGTAGCTGACTTGAGTTGTGTTACCAATACAGCCATTAAGTTTAAAAAATCAGTCTTAACTTAGCTAGCTTGGCAGACGGCTGTGTTTATTAACAAACGAAAATAGGCAATAAACTATAACAAACAATTTTGGAAATTTACCGAAGAAACCGAAACAAACGAAATCTTGTGAAAAAGAACAAATTAAGTAGAATCGAATAAAGCGAATATATTGTTTAAGGTGAATGTCTCTAGGAAATGCATTAAAAAATGGAAAAAAATTCTATATATTTTGAGCAGTGAAATTATTTGAGTAAATTAGGTCACAAAAAAACAACAACAATTCCGGATAAACAGCCTATATATCATTAATACAATATTGAAAAAAAGAAACCTCAACATATTTTTTATATATAGATCAAATCAAATTCGATAAGTGCTTATTGTTGGTAAAAATCCAAAAATCAATATTGCGACATTTGTTTTCCGCCGAACAAGAAAAACAAAAACCTAAAATAAAATATTGGTTAACAACCACGTCTAGATGGTGGTGGTGATCGGTGATCGTTTCCAAAGTGTGTTTTAATTTTTTATTATTATTTTTTTGTATTTTTCTACCCACATCACGCACTCTAGAAGACTATTTTGGAAATATTGGCGTTGTTTTGTTCTTCCAAAAGAGGTTTTTTTTTGCATCTCATTTCTCAACGCTTCAGTTCCGGGGTGATTTTTTGCCGATTGCATAGCAAAAACTAACCACAAAAAAAACCAAACTAACAGGTAAGTGAGCTGGCATGCATTCTAAGAACGTAGAGGGGGGACATTTACGTCAATCTCTCGCTCTCTGCTTAATTCTCTTTAGTTCGATCGTATAGGTATTTTGCAGTTTGTATGCACACAATATCTCAAGGTATTTCGTGAGATGTCTCGGTTTTTCCATAGCAAGAAAATTCCATTTATTTCCTCTAAAACCAATTTTATACATTTTGAAGGT
The DNA here is from genome assembly GCF_050003625.1 of Haematobia irritans. NCBI lineage: Eukaryota > Metazoa > Arthropoda > Insecta > Diptera > Muscidae > Haematobia > Haematobia irritans. The sequence goes on along the minus strand of NC_134401.1, from coordinate 36,499,406 downwards.
TTGTTTACCAATTTGTTTTCTTTTTTTTTTCGAGGGTTGTATGAAGCAATAGTCATAATTTGTTTTTTTTTCTATATTGCTATTAGTTTTTCCATTGTATATTTCTATATACCGTCCATCATAGGATAGGAGTGTATAAGGTTGTTATTGCGTTTGTAACATCTCGAAATATTCATTTCGGTCCATAGCACAGTATATACTTATTTTTGATCTGGTATATCTGTTGTAATTACTTGACAGTTTTCAACAATGACAATATCATACTTGCCACAGATTCAAAGGTTTTCTGCAGGCAACTAAAATTTTAATTTATTTTTAGGCTGATCGTCTCTAATGCCCTTATACATAAGGTTATTATAATTTGTATTTATAATAAATTGTGTAATAAATAAATATATAAACCCCAATTTTTAAGGTTGGTGGTGTACCAAAGATAGTTCTCCATTTTCAAGTTTGATCGTCAATTTTCATACGATTTTCTGACAAATGTTGCCAGTATTTTCCTCATATTTGGGGATTTTTTCCATGGATGGGACCAAAATTTGAGAAGGTTTTTTTAGGATATTTTTTTGGTATATTATATAAAATTAAAAAAAAAAATTGGCAATCGATTTCAACACGATAATCTAATTTTATGTAGATCAATCTACCAATGATTTTAAATTTGTAATCTTCAACTCCTAGTTTGTGGGTTTAATGTTTTGTTCATTATTCTATATTTTTACTTACCTTGAGATTTTCTCCTTGAGATTTTCTCCAATTTACTTCCATCGCCAACCTTTATTCGGTTATGTAATATCTGAAACTGAAAAAATAAACAAAAGAATTTGTCAGACTATATCAAAAGCAATTTGTCACACTATATCAGGAACAAATATGGCAAATGGATTATGTCTTAATACTGGGAAGTCCCATGATACATGGGTGCAGTATGCCGATCTTCATATTGAGATGAATGGTGAACGAATAGTAATGACCAGCATTACCAGTATTGGTGATTTTTTCCCAAATCGGGGATATTTTTCCGTGGAGGGGGACAACATTTTTGAGTTGGGGACTTAGGGATTTGGTGGGGATAATAAATCAGATTAAGAATTATGGTTTATATGAAATTCGTTACTTCTACATACTTAAAAACAAGTATATACAGCCGAAAGTTCGGCCAGGCCGAATCTTATGTGTCCTCCACCATGGATTGCGTACAAACTTCTACTAAAGACTGTCATCCACAATTGAATTACTTGGGTTGCGGTAACACTTGCCGACGACAAGGTATCTTAAAACTTCGTAATACCGTCTTCTATTAAACAAACAAAAGGCCGATTAAATACGTATATAATTCAGTTTGACAAAATTTTCTATAGAAATAAAATTTTGACAAAATTTTCTATAGAAATAAAATTTTGAAAAGGACAACTATCAATCGGAGGGTTCGAGTGTGGTTCACTTTGGGTTTAGTGAACTACCCGAATTAATTCTGATAATTGGTTGATAGTTTTGCTGCATGTTCCGAAACATGCGTCCATCCAACCATCTTGCAGTCTATAGCGGTTTTCCCAAATAAATTTGACAAACGTTCTTTTCCTCTGTTGGTTAAGCTACTCTTGTACCCAGCAAAAAAAGCCAAAAAGTAGTGAAAATGGTCTTTTTGGATCTGGAAGTGGTGCCAAATTGACGCAGAAGCGATGAATTTAACATTGGCTTGTCATAGGACGGATGTCCACCATTTCAACAGCCGCTGCACTGAATTTGCATCACTTCTTAAGGTGTGAGGCGAATTTAGTGTTTTGGATGTGAATTAAGAAATTTTGTGATATTTTGACAAATAAATAATTTTTAAAATTTTTTATGATTTTTAATGCATTATAACGCTTGTGTTGAACGTTTGTCATCAAATATTTTCAAAAATTCGAAAAATTTCTAGAAAGGATTTTGTAGTTTTTTCGGCTAAATTTAAATAGTTTGTACCATTTTATTAACTCTTAATCTGGTTTTAGCCTATTCGAAAAAAAAATAATAATAAATTCCCCATTAAAACTTTGAAAAAAAGCGAGTTATAAAAAAAATTGACCCAAATGAACTTCCTGTGCAGTTAAAATAAAGAACATCTTTGGGAGGGCATTTTTGGAAGTTCTTTTAAAGTTGTGCCTTGAGAAGAACTTCCAATTTTTTTTGCTGGTAGTTTAGTCAACGCAATGGTTTTAAAGCTGAGATCAAAACAACAAATATGATATAAAATTTTGACAAAATTTTCTATAGAAATAAAATTTTGACAAAATTTTCTATAGAAATAAAATTTTGACAAAATTTTCCATAGAAATAAAATGTTGACAAAATTTTCTATAGAAATAAAATATTGACAAAATTTTCTATAAAAATAAAATTTTGACAAAATTTTCTATAGAAATAAAATTTTGACAAAATTTTCCATAAAAATAAAATCTTGAAAAAATTTTCTATAGAAATAAAATTTTGACAAAATTTTCTATAGAAATAATATTTTGACAAAATTTTCTATAGATATAAAATTTTATAAAATTTTCTATAGATATAAAATTTTACAAAATTTTACATAGAAATAAAATTTTAACAAAATTTTCTATAGAAATAAAATTTTGACCAAATTTTCTATAGAAATAAAATTTTGACAAAATTTTCTATAGAAATAAAACTTTGACTAAATTTTTTATAGAAATAAAATTTTGACAAAATTTTCTATAGAAATAAAATTGTGACAAAATTTTCTATAGAAATAAAATTTTGACAAAATTTTCTATAGAAATAAAATTTTGACAAAATTTTCTATAGAAATGAAATTTTGACAAATTTTTCCATAGAAATAAAATTTTGACAAAATTTTCGAGAGAAATAAAATTTTGACAAAATTTTCGAGAGAAATAAAATTTTGACAAAATTTTCTATAGAAATAAAATTTTGACAAAATTTTCTATAGAAATAAAATTTTGACAAAATTTTCTATAGAAATAAAATTTTGACAAAATTTTCTATAGAAATAAAATTTTGACAAAATTTTCTATAGAAATAAAATTTTGAAAAAATTTTCTATAGAAATAAAATTTTGACAAAATTTTCTATAGAAATAAAACTTTGACAAAATTTTCTATAGAAATAAAATTTTGACAAAATTTTCGATAGAAATAAAATTTTGACAAAATTTTTTATAGAAATAAAATTTTGAAAAAATTTTCTATAGAAATAAAATTTTGACAAAATTTTCTATAGAAATAAAACTTTGACAAAATTTTCTATAGAAATAAAATTTTTGTCCTTTTCAAACATCTATTGTTATTTTTGGGCTTTTAAGGTCAGGTATTTTAATGCGAATAAAAGATTAATTTATTCCATTTTTGTCATCCAACGTTTCGCTGGGCGATTCCAGCTTCTTCAGGGATGGTATTTTTATTGAATCTGGCAATTTTATAATATAACAATTATTATTTTTAATTTTACATTATTATATCAACTGGTTAGTAAAAGGAAATACACTTACATTTAATCTTTCGTCAGGTTATTTTCTATTGCACTTATAAAGTTTTCTTATTCGCTAACATATGATATGAGACAAACACAAAACTTTATATAATTGCTGAAAATAATCAGATTTAAAACTAAATATCACAGAGCTTTCCTATTATCTAGATCACAGTTGAATATCGACTAAACTAAAGCTATTGTATAAATTGCGTTTGTATTATCTTTATCTTCTTTTCTATTTATTGCACTATGTATTTGTTGTTGGATGCGTAAAGATTCCAATGTAAATCTTTTATTTACATTTTTCTCCCTATCTATTTTTGTAGATTATTTTTGGCGATATGGACCAATTTTTGTGTGATTGGCGATCGGCTATATATAACTATAGACCGATATGGACCAATTTTTGCATGACTGCCATATACTAGCACAATGTACCAAATTTCAACCGAATCGGATGAATTTTGCTCCTTCAAGAGGCTCCGGTGATCAAATCTGGGGATCGGTTTATATGGGGGCTATATATAATTATGGACCGATTTTTGCACGGTTATTAGAGGCAATATACTAACACTACGTACCAAATTTCAACCGGATCGGCTGAATTTTGCTCCTCCAAGAGGCTCCGGAGGTCAAATCTGGGGATCGGTTTATATGGGGGTTATATATAATTTTTTTTATTTTTTTAAGGGCATAAACGATCTCATTACAAAGCAGTTGATTCGAATTGTGAATCGAATCTATTCAAATTTTTATTTAAACATTTTATTGCATAGTCATGTATAATATTTTCGAGATCTTTAGACACAATGGCTTCTTTTCTTTTTTTTTACATTATTAACGATTAAAGATTTGACACAAATTTGCATAAATCGTTTCTTTGAACAAATTTACAACCTTAGGCACAACTTTCAAAATTTCCTATAATTTGGTGTTATTTTTTCCCCGTTGATAAAATTTGCGATTGTATGGAAAACTGCACTCATAGAAAAACGTCTGTTAAAAACATCATATTTATATATTTTTGTGCTTTATGATCTAGCGAACAATAATTCGTAAACTTTGTAGGAAAGGGCTAAAATTGTACTCAAAGTAATTATAAGAACCAAAAATCATTTTTTTTAGTTCCTATAAAAAATAAGAAAATTGTTAGCAGACACTAAAGAAAATTCTTCTAAAAAAGGAATAGCTGTCACAGTTTGCTGAATTGGCAAACACTGTCTGCTCTTTTTTAAGCTCGATTACACTAAAGCATATCTTTGTTTGACAGAACCGGCTTTAGTATAACACACTAAAAACCATATTTTAACAATATGTCTTGTATTTGTACAAAAATCTAAATATTTATCAAAACAAGGAATAACAGCAAAACAAAGAGTTTACTAAGTAATCGCATTTGTGAGCTTTTTAAATCTAACTGCAAACACCGACTGCTATTTTTTGCAGACTTTTTTCTATGAGTGTATATTACTTAAGATATAATAGGGCAATCAATTAATAAACATTTTTGGTTGATTTTGCTTTAAAACGGCATATCTTTTGTGGTCACCATATGATCATTTTCCGCTTGAATGAATTTATATGCTGTTGTCCATTGTTTATGACTCAAACGAGATTGAATGATTGCTTGAGACTTAAGGGTATTTTAAACAAAAGAAGGTATAAAATAAAATCAAAAGAAAGAGAGAGAGAGAGAAACTGCAACTACGAAACTATGAAGAAATGATGAGGCAACCATAATATAAATACACGGTAGCTAATACGATATGTTATCAAGTTCACACTCAAAAAACAGTACAACAGACAGACAGACAGACGGACATCGTTATATCGTCTTAGAATTTCTCCCTGATCAAGAATATATATACTTTATATAGTCGGAAATCGATATTTCGATGTGTTACAAACGGAATGACAAACTTATTATACCCCCGTCACCATTCTATGGTGGTGGGTATAAAAATTATGTATAGGTAAGTCTACAAATAATTACGAATGGACTTTTGCACGGTACGTAGAGAGCCAGAATTGAAATATGGGGGTCGCTTATATGGGGGCTATATACAATTATGAACTTGATATTGACCAATTTTTTGTTTGATTTATCTGAGGGCTATATATAACTATAGATATGGACTTATTTAGGCATGGTTGTTAACGGCCATATACTAGCACAATGTACCAAATTTCAACTGACTCGGATGAAATTTGCTCCTCCAAGAGGCTCCAAAACCAAATCTCGGGATCGGTTTATATGGGGGCTATATATAATTATGGACTGATATGGACCACTTTTGGCATGGTTGTTAAATATTATATACTACCACCACGTACCTAATTTCAACCAGATCGGATGAATTTTGCTTCTCCAAAAGGCACCAGAGGTCAAATCTGGGGATCGGTTTATATGGGGGCTATATATAATTATGGACTGATATGAACCAATTCCTGCATGGTTGTTGGATACCATATACTAACACCACGTACCAAATTTCAACCAAATCGGATGAATTTTGCTCTTCCAAGGGGCTCCGGAGGTCAAATCTGGTGATCGGTTTATATGGGGGCTATATATAATTATGGACCGATAAGAACCAATTTTTGCATCGTCATTAGAGACCATATATTAACACCATGTACCAAATTTCAGCCGGATCGGATGAAATTTGTTTCTCTTAGAGGCTCTGCAAGCCAAATCGGGGGATCGGTTTATATGGGGGCTATATATAATTATGGACCGATGTGGACCAATTTTTGCATGGTTGTTAAAGACCATAGACTAACACCATGTACCAAATTTCAGCCGGATCGGATGAAATTTGCTTCTTTTAGAGGCTCCGCAAGCCAAATCGGGGGATCGGTTTATATGGGGGCTATATATAATTATGGACCGATGTGGACCAATTTTTGCATGGTTGTTAAAGACCATATACTAACACCATGTACCAAATTTCAGCCGGATCGGATGAAATTTGCTTCTCTTAGAGGCCTCGCAAGCCAAATTTGGGGGTCCGTTTATATGGGGGCTATACGTAAAAGTGGACCGATATGGCCCATTTGCAATACCATCCGACCTACATCAATAACAACTACTTGTGCCAAGTTTCAAGTCGATAGCTTGTTTCGTTCGGAAGTTAGCGTGATTTCAACAGACGGACGGACGGACGGTCATGCTCAGATCGACTCAGAATTTCACCACGACCCAGAATATATATACTTTATGGGGTCTTAGAGCAATATTTCGATGTGTTACAAATGGAATGACAAAGTTAATATACCCCCATCCTATGGTGGAGGGTATAAAAAGTATTCAATTAAAAATTTAATTGATTCAACAAATTTTTCAATTGAAACAAAAAATCAATAACAAAACTTAGTATCAATTAATTTTTTTAATTCGATTAATTTTTTTTTAATTTTTCTGTAATTGATACTATCATTTCAAGATGTCTAGAATGTCAAGAAAACTTTCTCAAAAAATAATAATTCCATGAACTAAAATATAATTAAATTGACTTTAGTGCCATATAGGGTTCACTCTTTTTTTTAAGAGCACACTGCTATATCTATCAAGCTAGAAATAACAGTTATATAAATTTTATTTTATATTAATAAGTATAAAATATATTTTATATTTAATTATATATTGACAGCTTTTTAAAAAGTGTACAAGCCACCGAAACTATTCCAATCTAATGTTATTTAAAAAGAAATTAATTCGTTATAGAGACCAAACCACATAATTTGGATGCTTTGTATTTTTCTGGAAAATCACTATTGTGTATAGCACCATAAAACGTTATAATTATACTGGTAGCATTAGAAGATAACAAAACTGTAACAACAATTGACGGACATGCCATATTCGACTTAGAAAATCATGAAACGATAATCTCCGGTTATTTCTATTGGGTGTTACACATTCGTTTCGTATCAAAATGATGTAAAAACAAAATTTTATATCAACCAAGAATAATTCGAGTATGCAATTTCAAATGCAAAATAAATCAAAATTTTCAAAAACAAAAAATTGTCTTTTGTCTCTTGGCTTTATAAAGACTTCCGCCACTTTGGCCAGCTAATGCATTTTCAATTATTTACTTGCCTTTCCATTTTAACATTTGACCTATCACACAACGCATCATATGTAGAATATTTCTTTCTATTAATTATGTGCCTCATTCGGAAATTCATCATTTGTCTAAATGCTCAATTTATACAAATCATGAATAAAAAACTAAGAACTAATAAATTTGAAAATTTTATTAAATAGAAAACCATGTGCTTATAGAAAATAGCATTCAAACCTCTGTCGTTGAGCAGACTTTTTCGATACGCTTCCGTATTTCAAATGGCATCTTTGTGTGTTGCCCATTAAAATTTCAATATTCGTTTTCGTATAGCATTTTAAAATTCTATAGCAAAAAGACATTTTTGGATTTTTGATTTTTTTTTAATGTTGCCAATCATTCTATGTATCTCTAACTGAGAGTAAATATACACAAAGATATGAATAAATATTTTGATGGTATGCTAATGAAATAAGTCTGGAATTTTTAAAAAGTCAAATCACGTTGCTAAACCCTAAAAAAAAAACAACAATGCTACACTCATGTGAGTAGTTTGAGTCGTCATAGTAGTTTTTTCTTTCTTAAAAAAACACTTTAAAAAACTTAAAAACATACTAAATGATTTTTGGTTTTTCTTTTGAAATCAATAACCTTGGCTAGAATATCTTTAATGGAGAGTCTGTTGTTTTACCACCCCAAAGAATATTAGTCCCATCCAAGGCATACGAAAATGGAAAGAGAAGAAGAATATTTTGTAATTTCTTTTTCTTGTTTTTTAAATGTCTTTATTTTTTCTTATATCTCATAGAACAAACTTAACGGCATGTGTTAAGATTTTTTCCTTCCGTTTTTTTGTCTCTCCTCTTTAGTATTTCCGCTTTTTATTTGAAATTATGTGAAATACAATATTTAAATAAAATCTAGGTGAAATATTCTAGAAAAGCTGCATAGAAAATTAAATTATTCAAGAATGTGAACAATGGCTTCTATTGAGATAACCTTTATTTCTATATGAGGGTTTTATTCTTTGAGTTTATTAACTGTATTGAAAAATCTATCTTTACTAACTAGGGTTGATTGTTATGGAGTTTCAGTATTAAAACGGTTGTTAAACAAAACGGTTGTGCTAGTTAAATTTATTTTTCGGTGAGAAAGATTTATATCAAATAAATTATCATAAAATATTATAAGTTTAAAGAATTAATAAATAAAATAAAAATATATAAATAGCAATAAACAAAAACAAAATATTTCAAAGTGCCTTCGAAAAAATAAATAAAAAAAAATCCTTTTCTAAATATTAAAATAAAATACCCTTGGAAAAAACTCAAAGAAAATTTCTATAACCCATTTAACTGTATTTGAGTTTATGAAATTTAATTGATTTTAATTTAAAAAAAGCGTTTTAAACAAATGAAGTACACAGCTTTACAAAATTCGAATTTTTAAATTCGAATTTGAAAATCTATTCAAAAATTCGAAATCTATAATCGAGTTAACTGATTTTAGTTCATATTTTTTTTTTTGATTTTAATAAAATTAAATTTAAAATTAATATAAAAACCTTTTATACAAATGAACTTAATTAATGAAATTGATTTCAATTAAAAAACAATTAAAAAGCGTTTTATACAAATGAAGTACACGCTTTTACAAAAATTCAAATTCGAAAATCTATAATCAAGTTAACTGGTTTTAGTTCATGATTTTTTTTATTTTAATAAAATTAAATTTAAAATTAATATATAAACCTTTTATACAAATGAATTTGATTAATGAAATTGATTTCAATTAAACTAAAAAAAATTAAAAAGCGTTTTATACAAATGAAGTACACACTTTTACAAAAATTCGAATTCGAAAATCTATTCAAAAATCCGAAATCTATAATCGAGTTATCTGATTTTAGTGCATGAAATTTTTTTTTGATTTTAATAAAATTAAATTTAAAATGAATTAAAAATTAAAAAACAAAAAACGTTTTATACTAATGAAGTACATAATTTTACACAATTTGAATTTCCATCTTCGAAAGTACCTTTTATAAAATAATACTTCTTTTCAACATAAACCTTAGGAAAAATTAATGATAATTTCTATAGCATGGAAATCAATTTTAGCTAAGTTTGTGGCAAATGTGAAAAATATTCCTTATTTGAAATATTTTATTTAAATGAAAAATTATCTAAAAATTAAAAAAAAAATATTATTTTACTTAAATTGGCGCAGAAAACAAATTTGACAAAATTTTCTATAGAAATAAAATTTTGTAAAAATTTTCTATAGAAATAAAATTTTTTACAAATTTTCTATAGAAATAAAATTTTGCAAAAATTTTCTATAGAAATAAAATTTTGCAAAAATTTTCTATAGAAATAAAGTTTTGACTAAATTTTCTATAGAAATAAAATTTTGACAAATTTTTCCAAAGAAATAAAATTTTGACAAAATTTTCTATAGAAATAAAATTTTGACAAAATTTTCTATAGAAGTAAAATTTTGACAAAATTTTTTATACAAAATAAAATTTTGACAAAATTTTTTATAGAAATAAAATTTTGACAAAATTTTCTATAGAAATAAAATTTTGACAAAATTTGCTATAGAAATAAAATTTTGACAAAATTTTTTATACAAAATAAAATTTTGACAAAATTTGTTATAAAAATAAAATTTTGACAAAATTTGTTATAAAAATAAAATTTAGACAAATTTTTCTATAGAAATAAAATTTTTACAAATTTTTCTATAGAAATAAAATTTTGACAAAATTTTCTTTTGCTATAGAAATAAAATTTTGGAAAAATTTTCTATAGAAATAAAATTTTGACATAATTTTCTATAGAAATAAAATTTTGACAAAATTTTCTATAGAAATAAAATTTTTAAAAAATTTTCCATGAAAAAAATTTTTAAAAAATTTTCAATAGAAATAAATGTTCTATAGAAATAAAATTTTGACAAAAATTTTCTATAGAAAAAAAATTTTAAAAAATTTTCTATAAAAATAAAATTTTGACAAAATTTTCTATAGGAATAAAATTTTTAAAAAAATTTCCATAGAAAAATTTTTTTTTTTAATTTTCCATAGAAATACAATTTTGCCAACATTTTCTATAGAAATAAAATGTTGACAAAAAATTTCTATAGAAATAAAATTTTGACAACATTTTCTATAGAAATAAAATTTTGACAAATTTTTCTTTAAAAATAAAATTTTGACAAATTTTTCTATAAAAATAAAATTTTGACAAAACTTTCTATAGAAATAAAATTTTGATAAAATTTTCTATAGAAATAAAATTTTAACAAATTTTTCTATAGAAATAAAATTTTGACAAAATTTGCTTTAGAAATAAAAATTTAACAAAATATTTTATATCTTTCTATAGAAATAAAATTTTGATAAAATTTTCTATAGAAATAAAATTTTTAAAAAATTTTCTATAGAAATAAAATTTTCAAAAAATTTTCTATAGAAATAAAATTTCGACATAATATTCTATAGAAATAAAATTTTGACAAAATTTTCTATAGAAATAAAATTTTGACAAAATTTTCTATAGAAATAAAATTTTGACAAAATTTTCTATAGAAATAAAATCTTGACAAAATTTTCTATAGAAATAAAATTTGTTTTTGATTTCAGCTTAAAACCATGCATTGACTAAACTACAACTGTAGGAAAAAAAATAAAATTCTGACAAAATTTTTTATAGAAATTAAATTTTGACAAAATTTTCCATAGAAATAAAATTTTAACAAATTTTTCTACAGAAATAAAATCATGACAAAATTTTCTATAGAAATAAAATATCGACATAATTTTCTATAGAAATAAAATTTTGACACAAAATTTTCTATAGAAATAAAATTTTGACGAAGTTTTCAAAAAAAATTAGTAATAAATTTGACAAAATTTTGTATAGAACTAAAATTTTGACAACATTTTCTATAGAAATAAAATTTTGACAAATATTATATTATTTTTAATAAATATATATTGTATTATTTTTAATAAATATATTTTAATAAATATATAAATTTTCTAATTATAATTTTAATCGTTATCTATAAATTAAAAAAAAATCTCACATTGTGCTCATAATTTTCTAACACGAACAAATTTTACATAAAATGAATTTATCTTGAAGTTAAAATTTTTCGTTAGTATATAAAAGGTTTCTTATACAACATTAAAAGCTTATATATAAAATTTTTTTTAAAAATTTTATATATCAATTTTTATTCAATTTGAAAAAAGTGTATTTTTTTGTAAATATTCTAAAATAAAATCGAATTTTTTCATCTCAAAATTCGACTAAAGAAATTAAATTTTTGTTTAATCGATACCAGTCCACCACTAAGTTCCCATAAGGTACTTAATATGTACCATAATTTTGGCCCTGAGTATGCTAAAACTGTCGTCTTCCACTTTTGTCTAGAAAAAAGGTTAAATAGAAACCTTTTTAAAATACTAATTGAAAAAGAGATTCGATTGAAACAAAATTCGATTAAAACAGTCAATTAAACAAATTACATTATAAATAGGATCAATTAAAATGTTTAATGGCGTGAGAGATGGAGTTAACTGAAATTAAAATTAATTAATAGAAACACTATATTTATTTAATTAAAATCCGTATTGAAAAAAGATTCAATTAAAACAAAATTTAATCACAAAGTTAATTGAACAAATTCAATTATTAATAGGGTCAATTATATACTTTTTCTATTGCGATGAGAGATTGTAGTAATTTCAATTAAAAATTAATTAATATGAAGTATATTAAAATTTTTTTATTTACCATTCATTTACAGGTACGTTTTGCCCCAAAAGTTTTTACTCTAATCGTAAGCAAAAAATTTATTTGAATATGTCTTCAAACGTAAATGTGAAATATTGCAAAACTTGAAACAAAAACTAATGTTACAAAACGAAAAATCATTGATAGTTATAATATAAAAAGATAGAGAAACGATTCCAACAAAACAATACCTCATATATTATAGATGATATTAGATATCATTCATGATTAATGATCACATTGTCCCATTTAAAAGCGAGAGCAAATGTATCCAAAATTCGCTTATATGTAAAAAAGACAGCATTGTCGATGCTTTATATTCCCAATCATAAAATGTCGTCACATGATAAAGTTTATAAATAAAATTAAAAATGTCTGATAACAATATAATATGAAAATAAATTGATATTAGTTTAATGAAAAAATAAGAAAGTAAATTATTTTCATTAGTTCTACTTTTACATCAATTTCAATACAATTAAAATTTTGACAAAATTTTTTAAAGAAATGAAATGTTGACAAAATGTTCTATAGAAATAAAATGTTAATAAAATTTTCTATAGAAATAAAATTTTGACAAAATTTTCTATAGAAACAACATTTTTACAAAATTTTCTATAGAAATAAAATTTTGACAAAATTTTCTATAGAAATAAAATTTTAACAAATTTTTCCATAGAAATAAAATTTTGACAAAATTTTCCATAAAAATAAAATTTTGAGAAAATTTTATTTCTATGGAAATAAAATTTTGACAGAATTCTCTATAGAAATATAATTTTAACAAATTGGAGCCACCGTGGTGCAATGGTTAGCATGCCCGCCTTGCATACACAAGGTCGTGGGTTCGATTTCTGCTTCGACCGAACACCAAAAAGTTTTTCAGTGGTGGTTTATCCCACCTCAGTAATGCTGGTGACATTTCTAAGGGTTTCAAAGCTTCTCTAAGTGGTTTCACTGCAATTGGGAAACGCCGTTCGGACTCGGCTATAAAAAGGAGGTCCCTTATCATTGAGCTTAACATAGAATCGGGCAGCTCTCAGTGATAAGAGAGAAGTTTACCACTGTGGTGTCACAATGGACTGAATAGTCTAAGTGAGCCTGAAATCTCGGGTTGCCGCTATACCTACCTAAATTTTCTATAGAAATAAAATTTTGACAAAAATTTCTATAGAAATACAATTTTAACAAAATTTTCTATAGAAATAACATTTTGATAATATTTTCTATAGAAATAAAATGTTGACAAAATTTTCTATAGAAATAAAATTTTGACAAAATTTTCTATAAAAATAAAATTTTGACAATATTTTCTACAGAAATAAAATTTTGACAAAATTTTCTATAGAAATAAAATTTTGACAAAATTTTATATAGAAATAAAATTTTAATAAAATTTTCTATAGAAATAATATTTTAACAAAAATTTCCATAGAAATAAACGAGTGGCAAATTTAACATGATTTCCATTTAAGACCATCTTGTTAAAGTCTTTATATTTTTAAGCCAGCTCCGATTTGTTTACTACTGCTCCTAAAAATTTCACCTTGAACTTGTAAACAACAGCTGTTAGAAATCCGAATAGCACTCTTAATGAGCCTCCAACACAAAAAAACGAACTGCTTTAAGAGATACAATTGTTTTATTTTGGGAAAAAAATTCGTTGTCTCTTCCCCCCAAAGAGATGGAATATCAATGGTAAACAGTTTGTTATGGTTTCCATGACAATGATATAATTCCCAAACTTTTATGGGCACCACAAAGGTGACATTGATTTTTCTAGCAAAATTACTATACATTTTAAATTAAATGTTGGACATAACCATAATTGGTGTCTGTGGTTCACACACGCAAAAAAAAATTCTTTTCTCCTAAGCGAAACTTCATACAAAAAAATATCGTTTCCCATTTGCTTTTCGCTCTAAGGAATCTTGTTTGGAATAAAAGAATTAACCTTTAGTGAAAAGCGTTGATTCGATTACGGGATGTATCGTTAATAAAATATATTAAAAAAAAAACAATATAAACTGAAAATTTAATTAGGTAATTTCATATAATAAACAACTCTAAGGAAGCTTGTTTGGAAGAAAAGTATTAACCTTTAGTGATAAACGTTGATTCGTTTACAGGATGTATAGTTAATAAAATATATTTAAAAAAAAAACACAATATAAACTGAAAATTTAATTAGGTAATTTCATATAATAAACAACACTGCTTTCCCTTTTTCTGCAGACAAAAACCTACGAAAAACTAACATTTTCTTTTGAGTGTAGATCTGACACCTATTAATTTGTTAATTAATCATGAACTATTCCCAACTTTTTTTGGATAGTCATTCATCCACTTGGAATAAATAAAAAAGGTTCAATGACTGATTTTATTTTAATTTAATTTCTTGGAAGGTACAACAAAACAAAAACGTGCCTCCAATTAATACAACATTGAATATTTATTGCATGTCCATACATTATCGAGTATTAGAAATACATTTGATATAATTGTACATGGTATTGAAAATACAGTGCTAATAGTTTTTCGTATTGCCAAGCTACACTAAAATTGTATTAAACTAGAACATGTGTTAAATATTTAAATTTTAATATACGGAAATATTGTATATCTGATTTTTATTCAACAGTTTTGGTTTAAGTTTTTGATATCAGGACATTAATGAAAAATGTAAAAAATATATATTTTCCACCAATTTTAAAGCAAAAACCTAATGTTACTTAAGTACAAATAACATTTTTTTTAAATTTTTGACATGAAAAATAAAAAATACCTTAAAATTTATTCTATTTTTTGAATAATATCAGAACTGCATCTGAATTCTCGTCAAAACATAATAACCATTTACTGTGAATAAAATGAACATACACCCAAAGAAAAAATACTTTCATCAGGAACGAAATTTTAGACAAACGAAATTCTCCTTTCTTATAGAGTATTTTCTTGTAGAGCTGATAAACTCGAATTTATGATAAATGATTCAACGATAGTCTGTAAACTATTTTATTTGCTTATAAATAAATTTTTATAGCGTCAAAAGAACATCTTGGTTGTCTGAAATTTCGTTCCTCAGAAAAAAAACTCTTTTTTCAGTGAGTTCCTCACAAATTAACAATACCAATAAAGTTTTATTGATGTTTGAAGTAGAGGTGTGCACGTGACACGAAATTGCCGTGACTCACGCGTGAGTCGTGAGTCACGCTCATGGCAACGGCGTGAGTGTGCGTGAGCGTGATTAGCAAACCAAAATGTCGTGCGTGAGCGTGAGTCACGAAAATATTATCTTCGTGAGTGTGCGTGAGTAAAGATTTACGCTCACGAAAATAATCCCGCTCATCAACATAAAACGCTTAAGAGTTAAATTCATTTACAATTTTAGTGACACCTGGGATGTTAAGAGTGTAAAAACGTTCTCGATTTTAATAATGCTCATGTTTTCAAACACGTCGCTAAGGTAAATTGCTCAAAAAATTGTTCGTGAGTCACGACATTTTTCGTGAGTCACGATATTTTTCGTGAGTCACGGTATTTTTCGTGGCTCACGACATTTTCGTGCGTGAGTGTGCGTGAGTACAATTTTTCTTTTCGTGAGTGTGCGTGAGCGTGAGTCCTACCAACCAATATCGTGCGTGAGTGTGCGTGAGAAAGATTTTTCCGTCGTGAGTGTGCGTGAGCGTGAGTAAAATATTACTCACGTGCACACCTCTAGTTTGAAGTGTGATTTTGTTTAGACAGCTGATTCCAGATATGCAAGATTTTGCACTGGTTTTTATTAAATCTTGTTTACGTTGTCTTTAACAGCTTAAGTATCCAAAACTAAAGAACTGTAGGAAATTTAATTCAACTTAGCTTCAATTTAGATATTGTGGCTCTCGATATATTCACAAATCGATGTGCCAAAAATGGTCAATATCAGTCCATATTTTGTTATAAATAGATTTTTTGTATTTTTTTATACCCTCCACCATAGGATGGGGGGTATATTAACTTTGTCATTCCATTTGTAACACATCGAAATATTGCTCTAAGACCCCATAAAGTATATATATTCTGGGTCGTGGTGAAATTCTGAGTCGACCTAAGCACACTAACTTCTGAACTAAACAAGCTATCGACTTTAAACTTGGCACAAGTAGTTGTTATTGATGTAGTTCGGATGGTATTTCAAATGGGCCATATCGGTTCACTTTTACGTATAGCCCCCATATAAACCGATCCCCAGATTTGGATTGCGGAGCATCTAACGGAAGCATATTTCATCCGATCCGACTGAAATTTCGTACATGATGTTGATATATGGTCTCCAACAACCATGCCAGAATTGGTCCATATCGGCCCATAATTATATATAGCCCTTATATAAACCGATCCCCAGATTTGGCTTGCGGAGCCTCTAAGAGAAGCAAATTTCATCCGATCCGGCTGAAATTTGAAACATGGTGTTGGTATATAGTCTCTAACAACCATGCAAAAATTGGTCCACATCGGTTCATAATTATATATAGCCCCCATGTAAACCGAGCCACAAATTTGACCTCCGGAGTCCCTTTGAAGAGCAAAATTCATCCCATTCGATCCGGGTCCGTATCGATGGATATAGCCCCCAAATAAACCTATCCCCAATCACAGAAAAATGACGATTGCCACTCGAACCAAAAATAATCTACCAAAATTTTATTGCCATAAAAAATTTTGTCAAAATTTTATATTTCTATAGAAAATTTTGTCGAAATTTTATTTCTATACAAAATTTTGTCAAAATTTTATGTCTTTAGGAAATTTTGGTAAAAATATTATTTCTATACAAATTTTTTTTAAAAATGTATTTCTCTAGAAAATTTTGTCAAAATTTTATTTTATAGAAAATTTTGACAAAATTTTATTTCTATTGAAAATTTTGTCAAAATTTTATTTCTATAGAAAATTTTGTCAAAATTTTATTTCTATAGAAAATTTTGTCAACATTTTATTTCTATAGAAAATTTTGTCAAAATTTTATTTCTATAGAAAAATTTGTCAGAATTTTATTTCTGTAGAAAATTTTGTCAAAATGTAATTTCTATAGAAAATTTATGAAGCATTTCATAGTTGGAGAGGAATAGTTTGCAAAATCTTCCAAAACATTAAGAATTCTACCAATCTATAAAGCGACCCCCATATTTCAATTCTGATTCTATAATTACCGCACAAAAGTTCATATCGGTTCGTAATTGTTTCTTCTCTATATATACCGGCCAAGAACTGAATCTATAGGAATTTAATAGACCTTTCTTTTATTTACTATATATCCCGCATGGACTAACTTACAATTTAGACGATGATGTTAAGAAGTTTTAAGATACCTTGCCATCGACCGCAACCCAAGTAATTTAATTGTGGATGACCGTCTTTAGTAGAAGTTTCTACGCAATCCATGGTGGAGGGTACATAAGATTCGGCCTGGCCGAAATTACGGCCGTATATACTTGTTTTGTTTTTTTCTTTGAGAATCTAAAAGTCATATTATTCTGGAAAAAAAAAAACTCAAAATAGTTTCTATTTATTTTATTTTATTTCATCAAATTCCTATGGTCCACACCATATTTAAAGCTTTGAGTCTTTGACTTTTTCTTAACATGTTTTTTTTTTGTTTTAGGATTTTTTCTATTATCAAACATAAAGTTTAATAACAGGTTGTGCAAAAACTATACATATAATAATGACTCAGCTTTATCTAAATATATTATTTATTTATTCAAAAATCAAAGAAAAAATAACAAATTATCCACCTTTGTACGACTGCTTCAAACTTTCTCCCAGAGACCCAAAGTCTAGAATTGAGATTTAGAAAAATAGCCTAAAGCCATCATGAGTTCATTAAAGCTTAGATTAAAATGCCAAAAGAAACCATCACCATATAGTGATTGTACCGTAACAAAATGTTTGAAAAAAAAATAACATGAATTATGTCTATGCAAATTTTATTTTTGTATAAAAAAACAGAAGAGATACCGACTGCTTGCTAAAACATAGCATACTCGTAAAAGGGGATTTTTTGGTAAGGAAATTTTCTTGCTAAATTCGACCACGTGATGTCAAAGAAATATAAATAGCAACAAAAAATTCTGACATGAATTTTTATAACCTAAAAAAAGTATGAAATCACCATGAAAATATGCCTACCATTATGTTATCGAACCAAAAGGCATATTTACGTAAGACAATCAGAATTATCATATGCCAACAATAAGCTAAACTCAATAAAAAAAGAGGTTAATCTATTCAGAATAATCAGTTTATATGGAATTTAGAAATGCATATCCGTCCGTCTTTCCATTTGAAATATATAGTAGGTCAGCGATTTTACAGGCCGAAATCGATATAAAAAGGGCACAAAGCAATTTTTTGATTTCAATAACGAAGTTAATTGATCCAAATAATTATTAATTGAAATTCCCTCAATCATAGAAATGGCGATATCTATCATCAGCGATGGTAGAAATTGAAGCTGAACCTTCCAACCTAAATTTAATTTCCTGCTAACACACTCTATCACATTAATGTTGTTAGATGTTAGACGATCTTTTACCGCGATTATCAAATTTTATGCAAATATATTAACGGCTAAAAAGGTCTTTGGTAAAATATGACTCACTGCATTCACAAGCAAATATCATTCCCAAATTTATAGCCACCTATACTATTAATAAATTTGGAATATATATTTGCATTATTTAAAAAAAAAAGAAACCTACTATTTATAGTTTACATTCATAAATTAAATTAATTTTATGTGTGTTTAATTTGGAACATTGGATTGAATGTTTCTTCATTCTGTTTTTATTTCTTTGTTTTGTGTTGTATATCCCAAAAGAGGAGGAATTATATAACCTTGATATAAATTTGAAAAAATATAGCAATAACTTGTAAGTTTTCTTTCTGTTTACTATTTCTTGGTATTTTCTAAGAAAGAAGAATTTTGGGTGATAGCCCAATCGCATAGACGTTTAATCAAATTGATATTTCCTAATATAAAATATACAAAACAAAAGATTTAAGCAACAAACTTGAGTGTAGGAAATAAAATATAAAATTCAATAAGTCCAACGAAAACAAAACAAATAACAAATTCACAAATACCCAGCTGTCGTTGAATTAAATTATTTCATACATACTTATAAAATAAAAAATAAAATGCTAAGACACTAATCAAACATTTGAAGCATTGAAAATGCTAATATAAGCAGCACAAATAAATTCTAAAGACGTATATTCAGACAAATTAAAATGTCAAACCAAATTTTTGTGTAATAAATTGTTGGTGATTTTTATGATTTTTAAACTTAACAAGCAAAATTGAATTGTTTTTTTTATCCTTGTTTATTTATGCAAAATAAAGTACCCAGCTAAGACATTACTTTAAATGTCCATGCCAAAATGCTCTTCTAAACATGAACTTAATTTTCACTTGTAATTAAATTGAAATAAAAACTGTATTTTATTGGGTACGAGTATAAACCATAGTGAGGACAAATAAAATAATGTTAATTTCCCAAAAATATTTGAAAAGTGTACAATTTCATTTCTCGGATTAGGGTAATTTGCTATAAAATATTTGAGAAAGAAATCGAGAAAGTAAAGAAACCGGCTAACACAATGCCATTTAATCCAACTGATATTTTCTAATGTATGATATACAAAACAAAAGACTTAAGCAACAAACTTCAATATAGGAAACACAAAATAAAATAACCCAAAAAACATTGGAAGTTCTTTCTAAGTAATTACTTTTAATGACCATGTAAAAATGCTCTTCTATACATGGATTTAATTTTCACATAGAAATAAATTGAAATTAAAATTGAATTTTTTTATCAGGTATAAATCACAGTGAGAACAAATAAAATAATGTTAATTTCCCAAAAATATTTGAAAAGTGTACCATTTCATTTCTCGGCTTAGGTATAATTTGCTACAAAATATTTGAGTAAGAAATCGAAAGCGTAAAGAAACCGGCTAACACAATGCCATTTAATCCAATTGATATTTTCTAATATATGATAAACAAAACAAAAGACTTAAGCAACAAACTTCAATATGGGAAATGCAAAATAAAATACCCCACAAAAACATTGGGAGTTCTTTCTAAGTAATTACTTTTAATGTCCATGCAAAAATGCTCTTCTAGACATGGACTTAATTTTCACTTGTAATTAAATTGAAATAAAAACTGAATTTTATTGAGCACGAGTATAAACCATAGGGAGGACAAATAAAATAATGTTAATTTCCCAAAAAAATATATGAAGAGTGTACCATCTCATTGCTCGGATTAGGTATAATTTGCCATAAACTATTTGAGTAAGCAATCGAAAAAGTAAAGAAACCGGCTAACGCAATGTCATTTAATCCAATTGATATTTTCTAATGTATGATATACAAAACAAAAGACGTAAGTAACAAACTTCAATATAGGAAATGCAAAATACACAAAATACCCAGTAAAAAATTGGACGTTCTTTCTCAAGTAATTACTTTTAATGTCCATGCAAAACTGCTCTTCTAGACATGGATTTAATTTTCAAATGGAAATAAATTGAAATTAAAACTGAATTTTATCAGGTATAAATCACAGTGAAGACAAATAAAATAATGTAAATTTCCAAAAAAACATCGGCTTTGTATAATTTGCGATAAAATATTTGAGTAAGAAATTGAAAAAGTAAAGAAACCGTCTAACGCAATGTCATTTAATCCAATTGATATTTTCTAATATATGATATACAAAACAAAAGACTTAAGCAACAAACTGGAATATAGGAAATGCAAAATAAAATACCCCACAAAACCATTGAAAGTTCTTTCTAAGACATTACTTTTAATGTCCATGCAAAAAAGCTCTTCTAGACATGGATTTAATTTTCACATGGAAATACATTGAAATTAAAACTGAATTTTATCAGATATAAATCACAGTGAGGGCAAATAAAATAATGTTAATTTCCCAAGTGTACCATTTCATTTCTCGGCTTAGGTGTAATTTGCCATAAAATATTTGAGTAAGCAATCGAACAAGTAAAAAAAAAAACCGTCTAACGCAATGTCATTTAATCCAATTGATATTTTCTAATATATGATATACAAAACAAAAGACTTAAGCAACAAACTTCAATATAGGAAATGCAAAATACACAAAATACCAAGTAAAAAATTGGAGGTTCTTTCTCAAGTAATTACTTTTAATGTCCATGCAAAAATGATCTTCTAGACATGGATTTAATTTTCACCTGGAAATAAATTGAAATTAAAACTGAATTTTATCAGGTATCAATCACAGTGAGGACAAATAAAATAATGTAAATTTCCAAAAAAAAAAAATATTTGGAGAGTGTACCAATCCATTTCACGGCTTAGGTGTATTTTGCCATAAAATATTTGAGATAGAAATCGAAAAAGTAAAGAAAAAAGTAAAGAAAAAATTAATTCAAAAACTTGAAGTTTTTTTTTTTTTTTAATGAAATCCACAATTCTGAAATAGCATCACTTCAGAAGAATAAATGCGAAATCTATGCATCGGATACTTAAAAAGATGACTTCCGCTCTATGACAAGCCCATGCTAAATTCATTACCTGTGATGCGATTCCGGATCAAAAAATGATCATTATCTTGACTACATTGTGTTTTGCTAGTATTTCAAAATCAATAAATCAAACGAAAATTGCAAATAATAAATTCATGCACACACTAACTTAATTGAATGCATACTAATTTTATACTAAATGTTGCGGTACTAATCAAAACGATTTAGGGCAATTAATCAAACATTTAAAGCATTTAAAATGCAAACATGGGCAGCATAAATAAATTTGAAAAACGTACTATGTACTATGAGACAAATTAAAATTTCGAATCGAATTTTGATATATTAAATACTTTACTAAGGATGGAATATAAGACTTCGAGGACAAATATTATAATAATAGAGAAATTTTAAGAACACTAATCGCATTGATGATCCTGTAATAGGGTTAAAAATTCAATTTTTGACATTTGTATACATGACATTATGTTTTATAGAAGTATTTAGAAGGTCCTAATTAGGTTCTCATAACAATTTTTGACATTTTGTATGTATTTTATTAAAAATAACATAAATCTCATACGCTTTTAATAAAATTTATATTTCTTAATAAATGAAATAGAAAACAAAAGGATTAAGCAACAAACTTGAATACACAAAATAAAATTCCAAAATATTTGATAAATTAAACGAAAATAGCAAAGAATAAATTCATGCACACCAATCTGTTGTTCAATTGAATACATACTAATTTTAAATAAAACAAAAAGACAAGCATGTGAAAAAATTGCAGAAATATGCAAACCAACTATAATTGTCTATAAACTATTGATGAACATTGCGTGGTATATTAAGATAATATAGACTTCTACCACATAAAGATATTCACATTAAAATAGAATATATTGTACATATGACTATACTGATTTGTTAAAAATATTTAAATGACTCCTTTTTTAAAAAAAATGCGTAAATCAAGTTCACATATATATTTTGAATAATTTGTTTGTATGTTATGAGAACAACATAAAGCCCATTGAAAACTTCTAACCACGGTTACCACAATTGGTAGAATTCTACCAAAAAGGGTAGATTTTTTACTGTTTGTTAGAGTGGTAAATACTTGCCTTTTTGGTAGATTTTTCAAACAGAAATGATACGAACTATTACATTTGTCTTTATATTGGAATTTCCGCTAAATTTTTATGGGATATTAAAAGAGAATATTTGGGGCTACAAAGGCAGCTTTTTATTTCTGATATGCTTCGTAAGGATGCTCTGAAATATTTAATCAATATCTTCAAAGATCTTAATTGAAATTTTAGATTTTTTTACAACCATTTGATCAAGGTTTCCACTAGTGCCAAATTTTGCCAAAAATTTGCCAAATAAAACAATCCCATTTTTTATCAAATTGAAATTGAATTTATAAAATTTTATCAAAATTTTGTTCCTATTGAAAATTTTGTCAAAATTTTATTTCTATAGAAAATTTTGTCAAAATTTTGTTTATATTGAAAAATTTGTCAAAGTGTTATTTCTATAGAAAATTTTGTCAAAATTTCATTTCTGTAGAAAATTTCGTCAAAATTTTATTTCTTTAGAAAATTTTGTCAACATTTTATTTCCTTAGGAAGTTTGTACAAATTTTATTTCTTTATAAAATTCTGTCAAAATTTTATTTCTTTAAGAAACTTTGTCAAAATTTGTTTTCTATAACACTTTTTTGTCAAAATTTTATTTCTTCAGAAAATTTTGTCAAAATTTTATTTCTTTAGAAACTTTGTACAAATTTTATTTCTTTAAAAAACTTTGTCAACATTTTATTTCTATAAAAATTTTTGTCGAAATTTTATTTCTTTAGAAAATGTTGTCAAAATTTTATTTCTATAACAATTTGTATCAAAATTTTATTTATATAGAAAATTTTGTCAAAACTTTATGTCTTTAGAAACTTTGTAAAAATTTTATATCTTTAGAAAATTCCCTCAAAATTTTGTTTCTTAAGAAAACCTTTTCATAATTTTATTTCTTTAGAAAATTTTGTCAAAATTTTATTTCTTTAGATAATTTTGTCAAAATTTTATTTCTTTTGAAAATTTTGTCAAAATTTTATTTCCATAGAAATGACATTTTGTCAAAATTTTATTTCTATAGAACATTTTGTCAACATTTTATTTCTTTTGAAAATTTTTATTTCTTTTGAAAATTTTATTTCTTTTGAAAATTTTGCCAACATTTTATTTCTTTTGAAAATTTTGTCAAAATTTTTTTTCTTTAGCAAATTTTGTCAAAGTTTTACTTCTTTCTATAGAAAATTTGTCAATATTTTATTTCTATAGAAAATTTTGTCAAAATTTTATTTCTTTAGAAAATTTTGTCAAAATTTTATTTCTATAGAAAATTTTGTCGAAATTTTATTTCCATAGAAATGAAATTTTATTTCTATAGAACATTTTGTCATAATTTTATTTTTATAGAAAATTTTGTCGATATTTTATTTCTATAGAAAATTTGTCAAAATTTTATTTCTTTGAAAATTTTGTCAAAATTTTAGTTCCATTTCTTTATAAAATTCTGTCAAAATTTTATTTCTTTAAAAAACTTTGTCAGAATTTGTTATAGAAACAATTTTCGTCGAAATGTTATTTCTTTAGAAAATTTTGTCAAAATTTTATTTCTTCAGAAAATTTTGTCACAATTTTATTTCTTTAGAAACTTTGTACAAATTTTATTTCTTTAAAAAAACTATGTCAACATTTTATTTCTATAAAAATTTTTGTCGAAATTTTATTTCTTTAGAAAATGTGGTCAAAATTTTATTTCTATAATAATTTTTATCAAAATTTTATTTCTATAGAAAATTTTGTCCAAATATTATTTCTTTAGAAACTTTGTAAAAATTTTATATCTTTAGAAAACTCCCTTAAAATTTTATTTCTTAAGAAAACCTTTTCAAAATTTTATTTCTTTAGACAATTTTGTCAAAATTTTATTTCCTTAGAAAATTTTGTCAAAATTTTATTTCTTTTGAAAATTTTGTCAAAATTTTATTTCCATAGAAATGACATTTTGTCAAAATTTTATTTCTATAGAACATTTTGTCAACATTTTTTCATCTTTTGAAAATTTTATTTCTTTTGAAAATTTTTTCAACATTTTATTTCTTTTGAAAATTTTGTCAAAGTTTTACTTCTTTCTATAGAAAATTTGTCAACATTTGTCAAAACATCACGACATCTACCAAACAGTACAAAATTTTCTATAGAAATAAAATTTTGATAAAATTTTCTATAGAAATAAAATTGTGACAAAATTTTCTATAGAAATAAAATTTTCATAAATTTTCTATAGAAATAAAATTTTGATAACATTTCTATTGAAATAAATTTTGACAAAATTAGATTTTTTTGTTTGGTAGTTTTTTGGTAAAATTTTGGTAGATTATTTTTGGCTCGAGTGGCAACCGTGCTTCTAACCCTTTTAATAAAATTGATATTCCATAAGAAATACGAAACAAAAGACTGCTTAAGTCTTCAAACTTAGCACTTAGCAAACAATTTACACTAGCATCATAAACAAATCTCAAGCATCTATCAAACATTTTCATGTTTGTATTAATTTCCGTATAATAATAAAAAGGTTCACATATCTCAACTAATATTGTTAGCAAATTATCAGTAATTATTTATAACAGAAGGTTGACTAATTCAAACATATGATTTAATAAATAAATTCATTACCTATTGTGGTTGTTTTACCTCACAAACGCAAGTCATCTGTATTTGTTCAGTAATTTTCCGGTGCTAAAGTTCACAAACCGGAACAGGGGAATTTTCCTAGCTTTATTTTCAATTTCTTCAAGTATAGTAAAACTATTCTTAATTAAGTCACATAACATATATAGAGATTCTATAGTACAGAAATATTTTATATATATTATATATATATATATATATATATATATATATATATATATATATATATATATATATATATATATATATATATATATATATATATATATATATATATATATATATATATATATATATATATATATATATATATATATATATATATATATATATATATATATATATATATATATATATATATATATATATATATATATATATATATATATATATATATATATATATATATATATATATATATATATATATATATATATATATATATATATATATATATATATATATATATATATATATATATATATATATATATATATATATATATATATATATATATATATATATATATATATATATATATATATATATATATATATATATATATATATATATTGTTTTTTTTTTAAATTTGCCACATTTCAAAATTAAAATTATATAAAATATATTTTATTTTATTTTATTATAATTAATTATTTTTGGTTTTCTTTCCTATATTTTCAGTTTCCCTCACTTGGCTATAAAAATATTTCAAATTGGCTCCCCCACAAATATCAATTACAACATGGCTGTCATGACCGACCATGACAGGACTCATAAGCTGGATTTAAATCTCCCATCCAAGATATGACCAAAGATAGCAGCGATACCGGGACAATAGCAGAATTTTTTGCACACAAAAATATTTTCGTTACTGGAGGTACCGGTTTCTTAGGCACTGTTTTAATTGAGGCCCTATTAGATGTTACACCTGATATTGGTACAATTTATCTATTGGTGAGAGGTAAAAAGAATTGGGATCCAAATGAGCGTATCAAAAGATTACTGCAGAAACCGGTAAGTTAAATTTAAGGAATAAGCAAAAACTAAATTCAAGTCAAGTCAATTCAATTAAATTAGTAAAGACAAGATTTATTAATTAAAAATAATTAATTTAATTAAATTAACTCATTTTATTGAACAATAAATTACATATTAGTTTAGTATTTTTTTTTTTTAATCACAACAAAGAATTCGCTTCACTGTAGTAACTATTACAAATAAGGAGCCCATGCAATTTTATTGTAATTATTTATATTTCATTCATCGAAATAATACGATTTTAACAATTCAATTTGTGACGACAAATGTTTCACCGTTCAAATGAAATCAAGTTGTACTTTCATTCAATTCAATTCAATGCTCATAGAAAAGATAGGCCTACCAAACAGTCAAACATTATGTCACAATTTCCAGATGCCACAGCACTTTGTAATCACTAGACAATGGGGAACAAAACAAAAAACAACGCATTTTAATAATTTCAAATAAGCTACAGCAAAATATTTGTTATGGAAAATAAACTTGTATGGGCGACATAGACAGAGAGGGAGCAATTATATATGAACGGGAATTATAGTTAAGTCACAGCATCAACGTTGACCCCGTTTTAATTGTTGCCACTCTAGTCTAGGTGTATTTTATGAACACATTTTTTACGATATTTATCATTATGGGTATTTGTTTGTATTACGTATGTGAAAACCTAAAGCAAAATAGTCACGGTTAAATTTATAACGGCAAATTGTAGATTTGAAGAAAGTTGGCCAAACAAAAGACTTAAGACGCAAACACTATAGTATTTTCGTCATACGTTATACCTACACTGGATTTTCGGTGCCATTAACCATTTCCTATTTTGTCTCTATTTATAACAAATTAAAATTATGTACTCTTCGTCCACTAATGACTTTGGTAATTTATTAAATTTTAAGGTCACAACAAACGGCACATACATATGTCTTAAATATTGTTGATTTATTTTACAAACCTAAAATTTTGGGTGCGATTTGTAAATTAAATTTAATGTGAATAAAACCATCCATACACTGAAAAAAAGCATTCCCGGTTCCAAAGTTTTTGTCTTCACTTTAAAAATTTTGGTATTGATTCCGAGCCAAAGAAGCGGAGAATACAAGTAAGGATACTTTTAAGACACAATTCTCTTTTAAATTTGGGTTTTGTGTACTTGCTTCTAGGAAGCAAAATTTAATTTTTCGTTTTTCAGCTTTTTTCTTCATATGCTATCAAAGTTCATTAAAAAACGAGTTAACAACAACTTTATTTTCGAAATTAAGACTCGACTTCCAGTAGAAATTATGATATGTTTCAAGTAAAGAACGTCTTTAAAATAAAGTGTTGAAAAACATGTCCTATATTGGAATGATTTTTTGCTTTGTAGTCAAGACAACAAATTTAAAGACAATTTCATTAAATTTCAAGAATTTTTCTGAATTAATAAACTCAAGTTGACCTTAGCCCAAACATTTTTTCTTTCATGTTATGATACCAATTTTTAAGTGAAATCACTTAATTATAAGGACAATATGACTTCATTGAAAAGCTTATCGACT
Source organism: Haematobia irritans (assembly GCF_050003625.1). Lineage (NCBI taxonomy): Eukaryota > Metazoa > Arthropoda > Insecta > Diptera > Muscidae > Haematobia > Haematobia irritans. The sequence goes on along the minus strand of NC_134401.1, from coordinate 36,471,133 downwards.
TTTGGACAAGGAAAAAAATTTGTATTAGAGAAATGTGTCTTCTATGCTAAGCAAAATTTTCATTCGTATTTTAAAGACATGAAATCTTTGACCTCACGACAATATTTTTTTCAGTGTATGTTTGACAATGAATGGATGTTGTGGCCTGTATAGTAAATTTGAAATAATACCTAAGTAAGGTACTTCCCCTATCAAGAGGCTACAATTTGTCGCGACACCAACATCTTCCATCGTTATAAGAACAACATAATTATCTAAAAGGCACAACAGCATCGTATAATTATTGATAATCAAATATAATTATTCTTTTTTTTATAAAATTGCCTATAGTCAAAAACTAACGACCTTTGGTAAATTTTACCATGCTAAGAAGCTGTATTGCCAATGTTGGAAATTGCCCAAATGGAAATATGGATTTTTTTTGGGACACCAAGGAATGTAAACTTGTAGCAAGTACAAACATTCATTTTTTTAAGAAATTTTCTCAAAAATTTCATTTCTGTAGAAAATTTTCTCAAAGATTTCATTTCTATAGAAAATTTTCTCAAAAATTTAATTTCTGTAGGAAATGTTCTAAAAATTTCATTTCTATAGGATATTTTGTCAAAATTTAATTTTTGTACGAAATTTTCTCAAAAATTTCATTTTTATAGGAAATTTTCTCAAAAATTTAATTTCTATAGGAAATTTTGTCAAAATTTCATTTATATAGGAAATTTTCTCAAAATTTCATTTCTATGGAAAATTTTCTCAAAATTTCATTTCTATAGGAAATTTTCTCAAACATTCATTTCTATACATTTTTTTTTGCAAATTTCATTTCTATAGGAAATTTTCTCAAACATTTTATTTCTATAGGAAATTTTCTTAAAATTTCATTTCTATAGCAAATGTACTCAAAATTTCATTTATATGAAAATATTTGTCAAAATTTCATTTATATGAAAATATTTGTCAAAATTTCATTTCTATAGGAAATTTTCTCAAAATTTCATTTCTATAGGAAATTTTCTCAAAATTTCATTTCTATAGGAAATTTTCTCAAAATTCCAAATTCATTTCTATAGGAAATTTTTTCAAAAATTTCATTTCTATAGAAAATTTTCTCAAAATTTCATTTCTATAGAAAATTTTCTCAACAATTTCATTTCTAGAGGAAATTTTTTCAAAACTTTCATTTCTATAGAAAATTTTCTCAAAATTTAATTTCTATAGGAAATTTTCTCAAAATTTCATTTCTATAGTAAATTTTCTCAAAATTTCATTTCTATAGGAAATTTTCCCAAAATTTCATTTCTATAGGAAATTTTCGCAATATTTCATTTCTTTGGGAAATTTTCTCAAAAATTTCATTTCTTTGGGAAATTTTCTCAAAAATTTCATTTCTTTGGGAAATTTTCTCAAAATTTCTTTTCTATTAGAAAATTTTCTCAAAAAAACATTTCTATAGGAAATTTTCTCAAAATTTCACTCCACTTTCACTTAGACAATTGTGTTCATTTTGGTACCACAAGTGTTGTTTTAAAAACAAAAGACTTAAGACACGAACTGTTATATTCATCATTCTCAGCATTTGGATGAAATCATTTTCGCATTCCCAAATCAATAGGCAGCTATAAAATTTAAACAAAAATTATTCACACTTTGAAACTACTTCACACCTTTCAGAATTTCATGTTATCCCATGGTCAATTAATATAGTCTTCTTATAATCATAAATTTATTTATTTTTACTATTAACATAAAAGAATTCTAAGTTAATCAACAAAAAAATATGGCGACACCAAAAAGGTGTTAAACAATATAGTTAATATGATACTACGTATGAATAATAAAATGTAATTAACACATTTATAACAAATTTCCCATAATATAGGTCATAAGAAAACCTTGTAATTTTTCTTAATTTTGTTTTTTTCTAGATTTTTGAAAAATACGATGAAAAAACCTTGGCCAAAGTTAAACCCGTGGTTGGTGAATTGAGTGAAGTTAATTTCAGTTTCGACGAGGACGTTTTACAGGAACTTATCGAGAATGTCAACATTATATATCACAGTGCAGCCACCATACGTTTTCGATCACCATTGAGAACAGCAATTAGGACCAATTTAACTGGTACTATGCGTACCATAGAATTGGCCAAACAATTGAAAAATCTCTCGGCCTATATCTATTGCTCCACGGCATTCTGTAATAGCAATAATCGTGGTCTAATTGTCGAAGAAGTTTACAAATCACGTTGTGATCCTTATGAAATGATGAAATTGGCTGAAGATGATGCATATTGGGAAAATTTCACCCAAGAGAAAACAAAAGAATTTACCAATGATCACCCCAACACATATACATTTACCAAAAATCTTTCGGAAAATTTACTCATGGCTGAAATGAAAAATATGCCAGCGGCCATAGTTAGGCCCTCGATAGGTGAGGCAATTATGTCTCTATCATAACCCTTAATGATTTTCTTTGTTTCATTTTTAGTTTATGGCACCTGGGAGAAACCTGTACCCGGTTGGGTTGGTAATGCCAATTCTGGTCATTTAGGATTTTTGGCTGGTTTCATTAAGGGCATATTCCGTACAATGAATGGTCGTGCTACAGCTGTCATTGATATCATACCCTGTGATTATGTTATCAATTCATCGTTGGTCATGGGCTGGTATGTGGGTACACGCAAAATTGAACAACCCGAAGTGATCCATTGTACATCGGGTGAAGTGAATCCTTTGACATTGTCGGAATTCTGTGATATCATCAATACGACTGTACAAAAACATCCGCCTAATAATTTCGTATGGAAACCAAAGGCTATATTACGCAATGGATGGCGTTATAATTTATTCTTCTATTTGTTCCATATGTTGCCCGCAATGGTGTTTGTCATACCAGAGAAGCTGTTTTCCGTGGGAATGCCACAGCATACGTAAGTATTTATTTATTTATTACTTTATTATAATTGCAAATAATAACAAAGTTATTTATACGGGCACTAGCAACTAGATGCTATCGGCCTACGTATTTTTATGCCCTCCACCATAGGATTGGGGTATATTAACTTTGTCATTCCGTTTGTAACACATCGAAATATTGTTCTAAGACCCCATAAAGTCGAGTCGATCTAATCATGTCCGTCCGCCCGGTTGTTGAAATCACTCTAACCTCCGAACGAAACAAGCTATCGACTTGAAACTTGGCATAAGTAGTTGTTAGGTCGGATGGTATTGCAAATGGCCTATATTGGACCACTTTTACGTATAACCCCCATATAAAACGACCCCTCAGATTTGGCTTGTGGAACCTCTTCGGGAAGCAAATTTCATTCGATCCGGTTGAAATTTGGTGCGTGGCGTAAGTATATGGTATCTAACAACCGAGCAAAAATTGGTCCATATCGGTCCATAATTATATGTAGCCCCCATATAAACCGACCCCCGGATTTTACTTGCGGAGACTCTTAGAGAAGCAAATTTCATCCGACCCGGTTGAAATTTGGTACGTGATGTAAGTATATGGTCTCCAACAACTATGAAAAAATTGGTCCATATCGGTCCATAAATATATATAGCCCCCATATAAACCGATCCCCAGATTTGACCTCCGGAGCCTCTTGGAGGAGCAAAATTTATCCGATCCGGTTGAAACTTGGTACGTCGTGTTAGTATATGGTCTACAATAACCATGCAAAAATTGGTCCATATCGGTCCATAATTATATATAAACCCCATTTAAACCGATCACCAATCACACAAAAATTGGTCCATTTCGCCAAAAATAATATACCAACATTTTATTTCTACAGAAACTTTTGTCAAAATTTTATTGCTATAGAAAATTTTGTCAAAATTTTATTTCTATAGAAAATTTTGTCAAAATTTTATTTCGTTAGAAAATTTTGTCAAAATTTTATTTCTTTAGAAAATTTTGTTAAAATTTTATTTCTATAGAAAATTTTGTCAAAATTGTATTTCTACAGAAAATTTTCTCAAAATTTTATTTCTATAGAATATTTTGTCAAAATTTTATTTCCATAGAAAATTTTGTTAAAATTTTATTTCCATAGAAAATTTTGTCAAAATAAATTTTCTATAGAAAATTTTGTCAAGATTTTATTTCTATAAAAAATTTTGTCAAAATTTTATTTTTATAGAAAATTTTGTAAAAATTTTATTTCTATAGAAAATTTTGTCAAAATTTTAGTGCTATAGAAAATTTTGTAAAGATTTTATTTCTTTAGAAAATTTTGTCAAAATTTTATTTCTATAGAAAATTTTGTCTAAATTTTATTTCTATAGAAAATTTTGTCTAAATTTTATTTCTATAGAAAATTTTGTCAAAATTTTATTTCTATAGAAAATTTTGTCAACGTTTTATTTCTATAGAAGATTTTGTCAAAATTTTATTTCTATAGAAAATTTTGTCAAAATTTCATTTCTATAGAAAATTTTGTCTAAATTTTATTTCTACAGAAAATTTTGTCAATTTTTTTGTTCTATAGAAAATTTTGTCAAAATTTTATTTCTATCGAAAATTTTGTGAAAATTTTATTTCTACAGAAAATTTTGTAAAAATTTTATTTCTATAGAAAAATTTTGCAAAATTTTATTTCTGTAGAAAATTTTGTCAAAATTTTTTTCCATAGAAAATTTTAGCAAAATTTTATTTCTATAGAAAAATTTTGCAAATTTTATTTCTATAGAAAATTTTGTCAAAATTTTATTTCTTTAGAAAATTTTGTCAAAATTTTATTTCTATAGAAAATTTTTGCAAAATTTTATTTCTATAGAAAATTTTGTCAAAATTTCATTTCTATAGAAAATTTTGTCAAAATATTATTTCTATAGAAAATTTTGTCAAAATTTTAGTTCTATAGAAACTTTTGTCAACATTTTATTTCTATAGAAAATTTTGTCAAAATTGTATTTCTATAGAAAATTTCGTCAAAATTTTATTTCTATAGAAAATTTTGTCAAGATTTTATTTCTATAGAAAATTTTTGTTAAAATTTTATTTCTATAGAAAATTTTGTCAAAATTTTATTTCTATAGAAAATTTTTCACAATTTTATTTCTATAGAAAATTTTTCAAAATTTTATTTCTACAGAAAATTTTCTCAAAATTTTATTTCTATAGAAAATTTTGTCATAATTTCATTTCTATAGAAAATTTTGTCAAAATTTTATTTTTATAGAAAATTTTGTCAAAATTTTATTTCCATAGAAAATTTTGTCAAAATTTTATTTCTATAGAAAATTTTATCAAAATTTTATTTCCATTGAAAATTTTGTCAAAATTTTATTTCTACAGAAAATTTTCTCAAAATTTTATTTCTATAGAATATTTTGTCAAAATTTTATTTCTTTAGAAAATTTTGTTAAAAATTTATTTCTATATAAAATTTTGTCAACATTTTATTTCCATAGAAAATTTTGTCAAAATTTTATTTCTATAGAAAATTTTGTTAAAATTTTATTTCTATAGAAAATTTTATCAAAAGTTTACTTCTACAGAAAATTTTGTCAAAATTTTTTTTTCTATAGAAAATTTTGTCAAAGTTTTATTGCTATAGAAAATTTTGTCAAAATTTTATTGCTATAGAAAATTTTGTCAAAATTTTATTGCTATAGAAAATTTTGTCAACATGTTTTCCACAGAAAATTTTGTCCAAATTTTATTTCTATAGAAAATTTTGTCAAAATTTTATTTCTATAGAAAATTTTGTCAAGATTTTAATTCTATAGAAAATTTTGTCAAAATTTTATTCCTATAGAAAATTTTGTCAAAATTTTATTTCTATAAAAAATTTTGTCAAAATTTTATTTCTATAGAATATTTTGTCAAAATTTTATTTCTATAGAAAATTTTGTCAAAATTTTATTTCTATAGAAAATTTTGTCAAAGTTTTATTTCTATAGAAAATTTTGTCAAAATTTTATTTCTATAGAAAAATTTTGCAAAACTTTATTTCTATAGAAAATTTTGTCAAAATTTTATTTCTTTAGAAATTTTCTCAAAATTTTATTTCTATAGAAAATTTTGTCAAACTGAATTATATACGTATTTAATCGGCTTTTGTTTTTTTTTTTTTTTAATATATACCCATAAGGGTACATAAGATTCGGCCTGGTCGAACTTACGGCCGTATATACTTGTTGGTTTTGTTTTGTTTTGGGGGGTAGAAATGCATTTTTGCGAAGATAGTATACGGCCTATGGGCCTCCCCTTTCGTCCGTACTTTTTTCCTCGCCAGTCATAGTTTCTCCTTTACAAGCTATTCAAATCATATGTTTGCCTTCATTATTCGTTCGTAATAATGAAAAACTTTCAAAAAGCCGACTGTTCTCTTTTTTCAAAATTCAACTGTTCGCTTTTTTCAAAATTCGGAAAATGTCTTTTTCAAAATTTCAAAAAATCGATCTTTGCAAAATTTGCTTTCCAAAAGTAGTCCACGGTTTCCTCAACTTTCCCTGTTCCAAAATTGAATTTAAATGTTTATAGCAGGGCTGTGGAGTCGAGTCAATTTTGTTCGACTCCGGCTCCGGCTCCGACTCCAAGAGTATGTAGGGTTTAATATGTTAAAAATGGACAATACAATTGATCAATTCATCATCGTGAAATTCCACCCATATAAATACACTTTGAATGGTCTGAAATCCAGTACTTTGTTTTTCGTTGTTCGATTAAAAACCCTAATGGAATCTAATTTGTCGAAATATTTCTTTAGCTTCAAAGATATGAAGTGTTTTTCAAATTTGGTTTCGCCTGAGTCGGAGTCGAGCAAAATTTTTACGACTCTGGCTCCAGCAAAATCTTCATACTTAGACTTAAAGCCCTAGTTTACAGTTTGTGTTTTTTTTTTTTATTTATTTAATAAATTTATTTTTTTGTCTTTCAATTCTTTCAGAGTTTATGAATATATGCGAGTTTTTCACAGAGGTACCAAAGCATTCGATTATTTCTTGGGCAAAGATTTCCGTTACGATTTGAAAAATGCCTTGCGTGTAATGAGCGTAATGCATGAAACCGATCGCAAGCGCTATAATTTCGATTCAAGTCGATGTGATTGGAATGAATTTTTGGCTCGTGTTCTTATAGGCATAAGACGTTTCTATTTCAAGGAATCGGCTGAGACTACTGCTTGGCATAGAATGTATTGGAAAGTGTAAGTAGGACTCTAATATTTAAAGAAAACAAAAATACTAATAATCCAATTTTTGTTGTCTAATTTACAGCTTTGATTTCCTCTACTATGCTGGCTTTGTGGTCTTATTTTTGATATTCTTTGTCATATTTGGTCTATTGCTAGGCTTAAAAGTCGGCTTAACTGTATCCCTGGTAATATGGGGCTTTTTGGTGTGGTTGTAAAAAATCTACACGCATCATTCGCCTACCCCACACACACACAATTCACAATTACATTCAATCCATACAACAACAAAAACCATTTACATATTACCATATAATCTAACTTAGATGCCCTTAATATTTTATTCTAGTTATAAAATTATTATAAATATGTATTTTTTTTTTTAATTTTTGTTTATTTCCTCTTCGCGAGAAAAAAAAACAAAAAATGAAGATAAAGGAAACTGAAAAAATCTAGAAATCTATAGACATTTTGTATCATGCTACCTCTTGTTTTGTTTTAAGAAAAAAATATAAGAAAACCAGCAACAGCATTTGTTACCATTTTCTTTAAGCAAAATCGTTTGTTCATCTGTTTCTCCTATTATAAAAGCAATGAATAGCACAAATAGTGGAAGAGAATATGCATAAGTGAACTAGCTTAAATTTTAGAATGTTTTAGGATAAATACTTATATATGGACTTTATTTATCCCTAATGGCATTGCTAATGAAAATTCTAAAATTTACATATCGATTGAGTTTTTTTTTTTAATTTTAATCAATATTTTTAAGTCTCTGGTATGTTGTAGCATTCCCCCCAAAACTAATAAAGTTGTGGACAATATTTTCTTTCTAATTCCATAAAATACAAAAAATTATATATATACAAAAAAAAATTATATGTATTCGAAGAAACGACAAAAGTATATAGTTAAGAATTTATTTCAAAATGTTTAATAAAAATGTATTTTTGTAATTAATAATAAATAAATTAAAATGAATTTTCACTACCACCATATTTAGCTACCAAGAAATTTGTTAGTAGATATAGCAGAAAAAACTGCTGAAAAAGGGTCTCTGAAAAAAGCAGTCTCCGTATCCTGAAATAGCGAACATTGTGTCCTATTTTTTTAACTAAAGGTGGGTAATAAGTTCGAGATTAACTTTTCTTTAATAATCCATTTTAAGGAATATAAACTTTGTGAAAATTTGCTTTGGGATATTCCCCATAAAGTTATAATGAAATCTGCGACAAATATGTATAATTTTATGACGTTTTTTACTCATTTAGTTTTCACTTTAGTGAAAATTAGCGGCTAAACTCGAACTTAATACCCACCTTAACTGAAACAAACAAAAAGGTAAACTAGGATCTAACGTAACACAGTCAAGACAATATATTAAGAATATGTCTTGAATTTGCTTAAAAATTAATTTTTTTCTCAAACTAAAGTATTTAGCAGATTTTAAGAACAGAAAACTGGAAAATACATTTTAAAACCTAAAAATTTTCCGAATTATTGTTCGCCAGACTATGAAGTGCAAAGATATAACAGCAGACACCGACATGTGGTTTTATCACAGTTTTTTTTATGTGTATAAACATGGATTGAATGAAAAATTCTACTCAAGACAGGATAACCCACCGCTCAAAAACTTTTTGATATTTGCTTGAAATTGGGATTGAACCCATGACTCTTTGTATACAAGGCGGCTATGCATTGATCCATTGAACCACGGTGGCTCCCATACCAGTACTACATTAATTATGAATCGACATAGACCAAAGTAAACCTTACAAGGTGACTGATTTGTAATGCAAGAAAGCAAATAACATCAAATTTTGAAATCAGTTTAAATTTGTTCGAATTGGCTACCTTCAGCACGAATTATGGTCTTTTAACCATCACACGCTACACGAAAGTGGCTCTGCGGTAGTTTGGCCCAAAAAAATTTTATTTCTATAGAAAATTTTGTCAAAATTTTATTTCCCTAGAATATTTTGTCAATATTTTATTTCCATAGAAAATTTTGCAAAAATTTTGCCAAAATTTTACATCTCTCGAAAATTTTGCCAAAATTTTACTTCTCTCGAAAATTTTGTCAAAATTTTATTTCTATAGAAAATTTTTTCAAAATTTTCGTTCTGTAGAAAATTTTGTCAAAATTATAGTTCTTTAGAAAATTTTTTTCTCTAGAAAATATTGTCAAAATTTCCGATTCCAATTCGGGATTTATTTTGACTACATGGCACGGTTGCTACTAGAGCCTACTATCTACCAAAATTGGAAGAAAGTGCTACAAAATTGCAAAATTTTATTTCTATAGAAAATTTTGTCAAAAATTTTGATTCCCTGGAAAATTTTGTCAAAATTTTATTTCTCTAGAATTTTTTGTCAATATTTTATTTCCATAGAAAATTTTGCCAAAATTTTATTTCTATAGATTTTTTTTTTTTCAAAATTTTACATCTATTGGTTTTTGCAAAATTTTATTTCTCTAGAAAATATTGCCAAATTTTATTTCTATAGAAAATTGTGTCAAAATTTTATTTCTATAGAAAATTGTGTCAAAATTTTATTTTTATGGAAAATTTTGTCAAAATTTTATTTCTTTAGAAAATTTTGTCAAAATTTTATTTCTATAGAAAATTTTGTCAAAATTTTATTTCTATAGAAAATTTTGTCAAAATTTTATTTCTATAGAAAATTTTGTCAAAATTTTATTTATATGGAAAATTTTGTCAAAGTTTTATTTCTATGGAAAATTTTTTCAAAATTTTATTTCCATGGAAAATTTTCTCTAAATTTTATTTCTATAGAAAATTTTGTCAAAATTTTTTTCTATAGAAATATAATTTTGGCACAATTTTATTGCTCTCGAAAATTTTGTCAAAATTTTATCCCTATATAAAAATTTGTCAAAATTTTATTTCTATAGAAATATTTGTCAAAATTTTATTTCTATGGAAAATTTTGTCAAAATTTTATTTCTATAGAAAATTTTGTCAAAATTTTTTTCTATAGAAATAAAATTTTAATTATACAATTATTATTCGAGCTCTATGGACAGATATAGATTAAGGAACATGGTTAAAAGAGCCATTGAAAAGAAAACGCCAGATACAAATCTATACACGCCTGGACTGTACATGTTTCGGTTCGGGCGAATGAACCTTTCCACAGCCTTTAGTATAGATCTGGCTGGGAGAGATAACTCAATTTTGGGCCCTTTATGCTAACTCCTTATGGAGAAAACATTTGGGAAATTTCCTCTTACAAATTGAATAATCTTTTCTCCCACTGTACATCATCTTTTCATATAACTTACAAGTCCCTTAATCTTATTTTTATTTCGTTTTGTTACATAGTAATGCAACAACACGAAATTTATTTTTAGAAAGCTAATTTGTTAGAATTCACCTAAGTGGTGAACAGTCGAACAATGCTTATTGTTTCTACAGTCAACTACAACATATGACAATTAACAGAAACTGGTTTCCAGGATACAACAACAATTCTAACGCGTACATTAGTAGTGTTTTTCCTAGTTTTACGACGGGCTCATCGTTGCTTATTATATTACATGTTAGCCTGATACCGAAACAGGCAATTGACGTCCAAATGCATTATATCTAATTATACAATTATTATTCGAGCTCTATGGACAGATATAGATTAAGGAACATGGTTAAAAGAGCCATTGAAAAGAAAACGCCAGATACAAATCTATACACGCCTGGACTGTACATGTTTCGGTTCGGGCGAATGAACCTTTCCACAGCCTTTAGTATAGATCTGGCTGGGAGAGATAACTCAATTTTGGGCCCTTTATGCTAACTCCTTATGGAGAAAACATTTGGGAAATTTCCTCTTACAAATTGAATCATCTTTTCTCCCACTGTACATCATCTTTTCATATAACTTACAAGTCCTTGTAAGTTATATGACAAGGGACTTGTAAGTTATATGAAAAGATGATGTACAGTGGGAGAAAAGATGATTCAATTTGTAAGAGGAAATTTCCCAAATGTTTTCTCCATAAGGAGTTAGCATAAAGGGCCCAAAATTGAGTTATCTCTCCCAGCCAGATCTATACTAAAGGCTGTGGAAAGGTTCATTCGCCCGAACCGAAACATGTACAGTCCAGGCGTGTATAGATTTGTATCTGGCGTTTTCTTTTCAATGGCTCTTTTAACCATGTTCCTTAATCTATATCTGTCCATAGAGCTCGAATAATAATTGTATAATTAGATATAATGCATTTGGACGTCAATTGCCTGTTTCGGTATCAGGCTAACATGTAATATAAGAAATAAAATTTTGTTAAAATTTTATTTCTCCAGAAAATATTCTTACCCCCATTTTCATGAAGCTCCGTTAGTGCTACGTTAGCTAACGAACTTTTAAACCGTGATATCTACATATCTATCATCTTGCGTATATATTCCATATGCCAGTTAGAAACTTAACTGCTGAAAATTTTTCAGTTAAAGTTAACCGGAGAAAAGATATTTCCATTTTTCTCTCTGTTAACTGGCAGTTAAAGCCTAACTGAGCTACATGAAAATGGCCGTTAGAATTGTATTTCTCTAGAAAATATTGTCAAAATTTTACTTCTATGGAAAATTTTATTTCTATGGAAAATTTTGTCAAAATTTTATTTCTATGGAAAATTTTGTCAAAATTTTATTTCTATGGAAAATTTTGTCTACAGTTTATTTCTATGGAAAATTTTGTCAAAGTTTTATTTCTATTGTTGTTGTTTTTTATTGCTGCTTAAAACCATACATTGACTAAACTACAAGTGTAGCTTAACCAACAGAGGAAAATAATGTTTGTCAAATTTATTTGGGCAAAGCCCTATAGACTGCAAGATGGTTGGATGGACGCACGTTTCGGAATTACCACATTCCTCATCAGCATCCTCTACTTGCAGCAAAACTATCAACCAATTATCAGAATAAATTCAGGCAGTTTATTAAACCCAACAAAAACCACACTTGAACCCTCCGAAAAAAGGTGTTCGGTCGTAGCAGGAATCGAACCCACGACCTTGTGTATGCAAGGCGGGCATGCTAACCATTGCACCACGGTGGCTCCCTTCTATAGAGTTCTGTTGGAATGTATATGGTCTGCGATCTAAATGTTTATATATGCAGGGTCAATAAACTGTCATTAGGACATTTTTCCGATAATATTCGCCAACCATCTGTCGTTACGGCGGCCCACACTATCAGCGGCGCTTGAGTTCGGATGGCCAATCAAAGGTGTACATTTTCAACTGACCTTTTTGACAAGTAAACCCCAACCTTAACTTTGTTCACAAACTTTTCGATGCGATGGTAAACAATCAAAAGAACTGTCACTGGAATAAATCTTCAGCTGTCAAACGAGGGATTCAGAAATGATAGCAATACATCTATCTATCAATTATCAGAATAAATTCAAGCAGTTCATTAAACCTAACAATGAACCACACTTGAACCTTCCGAAAAAAGGTTTCGCATGATAGCCGGCTTATGCCGGCTGTCTATATGGGCGTTCGATAAGCCCTCTCTGTAAAGCACAAAGGAGCCACCGTGGTGCAATGGTTAGCATGCCCGCCTTGCATACACAAGGTCGTGGGTTCGATTCCTGCTTCGGCCGAACACCAAAAAGTTTGTCAGCGGTGGATTATCCCCCCTCAGTAATGCTGGTGGCATTTCTGAGGGTTTCAAATCTTCTCTAAGAGGTTTCACTGGAATGTGGAACGCCGTTCGGACTCGGCTATAAAAAGGATGTCCCTTGTCATTGAGCTTAACATGGAATCGGGCAGCACTCAGTGATAAGATAAAAGTTCACCAATGTGGTATCACAATGGACTGAATAGTCTAAGTGAGCCTGATACCTAACCTAACCTAAGCACAATGGTTTGTATCAATAAGAAAATTGTATAAAGTATCAAGCGGATATCTATATTCGTTCGAAAGTTAGCGTAATTTCAACAGGTGGATACAAAGACGGGAGCCACGAGATTAGATCGACACATAACGTTTCGTTATAAACGAAACGTTAAAATTGCATCTCGTCAACAATAGTACAACCAAGTAGGGATAGAAAAGTCGAAAATCGAATTCGTCTGGTTTGCCCTTTCATTTTTTTCTCTCTATATTTTGTATCCATTTCGTTTTGCATATTAGATTTGTTATTATCTGGCCTTTTAAAAGATTCAGGATTCACATAAAAACCCCCTCCTTTAGTCATTCTAAGTGGCTTTTTTTGTAAAGTAAATTCGGGCAGTAATTTCCCACGCCTATACACCCAAAATGTATTTTTATAATTTCTCCAATGTATCCTTTTATTATATATTATCAAACATTTTTGAGAAAATTAAAATAAATAATAAATATTACCCATCCTCATACGGGCGCTTCTCCAATTCCCGAAAATTTTCTTTATGTCTTTACCCATCCTCATTCGATCGCTTCTTATCCAATTCCTGAAGAATTTCTTTATGTCTTTCTTCAGCCCTTTTCTGTTTGAATGTTCTCTTGTTGCCCTTTTGTTGGAATCTAGGTGGCCTCCGTGTACAACCGCGATTACACCAATCTCTAATGTCGCTAGCCATATCTACCGTTGACGGTATGTGTATTTGACGTATCATACGTTCGCGTACCATAAACTGATCAAAGGGAACTTGCTGCCCATGACGATTGATGAATACGGCATTGATTAAATGGACATTCATGTGGCCATCAGCATTATCGATAACTCCAGCAACGGAACAATCATTTCGCAAGTCCATAAGAACTGAATGACCTTGTAAGAGATATGGAACGCAGTTGAGAGTGTTTGATATCAAAAAGTTCTCTTTACGAGTGAATTGTTGCATTTTTAAGGACTATTGGAAACAAAATAATTGGACTACAACCTCATATATTTCCCTCCTTTCCTGTCAACTACAACTATTTATGCATTCACAATAGAACAAAAACGTTTACAGTGATGTCAATTACCACTTTTTATTGTGCTCTCTTTTTATTTACAGTGGTTAGGTATTCACAATGAGCTTTTATTAAGCCGTTTGGATCATGTTTTGAGATATTCAAACCAAAATTATTTATCTACTCTATAATGCAAATAGTTACCATCTCACTGACATTTTCAAACTCAATACGTTTTAGTATCTTGTTTACTATGTATAAAGGGTTATGCGTTAGGATTTTAATATTAAGTTTTTTTTTTAGTTTCGTTTTATTTATAAGGTTAAGCTTTTATTTGGAATACTAGAGCTCTATTGATTGAATTCTATCAACATGTTGTCCAGAAGGACGTTGGTTGATTAAATAAATAAATAAAATGCTTCCGTCAACGTATTCAAATATAACGTACGCACGCAAAAAATCGCTTACTTTAACAGTAAAGGAAACGTCATTACTCCCTGGTAACAGTTTTGCAAAACCTTCCATAAGTTCATGCTTACATTTATTAATGTCGAGTCTTTTAAAAATAATTGCATCGTTCAAACACTTCCAACCTAAAAACATGCGCCATTTAAGCTGAGTACTATGTTCAGTTTTCAAGCTGAAAACCAGTTTGTTTTCATGGTTACTTTTTTAAATTAATTAATTTAGAAATATAACATTATTTGCAATCAATTCCTTGGATCTTTTCCATCCATTATTTGGCAAGACTTGATCAAAATATAATCGTCTTCATAAATATAATTGTACTTTTAATTTTGTGTTTTGGTGAAAAAACCGAACATAGTACTCACCTTTAAGGCCGGTACCCTGCCAGCATTTCAATGTTCCATTTCATCCTCATCGCTACCACAGACTCGTAAGTGACACTGCAACAATCGCCAATTGTGATAGTATTTTGCCATCACTATTCGCATGAAAGTATTTTGCCATCACTATTGTTACAAGAGCCATTTTATATTTTGTGAAACACCAAGCGCAACTGGCTTTTTATAATTTATTTCAATGAAAACGAAAATAAAGTGCTGAAAACATAGTTATTACGCTAAAAATTGTGAAAAGTAAATTGGTGAACAATTTTTGACTTTCCAAATGGAATAAAGTGATAGTTTTTCAAATATTTTTCCAGACACGCTGCCTCCATTGGGATTAAAAGTACTGGCTGATAGACGCTACAACATTTAACTTACAACTTGTAACTCAACATCAATCTCTTATTAATGCACAAAAATGTGTTAAATGTGATGTGATAGCCGTATAAATGTTATATTTATGAGAATTTATAAATGTTTCATAAAATTAATAAACATCTAAAAATCGTGTTTTACTTGACCACAATGATTCTTTTACAACTATCTTAAAATGCACTTTGTCTGATTGTTTGAAGGGGCTCTTATTGGCGTCCTTCTAAATGTATCCAGAAGGCCTCCTAATAATTGCACTCATGCGATACTTTTTTGTAGTACCTTGGCGTGGTACAACTTCTCAATAGTGAGGCGCTTTTCCGAGGAGTTTTGGATATCGTATACGACTGTTTTCGACGTAGTGGGGATTCTCTGAAGCGCCCCCAAATTCAAACAATGTTGGCAGGGTAACAGCCTGTTTCTGTATGTCGAACGAGCTCAATCGATCGACTGAAATCGACACAAACAGCTGAATTTATTACCAGAAATCAGCTGTTTCTATGCATTCCAGTCGATCGATAGAGCTCGATCGACATACATAAACAGGCTGTAAATCAATGTGAAATTATTATTCGTGGTGTTCTAAAAGTTGTACAACAAAATATGTCTTTCTGTACAGTCACATTAACGTGTATACGTCCCATTGAATTTAATTCATGACAATATTCTATTATTGATTGTATCGACGATATTGACAACACTGATTCTCTTTATTTGTAAATAATTTTACCCAGCACGGAAGGAATTATAGAAGAAAGCCCAAATTAACTTATTTCAAAGACGAAAAGCTCCGAGAATTTCCATACAAGCGTGCAAAGCATTAATGCTAGAGTACAAATTTCCCTACACCATAATCCGTGTATCAAATTCTTACTAGTATTGCTCTTCGTTTGTCAAACTATATTCACCCAAAGCATGGACACTACAGAAAAGACAGCTGCCCAAAAGCTGGCAGAACGCAAGGAACGTCTACGTAGTCTGCATAAACTAAGACAAGAGGCCCGCACTCATAACCATCAGGAAGTTATTGCAGAAGATGCACGAAATAAATTGCCCAAAAATTGGGAAGCCAGGAAGCGTCAAGCTGATTGGTTACTTGCTGACGAAACAGCTCGCGAAGAGGCCAAAACGAAAGGAGAAGATTATGATCGCTTAAAATTGCTTGAGGTTTCGGCAATTGATGCTGAAAAAATAGAAAAGAAGAAAAAGAAACAAAATCCCGATTTAGGATTCTCTACATTCGAAGCTCAGACTGCCCGCCAATATAATCGTTTAGTGAAAACAATGCCCGCCCGTGATATGGCAAAGTATGAAAAACAAAAGGCTGAACTTGGAGAAGCATTTTATGGAGGTCCAAACACAATAATCCATGGCTTGGTTAAGGATACGCCATCGGCTATAAATAACATGGTTAAAGATTTGGAACAACAAATTGATAGACGTAAGAAATATTCACGTAGACGTATCTACAATGACGATGCCGACGTGGACTTTATTAACGAAAGAAATTCCAAATTCAACAAGAAACTTGAGAGATTTTATGGTGAACATACAGCAGAAATTAAACAGAATTTGGAACGTGGTACTGCTATTTAAAGTACATGGTGTACCTATAGAATTAATTTTTAGGTTTACAAAGCTCTTGTAAAAATTTAGTAGAATAAAAACGAATGACAAACAATAGGTCTTTCAATATGGAATTGTATGGATCACAGATTTCCTCTTGGAATATATTTTGACCAAATTTTAGAAAAATTTCTTACAGAAATGAAATTTTGAGAAAATTTTCTATAGAAATGAAATTTTAGAAAATTTTCTTATAGAAATTACATTTTGAGAAAATTTTCTATAGAAATTAAATTTTGAGAAAATGTTCTATAGAAATGAAATTTAGAAAAAATTTCCTATAGAAATGAAATTTTGGGAAAATTTTCTATACAAACGAAATGTTGACAAAATTTCCTATAGAAATGAAATGTTGCCAAAATTTACCATAGAAATAAAATTTTCAGAAAATTTTCTATAAAAATGAAATTTTCAGAAAATTTCCCATAGAAATGAAATTTTCAGAAAATTTCCTATAAAAATTAAATTTTTAGAAAATTTACTAAAGAAATGAAATTTTCAGATAATTTCCTATAGGAATGAAATTTTCGGAAAATTTTCTATAGAAATGACATATTCAGATAATTTTCTATAGAAACAAAATGTTGACAAAATTTCCTATAGAAATGAAATGTTGACAAAATTTACCATAGAAATAAAATTTTCAGAAAATTTTCTATAAAAATGAAATTTTCAGAAAATTTCCTAAAGAAATGAAATTTTCAGAAAATTTCCTATAGAAATGAAATTTCAGAAAATTTCCTATAGGTGTGAAATTTTCAGAAAATTTCCTATAGAAAAGAAATTTTCAGAAAATTTCCTATAGAAATGAAATTTTCAGACAATTTCCTATAGAAATGAAACTTTCAGAAAATTTCCTATAGAAATTAAATTTTGAGAAAATTTACTAAAGAAATGAAATTTTCAGATAATTTCCTATAGGAATGAAATTTCCAGAAAATTTCCTATAGATATGAAATTTCCCTATAGAAATTTTCAGAAAATTGCCTAAGAAATTAAATTTTCATAAAATTTCCTATAGAAATGAAACTTTCAGAATATTTCCTATAGAAATGAAATTTTGAGAAAATTTCCTATAGAAATGAAATTTTGAGAAAATTTCCTATAGAAATGAAATTTTCAGAAAATTTCCTATCGAAATGAAATTTTCAGAAAATTTCCTATAGAAATTAAATTTTGACAAAATTTCCTATCAAAATAAAATTTTGAGAAAATTTCCTATAGAAATGAAATTTTCAGAAATGAAATTTTGAGAAAATTTCTTATAAAAATGAAATTTTGAGAAAATTTCCTATAGAAATGAAATTTTGAGAAAATTTCCTATAGAAATGAAATTTTCAGAAAATTTCCTATAGAAATGAAATTTTGAGAAAATTTCTTATAAAAATGAAATTTTGAGAAAATTTCCTATAGAAATGAAATTTTGAGAAAATTTCCTATAGAAATGAAATTTTGAGAAAATTTCCTATAGAAATGAAATTTTCAGAAAATTTCCTATCGAAATAAAATTTTCAGAAAATTTCCTATAGAAATTAAATTTTGACAAAATTTCCTATCAAAAAAAAATTTTGACAAAATTTCCTATAGAAATGAAATTTTCAGAAATGAAATTTTGAGAAAATTTCTTATAAAAATGAAATTTTGAGAAAATTTCCTATAGAAATGAAATTTTGAGAAAATTTCCTATAGAAATGAAATTTTCAGAAAATTTCCTATAGAAATGAAATTTTCAGAAAATTTCCTATAGAAATGAAATTTTCAGAAAATTTCCTATAGAAATGAAATTTTCAGAAAATTTCCTATAGAAATTAAATTTTGAGAAAATTTCCAATAGAAATAAAATTTTCAGAAAATTTCCTATAGAAATGGAATTTTCAGAAAATTTCCTATAGAAATGAAATTTTCAGAAAATTTCCTATAGAAATGAAATTTTGAGAAAATTTCTTATAAAAATGAAATTTTGAGAAAATTTCCTATAGAAATGAAATTTTGAGAAAATTTCCTATAGAAATGAAATTTTGAGAAAATTTCCTATAGAAATGAAATTTTCAGAAAATTTCCTATCGAAATAAAATTTTCAGAAAATTTCCTATAGAAATTAAATTTTGACAAAATTTCCTATCAAAAAAAAATTTTGACAAAATTTCCTATAGAAATGAAATTTTCAGAAATGAAATTTTGAGAAAATTTCTTATAAAAATGAAATTTTGAGAAAATTTCCTATAGAAATGAAATTTTGAGAAAATTTCCTATAGAAATGAAATTTTCAGAAAATTTCCTATAGAAATGAAATTTTCAGAAAATTTCCTATAGAAATGAAATTTTCAGAAAATTTCCTATAGAAATGAAATTTTCAGAAAATTTCCTATAGAAATTAAATTTTGAGAAAATTTCCAATAGAAATAAAATTTTCAGAAAATTTCCTATAGAAATGGAATTTTCAGAAAATTTCCTGTAGAAATGGAATTTTTCAGAAAATTGCCTAAGAAATTAAACTTTCATAAAATTTCCTATAGAAATGAAATTTTCAGAAAATTTCCCATAAAAACGAAACTTTCACAAAATTTCCCATAGAAATGAAATTTTGATGAAACTTAAAAAAAAAAACTAAATTAAATCATACACATTCCGAGTTTATCTAGATTTAGATCTAAAGTAACACATATATATTTTTTATAATATTACTTATACATATATTACAATCAAGTTAACATGGTTAAAGATTTGGAACAACAAATTGATAGACGTAAGAAATATTCACGTAGACGTATCTACAATGATGATGCCAACGTGGACTTTATCAACGAAAGAAATTCCAAATTCAACAAGAAACTTGAGAGATTTTATGGTGAACATACAGCAGAAATTAAACAGAATTTGGAACGTGGTACTGCTATTTAAAGTACATGGTGTACATATAGAATTAATTTTTAGGTTTACAAAGCTATTGTAAAAATTTAGTAGAATAAAAACGAATGACAAACAATAGGTCTTTAAATATGGAAATGATAACGTAGGATCCTTCCTGAAAAGATGTGTATTTGTATTTTGTAAAAAATCACAGATTTCCTCTTGGAATGATATTTTGACAACATTTTAGAAAAATTTCCTACAGAAATGAAATTTTGAGAAAATTTTCTATAGAAATGAAATTTTAGAAAAATTTCCTATAGAAATGACATTTTCGGAAAATTTCCTATAGAAATGAAATTTTCAGAAAATTTCCTATAGAAATGAAATTTTCAGAAAATTTCCTATAGAAATGAAATTTTCAGAAAATGTCCTATAGAAATTAAATTTTGAGAAAATTTCCTATAGAAATAAAAATTTTCAGAAAATTTCCTATAGAAATGGAATTTTCAGAAAATTTCCTGTAGAAATGGAATTTTCAGAAAATTTTCTATAGAAATGAAATTTTGAGAAAATTTCCTATAGAAATGAAATTTTGACAAAATTTCCTATGAAAATAAAATTTTGAGAAAATTTCCTATAGAAATGAAATTTTCAGAAAAATTTCCTATAGAAATGAAATTTTCAGAAAATTTCCTATAGAAATGAAATTTTCAGAAAATTTCCTATAGAAATGAAATTTTCAGAAAATTTCCTATAAAAATGAAATTTTCAGAAAATTTCCTATAGAAATTAAATTTTGAGAAAATTTCCTATAGAAATAAAATTTTCAGAAAATTTCCTATAGAAATGGAATTTTCAGAAAATTTCTTGTAGAAATGGAATTTTCTGAAAATTTTCTATAGAAATGAAATTTTCAGAAAATTTCCTATAGAAAGGAATTTTTCGGATAATTTCCTATAGCAAAGAAATTTTGAGAAAATTTCCTATAGAAATGAAATTTTCAGAAAATTTCCTATAGAAATGATTTTGAGAAAATTTACTAAAGAAATGAATTTTTCAGATTATATCCTATAGGAATGAAATTTTCAGAAAATTTCCTATAGAAATAAAATTTTCAGATAATTTACTATAGAAATTAAATTTTCAGAAAATTTCCTATAGTAATGAAATTTTGAGAAAATTTCCTATAGAAATGAAATTTTCAGAAAATTTTCTATAGAAATGAAACTTTCAGAAAATTTCCTATAGAAATGAATTTTTGAGAAAATTTACTAAAGAAATGAATTTTTCAGATAATTTCCTATAGGAATGAAATTTTCAGAAAATTTCCTATAGAAGTGAAATTTTCAGAAAATTTCCTATAGAAATGAAATTTGCAGAAAATTGCCAATAAAAATGAAATGTTAAAAATTTTAACTTAAAATTTCCTATAAAAACTAAATTAAGTCATACACAAACCGAGTTTATCTAGATTTAGATCTAAAGTAACACATATATATTTTTTATAATATTACTTATACATATATTACAATCAAGTTTAAATTTTTGTTCCATTAAACAGGTGTGTAATCTTGCCAACTTTGTTTCTACAAGAAATTGAAATTCTCTAGTGACAATCGTTCGGCGTCTTTATTAATTTGCGCCACCGGATCTTCCGATATTATACGTACTACTGTATCATCCATATCTTCATTAGGATTATCATCTAATGTGCAAAGTAGACCATCATCTTCAAATGTAGGAAAGAAATATTCAGGTTTATCCCACTGCTTTTTAGTACCTATGCCAAAATGTGATTCTTCTTGTAAATGTTTAAGGAGTGCTTCCTGACATTCAAAGCGTTGGTCACAGGTCACACAACGCATAAGACTTGACTGACGCCTGACGTAGTTGACCACTTTGATTTTTTGATAGAAATTCAAATCCTTAATTAATACATCAAAGTCTAATGAATGGGTTTGCAGTAAGTGATTTTTAAATTGAATAAAATCTGATGACTGCTGATTACAATAGAGACAATTTATTGGTTGCACACCATCACCATTCCAGTCGGACCAGTCTGAATCTGAGTCACTGTGATGAGCAAACCTTTGTTCAAAATCCACACTATCCGTTTCCAATTGCAATGATGACGCTTTTGATGAATTATCTATATCTCTTCTCTTTTGTTTTTGGTTCGGTCGTTTCTGCTGCACATTTGTATCGGGAAATTTATAGTTTTCCAAAAAATATTTATCATATGTTTTGTTGTTGGGATTAATTCTCTTATGGGCTTTCTTGCGCATATGCTCCTTCAATGTGACACGATCTTTAAATATTTTCTCACAATACAAACATATTAGATTCTCTAAGTTGCTTTGCACCTTTCCCAAAAGTTCATCTATGTAGATGAGATTTTCCGGTTTACCCAATTGCAGGAAATGTTTGTTAAACAAATGCTCCAGGTACAATGATCTCAAGCCTGTTATGACATCACGACAATACAGACATTCTCGGCTAAATGTACGATCAGTTAACTCAAATTGGTGTTGGGCTAGGGCCTTCTCTAATCGTAGTTTCTTAAGATTCGTTCTTAATTCGAAATCCTTAGGTAAAACATCACTTAATAGATAGTACTTCTCGTTTCTTGCCGGCGTTCCATCTGGCAACTGGTCCAGCAGCATTGTGGTACAAAATTCTTCCAAATCATGGTGTTCAAATTCTTTACGCCAGTATTTTAAGTAGTCTTCGATTATAGCTACATCACCGACATCAGCTATAACTAAACGATGGGCAAGAAAAAGATGTGCCAAATAATCATCTTGATCCTTGGGGAAGTTGAATGTTTTGTCGCATTTCACACACATTAAAGGTGTGTCATCATTGTCCTTGGTCGGCAGTGGTACTTGTTGCAGTGTTAAGCCTGGTAACACTTCCGTTTTTGTTAGAATTTCCTCTTGGGTTTCCATCGAATATATATGAATGAGAAAACAAAACGTGAGACGACAATCTGAAGGTAAACAAAGATATTGACATTTAACAGCTGAACAACAGGGTGCTTATACAACAGAAACAACAGGGTGCCTATACTAAAACAAATATCGCATTAATTCATACATTAAGGTGGGTATTGAAAATTTGTTATTGAAATTGCACAATTTTTTTAAATACTATGTTCGATTTTCGAGTTAAAATGTTCGCGGTTACTTTATTAAAACAGTTCAATATAAAGCAGATAAATTAACTCAATTGAAGCGCATTTTCTTGTTCCTATAGATTTCGGCATGACTTTATGTGTGCGAATATGTTTGTTTTCATTTCCCTGCCAACATTTCAAAGTTCCATTTCATTTTCATCGCTACCACAGACTCGTAAGTGACACTTCAACAATCGCCAACTGTGATGGGGGAAGCGTATCAGAAAGTACAAAATGCACATGAAAGTATTTTGCAATCACCATTGTTACAAACCATTTTATATTTTGTGAAACGCCAAGCGCAACTATCTTATTATAATTTATTTAAATAAAAACGAAAATGAAGTGCTGAAAACATAGTTATTACGCTTAAAATTGTGAAAGGTATATTGGAGAACAATTTTCGAACTACCAAATGGAGTAAAGTGATAGTTTTTCAGTTTTTTTTCAGACACGCTGCCTCCATCAACAATAAACACTGATAGACGCTGGAGCATCCGCCGAATATAGCAGAATTGCAACTTATCAATCAACATAATTCCTTTTGCGGGGTGGTGGCAGGGGGATGTACAGATAAGCTACAGAGAAGGACTCTTCAGCCGGATATATTACATTACAAGACTAAATACTAACATAACCAACAACAAAAATTTATTAGTTATAATCTTAGATGAAAGATTGACTTAAAATCAATGCACATCCTACGAATAGGCACTATCGAGGCATAATTCGAACGTTAAAAATCAATAAAATCCTAGAAGACCTGACCTCTTGGTAATATAAGGGTCCGAAAACTCCTTCGTTCAATGCTTTATGAGTCTTAGAACCCCAGATGCTTTATTCACCATCGAATGATCATTAAAATTAAGCTTACGATCCATAACAATATCAAGATCAACAAAAGAATCAACATCTTCCAATAACGAGCCCCGTATAAAGGGTGATACGGTCAAAATTTGATCAATATAAACTTGACGTATTTCTTTCAATTTTGCATTTAAAAACCCTGAACACCCCTCATTTTGAAGGTGTATGTGTGTAGAATGTTGCTCCTATTTTGATTTTGGAATTCACTCTTCAGTTGTCAAAAACGAGCCGGACTATCGACTTACAAGAAGGTAGTGACTCCAAATCGCGATGATAAACAAAATACGACGGCCAAAGCGCGATCTCGGATGCTGTACACGACGATGCTGACGAAGTTTGACTGCGTGGTAATAGACGACGAAACCTACGTCAAAGCCGACTACAAGCAGCTTCCGGGACAGGAGTTTTATACGGCAAAAGGAAGGGGAAAGGTAACAGATATTTTCAAGCACATAAAACTGTCAAAGTTCGCAAAGAAATATCTGGTTTGACAAGCCATCTGTACCTGTGGCTTGAAAAGCAGCATTTTCATAGCTTCCGGGACTGTCAACCAAGAAATTTACGTGAAAGAGTGTTTGAATAAACGTCTGCTGCCGTTCCTGACGAAACACGGTTGTTCCGTACTGTTTTGGCCGGATTGGGCATTTTGCCATTACGGTAAAAAGGCCATGGAGTGGTACGCCGCCAACAACGTGCATGTGGTTCCCAAGGACAAGAACCCTCCCAACACGCCAGAGCTCCGCCCAATTGAGAAATACTGGGCTATTGTCAAGCGAAACCTAAAGAAGACCAAAAAAGCTGCTAAGGACGAGCAGCAGTTCAAGGTAAACTGGCTTTCTGCGGCGAAGAAGGTGGACAAGGTGGCTGTAAAAAATCGGATGGCAGGAGTCGAGCGTGAGGCCCGGCAATTCGGATTTGGAAAAGCGAAAGCCTAACTGAATATTTTTCCTGAATTTTATACTAATTGAACTTAAAAAAGAAATTTAATTTGATTTTTTAAATAAACGATTTCACCGATTTACACGCGTTTTCCCTTGACCAAATTTTGACCGTATCACCCTTTACTATACCGTACATCAATAGACCTAGAACTGAAGAATCGCATAAACTTACATTTCTTCAAGTTCAAATCCATTAGATTCACCCTACACTAGTCACCAAAGCTATCCAAATCATCCTGTAATAAATGCTCTCGATCCGAATCATCGAACGGGGAGAATAACTTAACATCATCAGCATACATCAAAATTCGGAGGTAATTCGTTTATAAACAACAAAAATAGGACAGGCCCCAAATGACTACCCTGAGGCACACCTGATGCGTCATCAAAACACCTCGAATAGGAATCCCCAAAAGATACAATTTGCGTACGTCACTCAAGATACGACGAAATCCAATCCAAAGTAGTACCGTTCAATCCAATCCTATCCAGTTTATATAACAACAGCCTATGATTCACCCGGTCAAAAGCCTTACTAAAATCGGTACAAATAACATGAGTCTGATTCCCAACAACAAACTGACTAATAACAGGAGAAGTAAATTCCACTAAGTTCGTAGTAGTTGATAGGCCCTTACGAAAACCATGCTGGCAAGGATCCAATATCGAAGAAATGCCATGTGACAAAACATACGTCACCATCTTCTCAAAAACCTTGGGATTAGCACTCAACTTTTCTATCCTCCTATAATTACCCACATCAAAGGGACTCCCTGGCTTATGAAGCGGTACGACAAAAGAACTCCTCCATCTTATGAGCCATCCAGTCTACAAATTTATCAGGACGACAGTACGACATCTTGGCCACATTATAAGTTATGCTCGAAGACATAATCGATATTGTTGCTTGTTTATGGGATCGATAACACATTTGTCGATTATTTAGTCATCGCCGACAATTCGTATCGATTGGCCACACTGTAAGATTCTTTACAAACACAGGCATTCCGTCCGGAATAACTTCTACTCTGGACGACGCATTAGAGGGAAATAACCGAATCTCAATGAACTATTAAATAACATCGACAATGGAGCAGAGAGACATTCGGAGCAAAACTTCAGAATTATCCCTGGAATCCCATCCGGACCAACCCTGGTGGACGCCTTAACCCCACCAGACACAGACTGACTATCATAATGGAATTGCCATCCGATCAAGCGATCGAATAAAATAGGGATGTGAGCCATCATTATCATACGTACCATCGCTATAAACAGACTCAAAATAGCCCTCGAAACAGTTCGCAATGGATTGATCCCCATTCAAGTCTACACCATCCCTGTGGATCTTCGATGACCTATTCGAAGACTTTCGTTTCATCCTAACAAAGTCGTAAAATGACCCTGGGTTACAATGAAGGTCATTTTTAACCTTGTCGATGTAACGAACATAGCACACCCTTGACTCCACATTATATAGAGACCTAGCGACAGTGTACCGAGCATAATCAAAATCAGACCCCGTCCTCTTATACCGACTAAAACATCTATTCCAATCATTTCTGAGCCTTGTCAATTCAGGAGAATACCATGGCTGATTCCTAGGGAAATCCACCTTTCTCCTAGGAACAGGTCGAGACACAAAATACGGCAGAAATTATCAACAGCCACATCGAGATCGGATATATGTTTATTTTATTTTTCTTATCTTTATCGATTCATCATCCTCAAACTAGGACGATTCGTCGTGCATTTAAATTTTATTTCCGATCTGTGTCATAATTTAAAGTATGTAAAACTTTGATTTAAAATTAGATTGCTTCCTTTATTTTAAAAAACGTCGGGTCTTTTGGATGAAATTCAAAAGCATTAGATATTTTTTTATGTGCACAAATAACATTGTAACTGGCAATATTTCATTAAGATATTGGATATTGAGATACCAATAGTATTGCTGCCAACAAACCGTGTTGTCTGTGGCTACGAAGTTTCCGGTTTAATAGCATCGACCTACATACTACGATTTTTAGTGGATATTGCATCATTGTGGTCAATCTCTTAACGAGCAACAGACTACAGCAACAGGTTGTTGTATTATCTGGTTGCATGTTCAAAGTTCAAGAGTAACATTAGCCAGTCGTGTTGGATACAAAGCTAAAAAGAAAGCAGCAATTAACGAAGCCAGTCGAAGCGTCTGCGTACCTATGTATAATCAATTCAAATGACTGAAACAGGTCTCGAGTTCAAAAATGCTTATACTTAATAATGATGTTATGAGTCTGGCAAAAACAAATATTTGGTTATGTTAATATTCTAGCAACAAAAGCATTTCATTTATACAAGAGAGAACGTGCTAAAACATTTTGTAAGGCTATAAGTTTTAAATTCAAAAGTTTAAAATATTGTACATATAATAAACCTATTATATGCAAATATATGCTCTAAGAGAAAAATCAGCACTAGCGGTTAAATCAACGAACAATGTCAGCTGTATTGAGTTCGATTTTATCCCCATCGCTACCACAGACTCTCAAGCGAAACAATAACAATCTTCAACTGTGATGGGGAAATGTACCAAAAATTTTTGAAAGTAGTTTGCTATCACTGTTCTTTTAACAACAGTGAGAATCATTTTGATATTTTGTGAAATACCAGAGTAAATAGCTTCTTAATTATTTTTGGGAGATTACCAAAAAACCAGCGCTGACATTGTTTTTTTCGCTTAGAATTTTTAAAGGTATATTAATGACAATTTTTCGATATTAAATATAGCATATAGGTGGGTATTATGTTGCAGTTTAAGGTCGGTACTATGTTCGGTTTTCGAGTTTAAAATCACTTTATTTTCGCAATTACTTTTTCAATAACAATTGTGCCCTGCCAACATTTTTTGAATTGGACGGCGCTTCTGAGAAACCCCACCTTTGTCGAAAACAGATATACAAACTACGTCGGAAAAGCGCCGTCACTATTGAGAAGTTGTACCACGCCAAGTTAACCCTAGAAAGCTTATCCTACTGAAAGTCACGGTTAAGCTAAACATACGTCTGTGGGACGTATCATAGTTTGTCATCAAGTGGACAAAATTTGTGGATTTTTGTTTTAAATTTTTGTACTTACACCGATTCTATATACGAATCCTTATTCTTTAAACACGTTTTTGACCAATTATATTGTTACAAAAAAATAACATTTTTGGTACCCATTTTCATGAGGGAGAGCGAAAAACTAAAAACGCATACGTCTCTCAGACGTAGATAAGCTGTCTAGGGTTAAAGAGGTAAGTGATCTTTGATCTCTTGGCAACGGTGATCGTTCCCTTTCGGCAGCTTCAAGAATTCCTTGCGCCTATTTGCATTGTTTTTCTTCCGCAATGACGTGCTTGGTTCGACTGATCCTAATTCTTTTAGGATAAACAAAGCATTTCTGCGTTCCTTGAATCTCTTTGTTGAGGGACTACCACCTTATGATGTCGTTACTTTAGGAAATATTTGACTTGTCAAAGAGATGTCGCAGCCTGTCGACCCGTCTACAGATCGACTATTAATTAGGGCCTTACTTTTGGTCATTGCCCAAATCAGTAACTTCAGCAGAATACCTACTGGATCCTGAACTTGGCGTTGAATTTCGTTGTACAGTGGCTTGTTTTACCACCTAAAGCTGAGTACTATGTTCAGTTTTCAAGCTGAAAAACAGCTTGTTTCCACGGTTACTTTTGTTAATTAATTAATATAGAAATATAAAATTATTTGCAATCAATTCCTTGGAATATAATCGTCTTCATACATATTTTTGTACTTTTAGTTTAGTGTTTTGGTGAAAAATCCGAACATAGTACTCACCTTAACTTGTAATAATTACTTATTACAGTAAATTGAATTAATCAGATTAATAAAAAACCGTTCGTTCAGTTCGACCCTCTAATAATCATCCAAAAATTGGTTCATCCATATAAACCTATCCCCAGAACAAACTTCAATCGATGTAATTACCATGCGAAATCGATGTAATTACATAGCAGATC
This sequence comes from Haematobia irritans, assembly GCF_050003625.1. Classification (NCBI taxonomy): domain Eukaryota; kingdom Metazoa; phylum Arthropoda; class Insecta; order Diptera; family Muscidae; genus Haematobia; species Haematobia irritans. The sequence goes on along the minus strand of NC_134401.1, from coordinate 36,442,372 downwards.
ATAAATATTTATAGATTCGTCTGTGTAAACCGATCAACCAAAGTGGATTATTTAGGTATTTAACGTTACTTTTTAATTTAACATAGATTCCATATGGACCAACTTACAAAAAAAAAAAAAAAAAAAAACAAGTATATAAAGCAGAAAGTTCGGCCGGGCCGAATCTTAAATACCCACCACCATGAATCAAGTATTATAGTTTACTGTGCAATTTTCAGGGGGATTTGTTGACAAGCAGATCAGTTCAACCAGTACACTTCCCGAAGATAAATTCAAAGATTTTACCTACACGCAAAGAAAAAAAACGTTTGGAAAACGTGTACCGAAAACGTTTTTCTTTTGTTAGAGTTTTTTGAATTGCTTCGAAAATTTTAAACTTTTATCACCAAAAAAATTCGTTTGTTACAAAATTTTTATTTTTTCAATAAAAAAAGTTATTTTTGAAATAACAACACAGTCCATTTCGTTTATATCAAACACTGTTCTTTTCTGACTTTAGGTCTTTAATAAGACACATTTTACAGTTCAAAATTTAATATAGTACAATGTAATGTTGAACATTTTTTCGGAATCTTCCGAATATATCTGGAATATATGTAAAAAAAAAAACAAAAGCAAAAAAAAAAAACTTTGGCCGAAGCAGGGATCGAACCCACGACCCTTGGCATGAGAGTCGGACGTAGCTACCACTGCTCCACGGTGCCAAACTAAATGTTTGTTTCTGTTAAATAAACTTTGTTTATTCGGTTCGTGGGCGCCGCAAGCTATGCTATATAAATATAACTTATATGGATATTTATCTATTGATGACCATAACAGGTACATAGCTCAGTGGTTAGTGTTTTGGCTTACAATGTGCATGGTCCGCGGTTCGATTCTCCGTCCAGGCGAAAGGTAAACAAAATTTTAAAAATTTATAAAATCGTATAATTTCTTCTACATTGTTGGTATTACAGGAAAAGGTGTTAAGGCCTAAAAATCCTCGTGGATGTGAGAAAGATGTGAGAGACAATGCAATTAGCAAGAAAATAATGTTTTTTTTGTTGAGCTAGTCTTTATGAAATTGTTTTTACATCCTGGAAAAGAATAAACGTTTATCACAAAAAGTATATACTTTTCTTCCAAATACACTACCTTACAGCGAAAAGCAAATGAGAAACGAACTTTGTTTGTCTAAAATTTCGTTTGGGAGGAAAGAATTATTTTTTTGCGTGTATGAAGACCAGATCAGATTCTGGATTTATAAGACCCATATTTTTTTTGAGTTTTAGAGGAATCATAAACATCGTGTGCAAGTGTGCAAGAAAATGAAATAACGCCATCTGTAGATTTTTACCCCCATTATTTAAATAATTACCAGAAGTAAAATCTGGAAACTATAATTCAGTTTCAAGCAATTTTCATTATCAGTGCACATGGACCGATATTCACCATTTTCGGCACACCTCTTTATGTTCCTAAAATACTTCTAGATTTAAAATTTCATGCAAATTTGATAAAAACTATGGTTTCTAAAAGCCCAAAAAGTAAAATCGGGAGATCGGTCTATTTGGGAGATAAACCAAAACATGGACCAATACACGCCATTTTCGGCTCTCATATTTAGAGTCCTCAAATACCTGAAGATTTCTCATTTCAGGCAAATTGATAAAAAGGTCCTAAAATACCTGTAGATTTCTCATTTCAGGCAAATTGGATAAAAACTACGGATTCTAGAAGCCTAAACAATAAAATCATTTCTTGCACACCTATTGTATTCCATTTCAGGCAAAGTGGACAACAATTACGGTTTCTAGAAGCCCAAAAAATAATATCGGGAGATCGGTCTATCTGATGGCTATATCAAAACATGGGCCTATACTCACCATTTTCGGCATACCTTTTTATTTTTTTATTATGGTCCTAAAATACCTCTAGATTTCCAATTTGAGGCAAGTTGCATAAAAAACTACGGTTTCTATAAGCCCAAGAATAAAACCTGGAGATCGGTCTATATGGGGGCTATATAAAAACATGGTCCGATACTCATCATTTTCAGCACACCTCTTTAGGGTTTTAAAATACCTGTAGATTTCTAATTTCAGGCAAATTGGATAAAAACTACAGATTTTAGACGCCCAAGAAGTAAAAACTGGAGATCGGTCTATATGGGGGCTGGACCGATACTCACCATTTTTAGGACACCTCTTTATGGTCCTAAAATACCTCTAGATTTCAAATTTCAACCAAATTGGATAATAACTACGGATTTTAGAAGCCCAAGAAGTAAAATCGGGAAATCGGTCTATATGGGGGCTATACCTAAACATCTTTTTATGGTGCTAAAATACCTCTAGATTTCCAATTTCAGGCGAATTAAATAGAAACTATCGATTCTAGAAGCCCTAGAAATATAATCGGGAGATCGGTCTATATGGGGGCTATACCAAAATATGGACCGGTACTCACCATTTTTGGCACACATCTTTGTGGTCATAAAATACCTCTAGATTTCCAATTTCAGGCAAATTGGATAAAAACTAAGGTTTTTATAAATCCAAGACCCCAAATCGGGAGTTCGGTTTATATGGAGACTATATCAAAACCTGGACCGATATAGCCCATCTTCGAACTTGACCTGCCTGCAGACAAAAGACGAGTTTGTGCGAAATTTCAGCACGATTGCTTTATTATTGAAGACTGTAGCGTGATTAAAACAGACAGACAGACAGATGGCTATATCGTCTTAGAATTTATCCCTGATCAAGAATATATACTTTATATAGTCGGAAATCGATATTTCGATGTGTTACAAACGGAATGACAAACTTAGTATACCCCCGTCACCATTCTATGGTGGTGGGTATAAAAAGTGCAGACAACAAAAATTGTCGAAACGTTAAGAACAATGCAAAAAATAAGTCTTTTTATTTACGGAAAACAACCTTAGGTCTAATAGCTTAATCATGTGGCAGTGTTGCCAGGTTAGGGGTTTTTCCCCCAAATTTAGTTTTTTTCACGTTTAGGGGGATTTTTAGGGGTACCATTTATTTGGGGGGATTTTTGGGGGTAAAAAAATATCTTGGACCTATTAAAGTGGAGCAATTGTCAAGCAAATTCGGAACAATTTTGGCATGAATTATGAGAAATAGAAGCGGGAAGTCAAGAAGAAGATCCTAAATCAAAAAATTTCTGTTGAAAGGGCATTTTTAATATTTGACACAATTAAAAACAATCGTATTTGAACTTAGCAGCTGAAAGCATTTTAAGAGTAAGCCTGCTTGTTAAATTGATATACATATAGTATAATTACATCCAAATAAAAAATAATTTCCTCAGGGACGAAATTTTAAACAAACGAAAATCTCTCTTGTTATAAAGTATTTTCTTAAAGAGCAAATTTTATTTTTTATTTACTTCAAAGAAAAATTTTTTAGCATCAAAAGAAAACTTAGTTTGTCCAAAATTCCGTTTCCCAGAAAAGAAAACTCTTCTTTCAGTATATATATTTGTGTTAAATTCAATTTTTAAAGTGTATCACTACGGGATTTTTTTCACGAAATTTGGGACCCCTTTTTGTACTTTTTACATTCTTTGGGGGTTTTTGAAAAAAGCCTAGACCAATTTAGGGGTTTTTTCTTAAGATTTGGGGGGGGAAGAATCAAAAATCACCTAGCAACACTGTCATATGGAAAAATTTAGAAATAAAGACAATGTTAGGAGGATTTAACATATCTTACCGTATTTAGTAAAAATTTGTACGCAATCTATGGTTGTAGGGGTACATAAAATTCGGCCTGACCGAATTTTCAGCCGTATATACTTGTTAATTTTCCCGCTAAGAGTATCATACTGAAAACGACATTTTGATTAGTCAAAATTAAATTTCTTTTCATCTAAATCTTTTTTCTCTCGCCCTCTCTTTTCACGCACCAAAGACTTCGATCGACAAAGGCAGAGCAGCAGCAGCTTTGCTGAAGTCGTCTAAATGTTAACTTCCATTAACGTAAAACATCAGTTAGTTGCCCGCAGTTCAAGTCGAAAGACGTATGGAATTTATCGCGCTCAATTCACATAGAGCTTAAAGTTTATCTTCGTTTATGAGTGACTGGGCGAAGGAAAGAGTGAAAAGTGTACATCAAAACATATCTACATACACAAATTTGGGCTAATACGGATTAGATAAAAAAAAATCTTTTTTGGGGCACAACCACAATATCGTGCAAAGAAATTTTGTGAAAATTAAAAAAGAAAAATTTCGAAATCTTATAACAACACGATCATAAGCAACTGACAATATGACCGAGTAAGTGTGATTACACCAATTGGTGACGAGGGTGAATATATGTATATGGGCTTAAAACAAACATGCCAATGGACTGCATTACTGGCAAATAATTCATATACCATTGTATTCACAAGTACATACTATATTTTTTTAAGCCAGGCTATGATGTTTGTGTTACTCTGAGTTCTTCTCTCTGTATTACTTATTTTTCGAGATGATCGGTGAAAACATGCAGACATATCAAGCTGTCAAGCTACTCTTGACATTATTTTCAAAATTCGCAAATGTAAACACAAGTAAAGAACAATGGTAATGATTCGGTAAATTCGTGAGTAATTAAATAAACAAAATTTCTTATGTGTTGAACTCCAGCATTCCATGCCAGGGTTAAATGTTTAACCCACTGAGGCATCAATAAAGAGTTAACGTTTGTAAGCAACGAGATATGGAATAATAACTTGGTTCTCATTTCACTAACCACTTCTCAGACCGGTTGGTATTATGGGTATTTGCTACTGCAATTATTTAGTACTACAATTAATATTTTTTGCTTAGATGTACATAATGAAAAAAACAAAAAAAAAAAACAAAAACTTGAAATTAAAACTGGAAGCAGGACATTGACTGTGTTTCAATGTCAAATGGGTTAAATTAAGCGAACGTTATATGTATATCGTGTATTGAGCATTATTATTATCCGGCCGGTTTGGGTAGACGATTTTGAATCAAGAATCCCTAAAACATTTTATTTTTTATAAACACGATATATTGACTACACTATAAAAAAATGGAGAAACGAACATTCTATAGTGTTATGTTGTGATAAAAGTTCTAGTTTGATGGCAACCATACAATATAATTAAGCCATAAACCATATAGCGGTAACGGTTTTCTACATCCAAAAAGTCTCCGAACTATGGAGTGGTTTGGAAAATAACGGTACCACAGATTCGTCAAACCATATCATTGGCAATGAAAGTTGTTTTTTCAATTTAATCTGTATTTTCTTAAAAAAAAGAATAATTGAAATGATCATTTGTATCTCATTTTAATTATTCTTTTTTAAATTATATTAAAATTTTATTTCAATTAAATTTTTTAGTGTTCATCGAAATTTGCTTAATTTTGGTACATATAACTATTTGTATCGTTTGTTTAAATGTTCTTTAATGGTGAAAACATAGTAGTAACTTTCCCGTTATTTTGTAGGGAGAAAATTTTGGTATAGGAACCCCTTTCCATTATATGATTGCTATTGTAGGGTTGCCATCAAACTAAAATTTTTCTGGCTATATAATGGTATGAAATGCCATAGTACATATAGTATAATTACATCCAAATAAAAAATAATTTCCTCAGGGACGAAATTTTAAACAAACGAAAATCTCTCTTGTTATAAAGTATTTTCTTAAAGAGCAAATTTTATTTTTTATTTACTTCAAAGAAAAATTTTTTAGCATCAAAAGAAAACTTAGTTTGTCCAAAATTCCGTTTCCCAGAAAAGAAAACTCTTCTTTCAGTATATATATTTGTGTTAAATTCAATTTTTAAAGTGTATCACTACGGGATTTTTTTCACGAAATTTGGGACCCCTTTTTGTACTTTTTACATTCTTTGGGGGTTTTTGAAAAAAGCCTAGACCAATTTAGGGGTTTTTTCTTAAGATTTGGGGGGGGAAGAATCAAAAATCACCTAGCAACACTGTCATATGGAAAAATTTAGAAATAAAGACAATGTTAGGAGGATTTAACATATCTTACCGTATTTAGTAAAAATTTGTACGCAATCTATGGTTGTAGGGGTACATAAAATTCGGCCTGACCGAATTTTCAGCCGTATATACTTGTTAATTTTCCCGCTAAGAGTATCATACTGAAAACGACATTTTGATTAGTCAAAATTAAATTTCTTTTCATCTAAATCTTTTTTCTCTCGCCCTCTCTTTTCACGCACCAAAGACTTCGATCGACAAAGGCAGAGCAGCAGCAGCTTTGCTGAAGTCGTCTAAATGTTAACTTCCATTAACGTAAAACATCAGTTAGTTGCCCGCAGTTCAAGTCGAAAGACGTATGGAATTTATCGCGCTCAATTCACATAGAGCTTAAAGTTTATCTTCGTTTATGAGTGACTGGGCGAAGGAAAGAGTGAAAAGTGTACATCAAAACATATCTACATACACAAATTTGGGCTAATACGGATTAGATAAAAAAAAAATCTTTTTTGGGGCACAACCACAATATCGTGCAAAGAAATTTTGTGAAAATTAAAAAAGAAAAATTTCGAAATCTTATAACAACACGATCATAAGCAACTGACAATATGACCGAGTAAGTGTGATTACACCAATTGGTGACGAGGGTGAATATATGTATATGGGCTTAAAACAAACATGCCAATGGACTGCATTACTGGCAAATAATTCATATACCATTGTATTCACAAGTACATACTATATTTTTTTAAGCCAGGCTATGATGTTTGTGTTACTCTGAGTTCTTCTCTCTGTATTACTTATTTTTCGAGATGATCGGTGAAAACATGCAGACATATCAAGCTGTCAAGCTACTCTTGACATTATTTTCAAAATTCGCAAATGTAAACACAAGTAAAGAACAATGGTAATGATTCGGTAAATTCGTGAGTAATTAAATAAACAAAATTTCTTATGTGTTGAACTCCAGCATTCCATGCCAGGGTTAAATGTTTAACCCACTGAGGCATCAATAAAGAGTTAACGTTTGTAAGCAACGAGATATGGAATAATAACTTGGTTCTCATTTCACTAACCACTTCTCAGACCGGTTGGTATTATGGGTATTTGCTACTGCAATTATTTAGTACTACAATTAATATTTTTTGCTTAGATGTACATAATGAAAAAAACAAAAAAAAAAAAACAAAAACTTGAAATTAAAACTGGAAGCAGGACATTGACTGTGTTTCAATGTCAAATGGGTTAAATTAAGCGAACGTTATATGTATATCGTGTATTGAGCATTATTATTATCCGGCCGGTTTGGGTAGACGATTTTGAATCAAGAATCCCTAAAACATTTTATTTTTTATAAACACGATATATTGACTACACTATAAAAAAATGGAGAAACGAACATTCTATAGTGTTATGTTGTGATAAAAGTTCTAGTTTGATGGCAACCATACAATATAATTAAGCCATAAACCATATAGCGGTAACGGTTTTCTACATCCAAAAAGTCTCCGAACTATGGAGTGGTTTGGAAAATAACGGTACCACAGATTCGTCAAACCATATCATTGGCAATGAAAGTTGTTTTTTCAATTTAATCTGTATTTTCTTAAAAAAAAGAATAATTGAAATGATCATTTGTATCTCATTTTAATTATTCTTTTTTAAATTATATTAAAATTTTATTTCAATTAAATTTTTTAGTGTTCATCGAAATTTGCTTAATTTTGGTACATATAACTATTTGTATCGTTTGTTTAAATGTTCTTTAATGGTGAAAACATAGTAGTAACTTTCCCGTTATTTTGTAGGGAGAAAATTTTGGTATAGGAACCCCTTTCCATTATATGATTGCTATTGTAGGGTTGCCATCAAACTAAAATTTTTCTGGCTATATAATGGTATGAAATGCCAATAATTTCTATTGTACACACAAAAAAATATTTTTTGTCTTTAATCACGAAATTAATTGATACAATTAATTTTTAATTGGACCAATTAATTTCAATTAAATTTTTAATTCGATATTTTTTTAAAATGCAATTAAAATTTTAATAGGAAAATTTTTGGTGATATTTTTTTCTGTGTAGTCAATATATCATTTTTATATAAAAAAATAATAAAAAGCTTGTACGGAGATTTTTGATTAATTTCGAAGGCAATGAAGATAAAGTCCACAGCCGAACGGCGGTAGAATATCGGTATAATAAATCTAGTAGTTTCTGGAAAACTTTCCACATAGAATGATTGACTACACATTTCTAGTAAAACAATAATAATATATTATTACATAAGAATTTAACTCGAATTATGCAGATCTCTTCAACATGTTTAATGATACACACAAAAAAATGCTTTCCTCCCAAACGATATTTTAGTAAAGCGAACATTTTCTTTGTGGCAAAAAAATTAAAGAAAAGTATATTATTCTGTGACAATTATGCCGACTTTTGTAGGAGACTAAACTCTAGTTTAACTATACCTCTGAGATTTTTTTTAAAACATATATAGATGGTAGAACTCTAGAACCCTTTCAAATGATGTGTAACGTTCCGTATATACAAGACAAAACGTGTTTTAGCTAGACTAGAGCCGATTATATTAACCGGTTTATATACTTATCCGGTTTTTTTTCGACAGCAGCGTTTCTTTCAACTAAATTCTTCTTAGAATCGGTGATATTACCCAATTTATATCCATCCCAAAATATTTTTTTATTTTTGAAAAATGTGGCTTTCCGAATAATCAATTTAAAAATGGTTCTATTTTTATTCAGCCAAAAACAAATTTCAAATAAAATTTAATATAAAAATTTACTATGCGAAATTCCACTACAATTAAATATCTCCAGTTCTAGCAGAAATACCTGCCTAACTTTTACTTTCACGGATAGGCAGAAGAAGTAAAACTAGCTACATATAATTGCTCCGTATTTTTCCCGCTTCCATAAAGGTGGGTACTATGTTCGGGTTTCGAGTTGAAAAACCACTTTATTTTACCGATTACTTTTCCATAAATAATCAAAAATTTAAATGAAAACAAACATATTCCTGTAAAGTCTTACCGAAATCTAAAGGAACAAGAAACTGCGCTTCAATTGAGTTAATTTGTCTGCTTTATATTAAACTGTTTTAATAAAGAACCGCGATTACTGGCAGACCTGGAAACCGTTAACTTAAAGGGTGATACGGTCAAAATTTGGTCAAGGGAAAACGCGTGTAAATCGGTGAAATCGTTTATTTAAAAATCAAATTAAATTTCTTTTTCCAGTTCAATTAGTATAAAATTCAGGAAAAATATTCAGTTAGGCTTTCGCTTTTCCAAATCCGAATTGCCGGGCCTCACGCTTGACACCTGCCATCAGATTTTGTACAGCCACCTTGTCCACCTTCTTCGCCGCAGAAAGCCAGTTTGCCTTGAACTGCTGCTCGTCCTTAGCAGTTTTTTTGGTCTTCTTTAGGTTCCGCTTGACAATAGTCCAGTATTTCTCAATTGGGCGGAGCTCTGGCGTGTTGGGAGGGTTCTTGTCCTTGGGAACCACCTGCACGTTGTTGGCGGCGTACCACTCCATGGCCTTTTTACCGTAATGGCAAGATGCCAAATCCAAAACAGTGCGGAACAACCGTGTTTCTTCAGGAAAGGCAGCAGACGTTTATTCAAACACTCTTTCACGTGAATTTCTTGGTTGACAGTCCCGGAAGCTATGAAAATGCTGCTTTTCAAGCTACAGTACAGATGGCTTGCCAAACCAGATATTTCTTTGCGAACTTTGACAGTCTTATGTGCTTGAAAATATCTGCTACCTTTCCCCTTCCTTTTGCCGTATAAAACTCCTGTCCCGGAAGCTGCTTGTAGTCGGCTTTGACGTAGGTTTCGTCGTCCATTACCACGCTGTCAAACTTCGTCAGCATAGTCATGTACAGCCTCCGGGATCGCGCTTTGGCCGTCGTATTTTGTTTATCATCGCGATTTGGAGTCACTACCTTCTTGTAAGTCGATAGTCCGGCTCGTTTTTTGGCTCGATGCACGGTTGTAGACGATACACCCAGCTTATTTGCGGCATCTCGGAGAGAGAGGTTAGGGTTTCGCTTGAAACTACCGGCAACTCTCTTTGTCGTCTCAGCGGCTTCCGGTTTTCGATTTCCCCCCGATCCAGACTTCTTGGCTGTCGACAAACGTTCCCCAAACACTTTAATTAAATTTGTAACGGTTGATTTAGCAACTTTTAGCGATTTTGCCAGCTTTGCGTGCGAGTAGGTCGGATTTTTGCGATGCGCGAGCAAAATTTTGATACGCTGCTCTTCTTGCTTGGACGGCATTTTGACAACTGAAGAGTGAATTCCAAAATCAAAATAGGAGCAACATTCTACACACACACCTTCAAAATGAGGGGTGTTCAGGTTTTTTAAATGCAAAATTGAAAGAAATACGTCAAGTTTATATTGACCAAGTTTTGACCGTATCACCCTTTAATGGTTTTTGGAACAATCTGGTTGGTTCAACAGAAGAAAATAATCGAGAAGGTTTAGCGGTTAAAGGTAGGTATTAAGTTCGAGTTCAGCCGCTAAAGTGAAAACTAAATCAGTAAAAAAGGCATAAAATTATACATATTTGTTGGAAATTTCATTACAACTTTATGGGGAATTGCCCAAAGCAAATTTTATTCCTTAAAATGGATTATTAAAGAATCGTGAAAAAATTACGATTTTAGCGGCTAAACTCGAACTTAATACCCACCTTAAAGCTCGAAGTGCCCATAAGTAATAGGTACTTTTATTTAATGTGGTACCACAATGGACTGAATAGTCTAAGTGAGCCTGAAATTTAGTCGGGGTGCTACTTTAATCATATGTTTTGTAAGACTACACATTATTTATTGGTCATGTAGCTCTATATATACTCATCATATAAAGGGTGATTCTTTTGAGGTTAGGATTTTCATGCATTAGTATTTGACAGATCACGTGGGATTTCAGACATGGTGTCAAAGAGAAAGATGCTCAGTATGCTTTGACATTTCATCATGAATAGACTTACTAACGAGCAACGCTTGCAAATCATTGAATTTTATTACCAAAATCAGTGGCAGAAAATCCGCTTTTTTATCGACAAATTTTGTTCAGCGATGAGGCTCATTTCTGGTTGAATGGCTACGTAAATAAGCAAAATTGCCGCATTTGGAGTGAAGAGCAACCAGAAGCCGTTCAAGAACTGCCCATGCATCCCGAAAAATGCACTGTTTGGTGTGGTTTGTACGCTGGTGGAATCATTGGACCGTATTTTTTCAAAGATGCTGTTGGACGCAACGTTACGGTGAATGGCGATCGCTATCGTTCGATGCTAACAAACTTTTTGTTGCCAAAAATGGAAGAACTGAACTTGGTTGACATGTGGTTTCAACAAGATGGCGCTACATGCCACACAGCTCGCGATTCTATGGCCATTTTGAGGGAAAACATCGGAGAACAATTCATCTCAAGAAATGGACCGGTAAGTTGGCCACCAAGATCATGCGATTTGACGCCTTTAGACTATTTTTTGTGGGGCTACGTCAAGTCTAAAGTCTACAGAAATAAGCCAGCAACTATTCCAGCTTTGGAAGACAACATTTCCGAAGAAATTCGGGCTATTCCGGCCGAAATGCTCGAAAAAGTTGCCCAAAATTGGACTTTCCGAATGGACCACCTAAGACGCAGCCGCGGTCAACATTTAAATGAAATTATCTTCAAAAAGTAAATGTCATGGACCAATCTAACGTTTCAAATAAAGAACCGATGAGATTTTGCAAATTTTATGGGTTGTTTTTTTTAAAAAGTTATCAAGCTCTTAACAAATCACCCTTTATATAGCCATTATAGCCAAGTAATGCATTGAGCCAATTATGTATATTTATAGACCAGCATTTAAATAAACTTCGTTTAAAGTAAACAAACAATTTTAGTCAAACGTTGAGTTTTCCACATATTTCCAAAATGTTTTGTACAATTTCGAAGAGATCAAGTTAGGATGTGTGACATTATCAAGACTTAATATAAATGAACTGTAGTTATACAAATTTAGAATAAAAAGGTTTTTATTTTGGGGCAAAAATAAAAACAAATTATAATTAACAAATTTTTGATGAAAAACTTTTGTACTTTTCAAAGAGATTCACTGTAACAAAAACATTTTTGCGACATTCGTTTTTCAAACGCTTTAGTTTTTTGCTTGTATAGTATAGCAAATTCATAAGTAACCGGTGTTTTTAATTGATAAGTATTTGAGCAAGTTATAAATCAGTGAATTGTTGATTTCATATCAAATTTATCAAACATTATCGCCTTTTTAAAGGGTATGGGCAGTGATTTAAAAATTTTGATTCAACATGCTACACAAAACTAATCAAACAACTATCATCATTGGCGTAGGAAGGCCTCTGGGGAGGGGCTTAGCCCCACCACAAAAATTTTAATAAAATATTAAACTAGTAAATACACAAAGTTCCACTAAAGACTTTCATGCACAATCTAATTACTTGGGTTTTGGTAGCAGTTGTCGATGGCAGTGTTTACACTGAAAGAAGAGTTTTCTTTTCTAAGGAACGAATTTTTAGACAAACTAAGTTTTCTTTTTATGTTAAAAAATTTTCGATTGAAGTAAACAAAACTCATTAGATAAAATCGTAGCATCAGTTGTCACAAATTCGGGTTTATTTGCTCTTTAAGAAAATAATTTATAACAAAGGGAATTTCGTTTGTCTAAAATTTCGTTTCTGAGGAAAGTATTTTTCTTTGGGTGTGGTTTTATTTCTTAACATAGTCTTCTGCAAAAAAAAAAAAAAAAGTCGCAAAAAATAGTGAAAAATAGTGTTCTTTTTGGGTCCGGAAGTGGTTAAAAATTGGCGCATAAATGATGAATTTAACATGGTCTTGTGATAGTACGGATGTCCACCATTTCAACAGACGTTGCACTGAATTTGCAACACTTATTAAGGTGCGATCCGAGTTTAGTGTTTTGAATGTGAATTAAACAATTTTGTGATATTCTGCCAAAAAAAAGTATTTAAATTTTTTTGTGTTTTTAATGCATTTTCTAAAATTATCGATTTGCTTTAGGATAGATTTAGCACTTTTGCGGCAAAATTTTAATAATTTGTATCATTTTATTAATTCTTACTCTGTTTTTAACTATTTAAAAAAACAAACAAAAAGAATTACCCATGAAAAAAAGCGATCTTTAAAAATTGAATGAAAAACGTCCTGCACAAAAAAAATATCACGAAAATTTTTCCAATTAAAATTTTAATTGAGTTTATTCAATTCAATTAAAAATATAATTGATTCAACAAATTTTTTAACTGATTATTGTTCTTGATTTCAGCTTAAAACCATGCATTGACTAAACTACAAGTGTAGCTTAACCAACAGAGGAAAAGTATGCTTGTCAAATTTATTTGGGCAAAGCCTATTGACTGCAAGATGTTTCGGAATTACCACATTCCTCATCAGCATCCTCTACTTGCAGCAAAACTATCAACCAATTATCAGAATAAATTCGGGTAATTCACTCAACCCAAAGTGAAATACACTTGAACCTTCTGAAACAAAAATCAATCACAAAAATTAATAGTATCAATTAATTTTTTAATTGACTTCCAATCAATTTTTAATTGATACTATCATTTCGGTGATTGAAGATATTTCAATTGAAAAATTAATTGGATCAAATAATTTCGTGATTGAAGACAAAAAATACTTTGTGTGTGTGTAGTTAAAATAAATAACTTCTTAGTAAGAACATTTTTAGAAATACTTTTAAAGATGTGCCTATAAAACAACTCCCAAATTTTTTATTGAGAAAAAGTGTGGAACTACACTGAAAAAACAGTAAACCAATCAGGAAAAAAAAACTTTTAGTTAATTTTTGAAATTTTTGAATATTTTTAGAAAATTTTAACTAAACAGAAATACAAGCGCTGGCATCACGCCGATATCACAAAAATAAGTAAATATTTTTCGGCAAACAACTCCCAAATTTTTTTGTTGAGAAAAAGTGTGGAACTACACTGAAAAAGCAGTGAACCAACCCGTAAGAAAACTTTTGGTTAATTTTAGAAATTTTTTAATATTTTTAGAAAATTTTAACTAAAAAGTATTACAAACGATGGCATCACGCCGATATCACAGAAATAAGTAAATATTTTTTAAAAAATTCAAGAAAAATTTTTAGACATAACTAATTTTTTTCACTTGTTAAAGAAAATTTTGTAGTTTGAAGAACAAATTGGAGTTAAAAATTGCAAGAATGTCTTAAGTGACATACGAATTTCATGATGGACGCATTTGCTGTAAAATTTACAAATTTAAAGAAATAATGAACTATTTTGTGAGAAATACGAATTTAGTAAATATTTATGCTTAATTTGTGTATAATTTTTTCCCGTTTTTTTAGTTCATTTGCGTACGATAGCAAAAAAATTTTTAGAGTTACAGAAACTTTCTCCAAACATAATAATTCCATGTACTGAAAATAAAGTTAATTTGGCTTTAGTGAAATAGAGGGTTCACTTTTTTAGTTTAGTTTAGTTGCTTTATTATAAATTAATTGTCTAGTTATGTTGAAGTCTGATTTTGTATTAATTTTTATAAAATAAAACATTATTTGAATCTATAACTTCAGTTTATTAATTTTTACCTAGGGGGTATATAGCCCCCCTTGGAAAATTTTCTAGCTACGCTAATGCATATCATTAATGTTAGTAAACTTCCATTGTTGTGAGTGTATGAGTCTTGTTTCTACTTAAATTTTAATCTGTTTTGAAATACATACACATATTCATGTAATAAATTACTAAGAATAAACAATTAATGAAAATTATATTGCAATTAGATATTGGGATTACATAGTACTTAATAAACTTGATCAGCTAAAAAAATAAGTCTGCATATAATATCATGTAATACCTGTTTTTTATATAATGGTGATTTTTTGATCAATAAACAATTTTGGATATTTTGGATCAATAAATCAGGATTAAAGAGGAAAATCAATCAATTAAATTCGTCTGATCGACGTAAAATGCTAAGAGTAAAAAATAATTAGAATAAGACTTGAGAATTTCATTTTCGTGTGAAAATCTATTCGTAGACACATACTATGTTATTTCGAAAATTGATTTTAAAAATTGTTACGAGATTTGGGAAAAACAAAATGGCACTATTTTTTGCGTACAAGAGAATATAATTTATGCTCTTGGAAATCGTAGTAGTATTTAGCATACTTATAACACATTCATACTCTGTTCCAGGGCGTAATAACTAGCATACTTTGCTCGATGTCTTCTTTCCACCCTACTTCGAGATAAACCCACACCATTTTACCATATCTATTTTGACCCTATATGTGCTTCGACTTGGACTACAATTAAAACCTTTCATTATGAACTTTCCTTGAGGAGTTACAAAGTTCAATTTAGTGACTCCATTCAAATTAACGTATTTTTGAAAATTGATATGAAAAATGTATTGAGTAACTAACGCGCTTTGTTGTACCCAAATGCCAATGAGAATCGAAAGTGTAAAATAACTGGGTGAAGAAAACTAATTTGAAAATACATAAAAAATTATAACTAACCCCCGTCCTCAAGAAGATGATGCAGATGGCAACGAAGAGGTGAAAGTTTTGATTTTTGTCGTTGACTATTATCATCAATAGAGCATGTTGGAGTTTTTTTCTGCATTAAAAAGCTTTATGGTATATATGACGGCCATTGGTTTGTATTATTTATTGTTTTATTTTAATACACATCTCAAGTATGAAGAAATATAACAGGCTGATGGTATAAAAGAAATATGAAAGTATTACATAAGAGCAATATCGTTTAATTTATGAGGAAAATGAATGAAATGGAGAAAAATCTGCTAAAACAAAAAAAAAACTGCTGAGGAAGGGAAAGCAGTAACTCTGTTGGCTAACTTCGTGTAATTTTTAAACCGGATTTAAGAGGACTATAGAAATAAAATTTTGCCAAAATTTTCTATAGCAATAAAATGTTGACAAAATTTTCTATAGAAATAAAATGATGACAAAATTTTCTATAGAAATAAAATTTTTCCAAAATTTTCTATAGGAATAAAATTTTGCCAAAATTTTCTATAGGAATAAAATTTTGCCAAAATTTTCTATAGGAATAAAATTTTGACAAAATTTTCTATAGGAATAAAATTTTTCCAAAATTTTCTATAGAAATATAATTTTTCCAAAATTTTCTATAGAAATAAAATTTTGACAAAATTTTCTATAGAAATACAATTTTGATAAAATTTTATATAGAAATAAAATTTTGACAAAATTTTCTATAGAAATAAAATGTTGACAAAATTTTCTATAGCAATAAAATTTTGACATAATTTTCTCTAGAAATAAAACTTTTCCAAAATTTTCTATAGAAATAAAACTTTTCCAAAATTTTCTATAGAAATACAACTTTTCCAAAATTTTCTATAGAAATAAAATTTTGTCAAAATTTTCTATAAAAATAAAATTTTGACAAAATTTTCTATAGAAATAAAATTTTGGACAAAATTTTCTGTAGAAATAAATTCTTGACAAAATTTTCTACAGAAATAAAATTTTGACAAAATTTTCTATAGGAATAAAATTTTGCCAAAATTTTCTATAGGAATAAAATTTTGCCAAAATTTTCTATAGGAATAAAATTTTGACAAAATTTTCTATAGGAATAAAATTTTGACAAAATTTTCTATAGGAATAAAATTTTTCCAAAATTTTCTATAGAAATAAAATTTTGACAAAATTTTCTATAGAAATACAATTTTGATAAAATTAAAATAAAATAAAAAAAAAAATAAAATTTTGACAAAATTTTCTATAGAAATACAATTTTGATAAAATTTTATATAGAAATAAAACTTTTCCAAAATTTTCTATAGAAATACAACTTTTCCAAATCTATAGAAATAAAATGTTGTCAAAATTTTCTATAAAAATAAAATTTTGACAAAATTTTCTATAGAAATAAAATTTTGGACAAAATTTTCTGTAGAAATAAATTCTTGACAACATTTTCTATAGAAATAAGATTTTGACAAAATTTTCTACAGAAATAAAATTTTGACAAAATTTTCTATAGAAATAAAATTTTGACAAAATTTTCTATAGAAATAAAATTTTGACAAAATTTTCTATAGAAATAAAATTTTGATAAAATTTTCTATAGAAATAAAATTTTGGACAAAATTTTCTGTAGAAATAAATTCTTGACATTTTCTGTAGAAATAAATTCTTGACAACATTTTCTATAGAAATAAAATTTTGATAAAATTTTCTATAGAAATAAAATTTTAGACAAAATTTTCTGTAGAAATAAATTTTTGACAACATTTTCTATAGAAATAAAATTTTGACAAAATTTTCTATAGAAATAAAATTTTTTCATAATTTTCTATAGAAATAAAATTTTTTCATAATTTTCTATAGAAATAAAATTTTGACAAAATTTTCTATAGAAATAAAATTTTGACAAAATTTTCTATAGGAATAAAATTTTGACAAAATTTTCTATAGAAATAAAATTTTTCCAAAATTTTCTATAAAAATAAAATTTTGACAAAATTTTCTATAAAAATAAAATTTTGACGAAATTTTCTATAGAAATAAAATTGTGACAAAATTTTCTATAGAAATAAACTTTTGACAAGATTTTCTATAGAAATAAAATTTTGGTAAAATTTTCTATAGAAATAAAATTTTGACAAAATTTTCTATAGAAATAAAATTTTGACAAAATTTTCTATAAAAATAAAATTTTGACAAAATTTTCTATAAAAATAAAATTTTGACAAAATTTTCTATAGAAATAAAATTTTGACAAAATTTTCTATAAAAATAAAATTTTGACGAAATTTTCTATAGAAATAAAATTTTGACAAAATTTTCTATAGAAATAAAATGTTGACAAAATTTTCTATAGAAATAAAATTTTGACAAAATTTGCTTTTGCAATAAAATTTTGACAAAATTTGCTTTTGCAATAAAATTTTGACAAATTTTATTGTAGCAATAAAATTTTGACAAAATTTTCTATAGAAATAAGATTTTTACAAAATTTTCTCTAGAAATAAAATTTTGACAACATTTTTTATAGAAATAATTTTTTTTTTATAGAAATAAAATTATGCAAAATTAGATTTTCCAATTTAGGTAGAATATTTTTGGCTCGAGTTGCAACCGTGGTTATGATGTTGTAATCTGTTTGCCAATACTTCCGTAATTGAATAGACGGACGGTATTAGAATAAGTTCGACCAGACAGCAGTCTTTTTTCTAATATTGTATGGGCAAGGTAGTTTTCATGCCATAGTAATTCAATATACTCGTATGTGGTATTTATTGCGAATCATGTTATATTTTTAATTTCATTGGTTCCAAAAAGTAATAGTGAAAATTAGTTGATTTTCCGCGCGGAAACCGAATATGGAACTCACTTTAAAATGCAATGCTCTAATAAAAGGTGGCATAAATATAGACAGAAGTCAACAAAAAATCTCTTGCCTCAATTCAAAAACGGACCCAAACCTCTCAACAAGACAGTCGAGCAGTTCAGTATTACTGAACTGCTTAATTACGTGTCGCCGTAATAGGTACCTATTAGGAATTTATAATATGGGGATACCACAAGCCTCCATGCCAAGAAATACGACGACCAACGTCAACCACTAGACTGCCAGCTTTTGGGCATAGTTGACGGGGTTGAAATTATGAAATGATCATGAGTTAAGCCACAAGAGTCGAATTATGATAATTAAATATTTCAAGCTGAAAATAAATTTTATGAATAAATAATAAAAAAAAACTTAAAAAATAACAAATACATAACTATACCCTTTATTTATTTTATTTTATTTTATTTCTTTTCCTTCACAGAAATCTCCAATCACCCATCAAAAGATTCTATGCCGGTAAAAATGTCTTCATCACCGGAGCTACCGGTTTTGTCGGTGTAACCATTATTGAAAAACTTCTACGTGATATACCAGAAATTGGTACACTCTACATTTTAATGCGTGGCAAAAAGGGAAAATCTGTAGATCAGCGTTTGGAGGAATTGAAAAAGAATTCGGTTTTTAATCGTTTCAAAGAAATGAAATTAGAAGATCGTTTTGCCAAACTTAAACCCGTTGAAGGTGATGTGGGTCAAGAGGACTTAGGTTTATCACCGGCTCATCGTCAACTTTTAATCGATAATGTTAATGTAGTTATACATTCGGCTGCTACATTGGATTTCTTCCAAGGTTTGAGGGAGACAACCTGTATTAATTTGCTTGGCACTCGCCGTGTTGTGGAATTGTGTAGTCAAATTAAAAACTTGAATTCATTGGTGCATGTTTCGAGTGCTTATGTAAATTCATACCTTACCCAAGTAGAAGAGAAATTATACCCGGCCCCCGATGATCCAGAGAGAATTATTGATTTGGTTAATAAATCAAATGATGAGGCCTTAAAAACAATGGAACCAAAGTGAGTATTTACTAATGTTTTTTATGGCCATGAATATTGTTAACATCTTTCTCTCTCTCTCCCTGATAGAATCCTTAAGGATCATCCCAATACTTATACATTCACAAAACATTTGGCTGAGCATGAAGTGGCCAAAGCTTCTACACGCTTTGCTTGTGGTATTGTCAGACCCAGTATGAGTAAGTATAAACGATTTAAATAAATATGTTGCAAAATCATCTTTAATTTTTTCCACTTGTTTGTTTTAGTTACTGCTGCTTGGCATGAACCTATTCCCGGTTGGACTATTTCCAAAAATGGTCCCCAAGGTTTTATTATGGGCGCCGCCAAAGGTGTTATTAGACGTTTGCCTTTGGATGATAAACTTATTATGGATTATATACCTGTGGATGTGGTAACAAATGCAATAATTACAACGGGTTACTATGTGGATGCCTTAAAGTGAGTAAAGATATTATTAAACTTATTATTTAGTTCGCACATAGATTTTATATATTTTTGAGGCATATTCTATTCTTTAACCTGATTCATAGGATGGGGATAAAGTAACATTCCTATTCCGTTTGTATCGTATCAAAATATTAGATTCTGATATATTTATATATGTACGTCCGTCTGTTGGACGGAAACGATATCGTTCTGAAAATTTTCAAATGGCCTTCTGGGTGACATATAGAGTTGACTTCATGTTTCATCTCATCCTCCTCAAATATCTTTCATATAAATTCCGAGTCGATCTAATCATAAATCATGCTAATTGCCGAAAGGAACAATACATCGGTCATTCAGAACACTTTTAAATATATCACCTCATATAAATCGATCCCCGATTTGAAATTTTGAACCTTCTTGGTGGCATTTTTTCATTCTCCTCAAATCCGTTAGATGATGTCTGTAGGATTCCTCTAACAACCTCACTTGAATTGAACCATACCAGCCCATAAATTCTGTATCTATCTAACCCATGCTGACCGATAGTTAAAACTGCAGTAGAAATAATTCTCATGTATACCGATCCTCAGAGTTAATTTCTTGACCCTCCTGATTTGAAATCTTGAACCTTCTTGGCGGCATTTTTTCATTCTCCTCAAATCCGTTAGATGATGTCTGTAGGATTCCTCTAACAACCACACGTGAATTGAACCATACCAGCCCATAAATTCTGCATCTATCTTACCCAGACTGACCGATAGTTAAAATTGCAGTAGAAATAATACCCATGTATACCGATCCTCAGAGTTAATTTCTTGACCCTCCTGTGTTGCATCCGATCCCCTTGAAATTCGACATGTCGTGTCAGTATTCGTTTTCAAATAATCACATACAAAGTGGGCCATATCGGTCCAGACACTATATAAAGCGATTCATAGATTTGATTTCTTGACCCTCCTGGGGCTGAATTTTTCAACCGACTTATTTGAAATTCTTAAAAGCCTAAAAAAATTGGTTATTATATGTAAGAAAGATTCTCAGATTTTACTTTTTAAACCTCCGAGGAACTCAATATCACTCGTATCAATTCCTATCAATTTTCAATTGTACACAATTCCCATATTAATGGATTTGGTGGGCGTCCTGGAGACTCATTTTAAATGACCCAGGGCATTGATTGCTAAGCATTTCGTCTTTTTAAATTAATTCATGTCTGACTCGAAAACCGGACATAGTACCCACCTTCACATGCGAAACACAAAAATGTTCATCGTTACTATTCTTGGCTTAAATCTACTTTAGTACAAGTGGTCCGATTGGTCCAATTTTGGGTCAGCGTGTAGACTTTTCGATTCTAAACATAAAATGTATTATATACCAGTTTTTGTCGGAAAGACCTATTTTCGGAGTTACAGGCCCCTAAAGTTTTCTTTTTCAGGTATATTGGATTTAGTATCCATCGTACATAATCGTCCTAAAAGTAATATATTTAGAATAACATGGACCAGGAGACGTTCTGGGTTCGCGTTAGCCTACTTTGGACTCTGTCCATAGGAGAAAGTCTCAAACCCCTGCCGAAGGCCGGCCACCTGTCCACTTTGGGTTCGCGTTAGCCCACTTTGGATACTGTCTCAAACCCCGGCCGAAGGCCGTCCACCTATACGACAAAATTTCAAATTTTTACTTAATATTTTCACTCTAAAATGTACTATTTTTGTCAAAAACGCAAAAACATTCACTTAATGAAAAATTGATGTCAGAATTAACAAAAACAAATAAGGAAAGTCTAAAGTCGGGCGGGGCCAACTATATTATACCCTGCACCACTTTGTAGATCTAAATTTTCGATACCATATCACATCCGTCAAATGTGTTGGGTGCTATATATAAAGGTTTGTCCTAAATACATACATTTAAATATCTTTTAACAAGGAAAATTTTGGTATTTTGACCATTTTTGTCGAAATCAGAAAAACATATATATAGGAGCTATATCTAAATCTGAACCGATTTCAATCAAATTTGGCACACCTGACTATACTACCAATTGTACTCCTTGTGCAAAATTTCAAGCTAATCGGGATAAAACTCTGGCTTCTGGGTCCATATAAGTGCATATCGGGCGAAAGATATATATGGGAGCTATATCTAAATCTGAATCGATTTCAACCAAATTTGGCACGCATAGCTACAATGCTAAATTTACTCCCTTTGCAAAATTTCAACCAAATTGGGCCAAAACTCTGGCTTTTAGCACCATATTAGTCCATATTGGGCGGAAGATATATATATGGGAGCTATATCTAAATCTGAACCGATTTCAATCAAATTTTGCACACTTGACTATACTACTAATTGTACTCCTAGTGCGAAATTTCAACCAATTTCGGCCAAAAATCTGGCTTCTGCGGCCATATAAGTCCATATCGGGCGAAAGATATATATGGGAGCTATATCTAAATCTTAACTGATTTCATTCAAATTTTACACACTTGACTATACGACTAAGTGTTATGTTTGTACAAAATTGCAAGCAAATCGGTATAAAACTCTGGCTGCTGGGTCCATATTAGTGCATATCGGGCGAAAGATATATATAGGAGCTATATCTAAATCTGAACCGATTTCTTCCAAAATCAATAGGGTTCTATCCTGACCCAAATTAGGAACATGTGCCAAATTTGAAGGCGATTGGTCTTAAATTGCGACCTAGACTTTGATCACAAATATGTGTGACGGACGGACAGACGGACATGGTTATATCGACTCAGGGACCCACCCTGAGCGTTATTGCCAAAGAAAACATGTGTCTATCTCGTCTCCTTCTGGGTGTTACAAACATATGCACTAACTTATAACGATTTTCAGATGTCGATATCTCGAAAACTAGGCTTTACCGGCAAATGTTTTACTTTACATTTTCGCTTATTAATTGTGTTTGTTTTTAACAACTTTTGTTAAAGTAGGTTTGTTCCTGTTTGGTTTTGTAAATAAAATCCGTAACTTTATTGTTATATTGCACTTACCATTTTGATTTCCACAAGTGAAGCATGAACTAAATGCCGGTCTTTAAATGGTTAGATTTATACAAACGTATTTACGTTCCATACAACACGTTCGGCACTGATATGTGCTATCTTAAATGATGCCCATATACGATGAAGTGCTGCCAAGTATAAAAATCGATGTATGTGTTGTGTGTGTATGTAATTTGAGTTGCTATTTTTATAGCGGTATTGTTGTTTGTGTTGATTCTTGTTTATATTTGGTTGGGTGGTGTAGTTGGCTCAGTTAGCTAACGCCTTGCCCAAACTGTGAAACGATGTCAATTGAAATTTGTGTGTCTAGGTTCGTAACCTGGAGCTGTGTTTGAAGTTTTTCATTAAGAAGGGAGCCTCTCAATTTGGCCGGGTTTTTCAATACATATGAAATATCCCGTTTATGCATGAGAAGGCAGATCACATGATAAAGCGAATTTGCCTTCGGTGCCCATAACGGTTATAAATCCGTGGGAATACTATCATCCTTGTTTCGCCTTACATTAATTTTTTTTTCTTTTAATTCAATGAATTTTGAAAAATTTGTAATGAAAATATATAAATGAAAACATATAAATAAAAATAAATAATAAATGAAAATATAAAATATAATTATAAATGAAAATATAAATTAATAATTTTAAAAAAATTATAATCTGAAATTTAATGTGAAAATAAGAAAAATAATTTTTTAATCCAAAACTGAAGCGATTTTTTTTTAAATTTTTTTGCATCTCATTCACATAACACTTCCCAAATCCACATTTCAACTGTCATTTGCCTTATAGAAAAGGAATTCAAATTTACTTTTAGTAGATTTCTGGCCTAATGTGAATGGGCTATTATTAAATAACTTTTTAATAATAAAATAAATTATTTATTTTGGAAATTTGAATTTATCCTATTTTATTTTTTGCTTTCAGAGTCAAAAACGGAAACAAACCTGATCAACTGCAAATATTCCACCTTACTTCAAGTACTTATAAACCATTCCGGTTTGAACCATTGATTAATCACATGAATATTGTCATGCACGAATATCCTTTAGCATCAGCTGTATGGTGAGTATACATCCATGTAACATTAATAAATGTTTTTTATCATCTTCATAAGAAACAATTTAATTTAGCTACATCCTCATTTGAATTCAATTTTATTAATATGGAATGAATATTATATTCCAGGTATCCCCGTTTACAATTTGTGAAAAATTTAACACAATTCCGTTTGGGTGCTATTTTCTTCCATTTTCTACCAGCTATATTTCTTGATTTATTAACTGTGGTTACTGGAGGACGTCCTATGTAAGTTTTTTGTTTTAAATAAATACAAAAAAATTGAAATTCTATATTATGGACTATTTCCTTCATTTACAGACTATTGCGTTTACATCGAAATGTTTGGAATTCATTGAATACTTTGGAGAAATTCATTTTTACAGAATGGCATTATGATAATAAATTAGCCGTTAAGCTGGCCAAATCAATGGATCCTGTTGATAAAGAAATCTTTGGTATTGATATTCAGAGTCTAAGTTGGGAGGAATATTTTAAAAATATGCATATGGGCGTACGTGAATATCTAAATAAAGAAAAACCCAAGAATTTGGATGCTGCTAGAAGAAAGGATAAAATGTAAGAAATGATTTCAGTTTGAAAAAATTTCTATTCCAAGTGTTTTATTTAGTTTTGCTTCACTTTTTCAATTAAATTTTAATTTTCTTACAGTTTATTGGGTCTTCATGTTGCTTTACAATTGGTCTTTTACTATGGCCTTTTCAAACTAATCTGTTGTTGCGGTCTCCCATCATCGATGGCAGCTTTAGTTATGCCAGTGATTTATATGGGATTTAATGCCCTATAAATTCTGTTCTGCCTATTGCTTGCATTAGCTTTAAATATTGATATATTATTTTTTTGTTTGTTTTGAAATAATACTTTTATTTTTAAAAAGTGGAAATATTTCTTTTGGGTAATTTAGTTATTTATATTAACATTTGAATTTTATAAAAATAAAACTTTGGATACATGTATTATGTATATATGCTTAAAATAGTTATGGAATAAAGTAGAATGATTTGTACTTAATCGATTTTATTTGTAACTTTAATGCTAAGGAGCTTTTACACTCAATTTTCAGCAATGGAAATTGCCTTAACTAGGAATATTCACTGAGAGACTAACTTTCCACGCAGTATTATATAAAAGCAAAATTTCAAATGCTGCACGAACATTTTGTGGGGGGAGGCTAGAATTTTCAGAGGCCTATATTAAATCCCCCAACACACTCATTGTAACTCATTGTATTTGCAGCTTTTTGTGATGAACGTAACCCTGAGAATTGGAGGACATATTGTAGACTACGCAATAGGGCGAAGAGCATAATACGCAGGAGGAGACGTAACCATTTCTCAGCAATTTTTAATGGGTTGGACTCGGCTGGAATATGGAGGGTACTTAAGGCAACTGGTTGCACTGTCGGTACTAATACTGCTCATGGATTCGAACTTGATATGCTGAATGATTCTTTTGTTGGAGATGTTGACAATTACGATGATATTGTTTTCAGTAATCTTCAGGATACGGATAGGTCTTTCTCATTCAGATGTATTACCATTCATGAATTGCATGATGCTTTGTTTAAGGTGAAGTCTAGGTCGTTAGGAGTGGATGGTATTCCCATACATTTTATCAAATTAGTTTTTCCGTATGTGTCAGACCTTGTACTTGACCTTTTTAACATGATACTTACGACTTTTGTTTTTCCATCAGCTTGGAAGTTAGCCAGGGTTGTTCCAGTTCCAAAGATTAAGGTGCCGTTGTGTCCAGGCGACTTTAGACCCATATCTATTCTTCCAGCCTTATCGAAGGTCCTGGAACATTTAATTAAGGCACAAATTCTTGAAATTGTGCACTTTTCTGATAACCAGTATGCCTTTCGTCATGGGCATAATGCTACGTCGATGTTGTTAAGGATGACTGATGAGATTAGATGCAATCTTAACGAACGTAGATTGTGTTCTGTTGTTGCATTGGATATAGCGAAGGCTTTTAATAGTGTTAATTATAGTAAACTTTTGTTGAAGCTTAGCAGTCAATTTGGATTTTCGGTAACAGCCTGTAAGCTTATTTTTTCCTATGTGGCAGGACGCACACAATATGTTAATGTGGGTGATAAATCGTCGTCGCTACGAGCCCTTTACGCAGGTGTCCCTCAAGGTTCCGTATTGGGTCCCCTCTTGTTTATTTTATATATGGATGACTTCCATCACTGTTTATCAAATAGACAATGTGAAGTTTTCTGTTTTGCTGATGATATTTTTCTTTTATTTTCTGCAAGCCGAGATTATCCACAGTTGTTGGTTGATAACATTAATGCATCGTTGGAACGGGTGGTAGATTGGACCATGAACAATTCCTTATGTATAAATTCTTCTAAATCAAAGGCAATGTTGTTTGGATACCCTGGGCGAAATGATTTACCTTTGAATATATCTATTTCTAATAATTATATTGAAATTGTTGAGAGGTTTAAATGTCTTGGTATTGTGATTGACTCCAAACTTTCCTTTAGTGCACATATTGACATGATTTGTGGTAGGGTGTGGAGTACTTTAAGACGTATTTATTCAGCTAATATTTATATGCCTCTTTTTGTCAGGCGATCTGTTGCACACTCGCTTTTGATGTCCCACATTTTATATGGCCTGGAGGTTTTCTCTGGAACTCATGGGAGCTTTCTATTGACTATAAAAAGGCTGGTTAATACAGTTGTTCGCTTTGTATATATGGTGCGTCGGAGGGAACATATTTCTGGGTACGTTAGGAAGTTTTTGAATTGTTCTTTTAGTGACTTTGTGAATACTCGTTTACTTCGACTATTCCATTGTACTATGAAAAGTGGAATTTCTGCAGCACTTTGCCGTAGCTTTACTTTCGGTAGATCTACACGTAATCCCCAAATATTTATTCCGAGAATTCGGAAATCAATCTATGATAAATCTTTTATTGTAAGAATTGCGAGATGCTGGAACTTTTTACCGCTTTCTCTACGGGTTTTTTCCCATACGAATAATGTTTTCCGTCTTAAATTAGTTGTACATTTTAATACGTCTTCATCATAATATATTAGGATATCTACGCACGAACTATCTGGACCATTTATTCTAATTCTTGTGGATTCATGTCTAGAAATTTTAGATACTGTTACTTGTTTGATTTTGGTTGGGGAACCAATACTAAAGTTATCACTGATTTATTTATATATAAATTTAAAGACATATATTTTTTGTTATATATATATATTTATATATATATATATATATATATATATATATATATATATATATATATATATATATATATATATATATATAATATATATATATATAATATATATATATATATATATATATATATATATATATATATATATATATATATATATATATATATATATATATATATATATATATATATATATTTATATATATATTTATATATATATATATATATATATATATATATATATATATATATATATATATATATATATATATATATATATATATATATATATATATATATATATATATATATATATATATATATATATATATATATATATATATATATATATATACATTTTTTTCTGTCATACAAAGAATTATTTTATATTACTTAGGTATGATGTTGCTTTGTAATACGTTATTGGCCAATAGGCTTTTGTATTATAATTTATGAATATGTTGCAGGCTATAATTATGCATATGTGCATGGCTGCCGGTATGGTATGGCCACGGCCATAGGGTCACAATGGAAATTCGATTATTTTTATTTGGCGTGCCCAGATTTTTATGGGTAAATGATTTTGGCAAATGCGACAGTTAATTTTTGTGGCGATGGGCGATATAAATGAGGCGAAAATACAAATTGCTTTCAATTAAGAAAGGAATTGATTTTCGGCTTGTGTAGTTGATGTGATGTGTGTTGTATAATGGCGGAAATGTGGTTGGCCACAATGCTAGGCTGACAGATATAGTCATGTGGGCGCACAGCTAAATAGCAGCGTACTACGCTGGATGGGTATGACGTGTTCTTTTGCGTAGTAGGGAAGGGGACTTGAATTCACACATCGTTCAAATGTGTTCGGAGTGGTTGAATCTCCAATTTTTTTTGATTCGAGGAAGCAAAGAATGAAGCCGCGAATCGCGCGCTGATTTCAGTCGCCGCCGACCAGTTGTTTTTGATCAGTCGATGCCGCCGCCAAATATGCCGACTCATCTCGACTTAAAGTTAGCTGCTAACGAATCAAAAGTATCCATTTAAATCGGAAAAAAATATTGATTATCGTAGTTTTTGTCGTATGTGTGAACCTTCCATCCATAATCAATCAATTACGACCTGCTATAAGATTTTCGCAAAAATTTAGCTCAAAAATTATTAGCGAAATGTGATTTTGATTGGGTGATTGGTTGTACAACTAATCGTATTACCATTCAAATAACGTCTAATTGATTTCATAATGAATAATTGTCCGCCGCCGAATGAACGAAGTTATATCGGTTTAGCCGTCAAGCCGCCGCCGCTAGAGATAAAAATTTAGCGTCAGCCGCCGTAGGCAAAAATGGGTCGGTTTTATTCTCTGCCAAGGAGCAGAATATGAGGCGGTATTGGGGTAAGGTTTGGTGGCCGTTAATTTGAATGATTCACGATTGAGTAAACCAACCCTGTATTTTAGTTGGAGCTGGTAATACCGAAGAAAATAGAAAAAAATGGGAATTGTAAAAAAATGGGGGATATTGGAAAATTAGCATTTGGCGGGGAAAACAGGGGGTATATAAACATTGACTGCGGGAAAATCGACATTATCAAACTGAGCAAGGAAGACAAACCTCTGGCATTTGTGTGTTCGTCCATTATAAGAAAACTAAATATCAAACAATAGTGGTGTTTTTTTTTAAATACATATCGTACTAACGTTTATTATTGTGAGTATTTTGTGCATTAACAACTCGTAGAATAAATGTTAATTAGAGTAAACATATTTAAATGGTGATAGGTATATTTGCTTCCGATTGGTGAGACAGCACTGGCCTAAAAGGACGCCTATGAAGGCCAGTGCATGACATTATTTGGAGGAGCTGTCCAGTAACTGACACTTTGATGAAAAAAAAGCAATTCCGGCATACATTAAATATAAACTACGTCAAAAAAGGCGAGACCATTTGCGGCATCAAGATTGAGCCCACCATTATTGGACATCACCGAGCAGTATATTCAATTTCCAAATTTGGCTGTTGAGGGAGATCACCAGTGAAGTACAAGTGTGAACCTGCAAAGGAAAATAAATAAGCCCATAAAAAAAAAACAGAATAAATATAACAGGTAAATCTGTGTCTCACTAGTATTGTGTGATGTCCGTCCATAAGTTGAGGTAGATGATTGTGTCTTCCACATATAATTCCTGCTGTTTGGTAAATAAAAAAATAGAAACGGTTGAAGTGGTGTTCCAAAACCTGAAAAGAAAAAAAAAGGAACTGATATTAAAAAAATAACTGGAAAATAATATATAAAAATTAAGAAAAGGATTTATTTATAATTGATTAACATAAGAATGTATAGTAAAAGTTTAGGATTAAGAATCTAATTGTTAAGACAGCGATTTTGTAAGGGGAAAAATATCTTTATTGAGTGTTTAGGCTTTGGGTGGTAGGATTTCAGGATACTTGTATTTAGTTTGGTACTGCGAAGTTGTTTTGAGCCGCAGACTGATTCTTTTAAGAGAGCTCTTTTACTAGATTTCTATAGAGTAAATTATTGGCGAGGAATAGGCCATTTGAACAAGGTTCTGAATCTGGGTCATCCTAGAGATTGTGCCAAGAGGTAGTTACAAAGATATCTTTCTTCATAACATCTGATTTAACTATATTGTTATACAAAAAAAAAAAAATCAATATTAATTGCATATGAGAAAAGAAATTGTCATTTCCTATTCTTTTATCACAATTTGTGGTGTTTTGATTAATAAAATTGTAATGTCTTGATCTGTTGTTAAGAAAAATGTTGTGTTGGTAATTTTTGGTCATTGGGGGGGCCGAGGTATGAAATAATTGTGTGAGAAAATTGTGTGTGTGGTATCAGGGGCCCAAAGAAATATGTTATTGGCTAAAATGGAGTGTTTTTGGGTCATGGTTGGGAGGGCAAGCGTGGGGTCATAACACCAAGACCTCTGGATGAATGTTTTCCGCTCGAGATAGTCGTAAGTCGCTTTGTTTTGTATTTGTGTATATTCAAACTCGTTCGATGTTAGTGCTCTGGGTTTGATATAGGCGGGTTGAGTCCCACACCCATAGAGATCGCCGTAGTCAGCCGGACAGCCATGTCAAACGCCGCTATAGACGCACATAACAGAGATGGCGCCCAAACTAAAAGAAGCAAACAGCCTTATGTCGCAATTTATAGAGTGGTGAATAAAATTGCCTCTTTAACTGTGATATTAGGATAAGGGAAACTGTGCAATAATACCGAAGCACATAGCCATAGACCACTAGATTAAACAGAGAAATAGAATTGAGAAAATATTCGACATCCTTTACATTTCTGTGATATATTAATGCAGCCAAATTTTTAGATTTAGAATTTTGATAGTGCAATAGTATATCCAGTTAGTAAGGAGAACATTTTCTCAAATTTTACATGTGGGTAGTGCAATAACTCGTTAATTCTGATCAACAACAACGAATAACGATCGTATTGCATTAATCCATGATTTGCTAATATTAAATTTTAAACATAGTAATGAAAAAGAAGAAACTTAACAATTATCGCTTCATTAAGGGAACTGTGCAATAACCGTTTTGTCTAATTAATGCGAAAGTCAGAGTATTGTGAATTCCGTGTGCCATGAACTTGTTTACGTTCTTAGTGTTAACGAAATGTCATGGACAATGAAGTAGAGTTAGTTTTTTTTTGTACAACCGTTTTTGTTTTGTGAAGATTGTCTTGGAAAACATTGATGCATCTCATTAGAGAACGCTTTATATGATTAAAGAAATAGTACCACACAAGCATAAGCACAATTATTCCTGAAAAGACCAAAGCCCCCTCGACTTTCATGATATTTTTTACTTAAAAGAAAATTAAAAGAGAATTCTGGTTTATGGGGTGAAGTAGAGTAGATTGTATGTTGTGTTTAGATTAATATATTTGGAATTATTACATTGAACTATTTATATTTTTACATTTATTATATATTTATTGTAATTTGGTGTTTAATGAACTTGAATTGCAAATTCCACTCCACTTTCTTTTGATAATCGATTAAACGACTGAGAATTGTTTTTCGGACACAAGAGGGAAATGAGCTATTTTACTCGCTCAAGGGGGAAGAATAAGAGATACAGGAACGAATCTTTTGACCTGAATAGATCCGCGTATAACCCAAGGAAGAAGAATCACGTGAGTTTTGAGGACGCTATGGAACAGTCGAATGCTCAAATGAATAGTTATCAAATGTTTGATCTTGCTGGTTCGATAATGAGGAGTAATCAACAGGGCCCTGTCGCCCCAAATAATGGCCAACCTCAAGAACCTAATATTGCCCCAATAGGAGGCACATTTCAGAACCAGGAAGCTGGTGAGACGTTTCCACCGGGTGTTAGAGATATGGTTCAGGATGAGGCCGCGTCCGTTCAGCGATCTCTGGAGGATAAGGTCAGGGATATGGTCAGGAATGAAATGAGTGATGTTAGGAAGATGATAGATTCATTGGCAAAGGGTATGAGTGAGCTTTCAGAGGCTGTTCGTAAACAGGCACCTGCTCCTCAAACACAAAATACGCCGTCTGCTAACTCTAACAACCAGGTGAGCTGTGGGGGTCAAATAAATACATTACCGGCGTCAACTAGTGGTGGCACTTACTCACACGTTCAAACGCCGAGATCATCACCGATACCCTCTAGCAATAATGCTATCGTGAATATACCAAATGTTAACAATGAACCCCTGAGAATCAGAGTGGACAAATTAGGACTGAATTTCAGTGGAGATCCAAGAGATCTCCGTGTTAATGATTTCATTTACAGGCTGGAGATAATGCAAGCACAATACAACATTCCCTGGTCTGAGGTATTGAGAGACTTCTCATTCTTAGTTTCTGGCCAGGCAAGGGAATGGTATTGGCTGCATAGACGGAACAGTATAGATACTGACTGGGAGGGATTAAAGCATGCCTTGCGGGACCAATATCAGTCGCCACAATCGAAGTTCGACATACTGAGGGAACTACTCGAAAGGAAACAACGACATAATGAGACAGTAAACGGATATTTTCACGAGATGGGCATATTGCGCTCGCGGTTAATGCAACCAATATACGAATATGAAATGATTAAGATTTTAAAAGGAAACATCAGAGAAGACATAAAACGTCATGTTTACCAAATGACAATATCTTCCGTAGAACAATTGCGTATTGAATGCATTGAAGCTGAGCGTAATTTTCCCCGACGTGAAAATAAACCCATGCCTATACCACAACGATCTACAAGACAAGTAAACGAACTTTATGACCAGGAATATGACTGCCCTAGTGAGGAATCTTCAGTGGACATGATGGAAAATGTATCAGCACTTCGCGGCCCTCTTCAAACAAAGACGAAGATCACTTGTTGGAATTGCCGCGAAGCTGGACACCTGTTTATGGATTGTCCTGCAGATTTCAGGAGGTTATTTTGCTACAGATGCGGAAAGCCTGAAACTGTAACACCTAAATGTCCGGTGTGTCAGGGAAACCTGAAGAAGGGCGTGGAGAAGACAGGGGAGCTACGTCCGTCCGAAGTCCCTGTGACACAAAACAACTAGAGGATAAGGTACTTAAAATTTTAGTTAGTGATAAGGGTAGAATAAATAGAGATAGAGCTAGGATTGATTATAAGGACTTTACACCAGCTGAGAGACACTATATACCCCTGGAACAGCGTAAGGAAAACTATGAGAAAGTTCGGGAGAGAATTTTTAACTCAGAGGTGCGTGTTGTACCCGCGAAAATCACCAAAATAAGAAAAAAGGCAAAAGAGTGGCGTGAGCAAAGAAAATACTTGATTGACTCGTTGGCGAGGATTACAAGAGTCTCTAATGACCCCAGGGCTTTTGCCGAAATCGATATTATGGGGAAAAGGATCAAGGGATTATTGGATTCTGGCGCAACAGTCAGTATTTTGGGTAGAAAATGTAGAGAATTAATCGAAGAGTTAGAAATTCCTATTATACCACTTTCGAGCAAAGTTACTACGGCTGGAGGGACAAATTATAGGGTTCTGGGGAAAGTAAAAGTTAATATTCACTACCAAAATCAAGAAAAGGAAATGTTTTTGTACTTATGCCCAGATTTGGAGCAAAACTTATATCTTGGCATTGACTTTTGGCGAATGTTTCAATTAGCCCCCGAACTCATTGGCGTATCCGAAATAAATAGTGAAAAAATTACCAACGATATGGCAAATCCGAATGAAAAATATAAACTGAAACCCCATGAACTCTCTGCTGAACAAGCCGAACGGTTAAGAGAAATGATAGACAAATTCAAAACCTTCGAGAAACATGGATTAGGATGTACATCGTTGGAAAAACATTCAATCAAGCTGATCGCTGGGGCTGAACCGGTAAAAGATCGGCATTATCCGATGTCTCCAGCTATACAAGCAATAACATACGAGGAAGTTGACAACATGTTGGCTCTAAAGGTTATCGAAGAAAGCGAAAGTCCCTGGAGCAACAGAACAACCATAGTACGGAAACCAGGGAAAAATCGTTTCTGTTTAGATGCCCGCAAGTTAAACAATTTGACCGTAAAAGATGCATATCCTCTCCAAAATATAGATGGGATTTTGAGTCGAATTGACGAAACACATTTCATAAGCAGCGTGGACCTTAAATACGCTTTCTGGCAGATAGAGCTAGATGAAGAGAGCAAGTCGTATACAGCCTTCACGGTTCCAGGTCGTCCATTGTACCAGTTCCGTGTGATGCCCTTCGGCTTGTGCAATGCCGCACAGCGATTATGCCGTCTGATGGACAAAGTCATTCCCCAAAGACTAAAGGAGAATGTCTTTGTGTACTTGGACGACTTGTTGATTATTTCTGCCAATTTCGACGAGCATCTGAGGCTTCTCAGCGAAGTAGCTGATTGTCTGCAGAAAGCTGGTCTCACCATTGGATTAAAAAAGTCACAATTTTGTTTCCGTCAATTGAAATATTTGGGGTTTATAATTGGAGAAGGGGTATTGCGAACTGATCCGGAGAAAATTGAGGCGATAAACAAAATCAAAGTGCCCAAAAACGCCCGAGAAGTTCGAAGTTTCCTTGGCACCGCTGGATGGTACCGAAGATTCATTAAGGACTTCGCCACAATCTCGGCTCCACTCACGGACACCCTAAAGAAATCTGCCAAATTCAATATGGATGAAAAAGCTAAAGAGGCATTCGAAAAACTGAAAAAGGCCTTAACCTCTGCGCCAGTCTTGCGACACGCCGATTTTTCAAAGCCTTTTTACATTCAATGCGACGCGTCGGAGTATGGTATAGGAGCAGTTCTGTTCCAATTAAATAGCCAGAAGGAAGAACACCCTATAGCCTTCTATTCCCAAAAGCTCAATAAATGTCAAAGAAACTACAGTGTCACTGAAAAAGAGTGCCTGGCGGCGGTGATGGCAATTAAGAAGTTTCGGCCCTACGTTGAACTTATGGAATTTACGGTGATTACAGATCATTCGAGTTTGCAATGGCTAATGAGTCTAAAAGATCTTACCGGTCGCTTGGCTCGTTGGTCATTGCAACTCCAAGGATTCAATTTCAAAATTGAACACCGTAAAGGTAAGGACAACGTAGTGGCCGATATGCTATCCCGCCTGCCCACAGTAGACGAACTGGAAATGGACCAAGTGTTTGAGTTTGAAACGACGGAATTCGAGAGCGACGAATACAAGGAGATAAGGGATGAAATAGAAAGGAATCAAGAACGACTACCTGATTTGCGAATAGTTGGGAATATGATATTTAAGAAGGGGTTGAACTCTGACATTCCCGAATTGCAAGAATTTCAATGGAAGTTGTGGGTCCCAAAATCTTTGACACAAAGTCTAATAGAACAAGCCCATGATAAAACCACATCAGCTCATGGAGGCATATCAAAAACGCTATATCGTCTGAGAGAAAAATATTACTGGCCGAAGATGGCGGCTCAGGTCAGAAAATATGTGACAAGTTGTTCTGTGTGTAAAGAAACCAAACCGTTGAATCAACATACACAACCCACGATAGGAAATGAAGTTGTCACTTTGCGTCCCTTTCAGAAACTTTATATCGACTTTTTAGGAAAGTATCCACGGTCTAAAAGTGGAAATACTTTCATATTTATAGTCGTAGATCACTTTAGTAAGTTTACATTTCTGAAAGCAATGCGAGAGGCAACCGCTTCAAACGTGGTGAAATTCTTAGTGGAGGACATATTTCGAAAATTTGGTGTACCGGAGACTATACACAGCGACAACGGCGCTCAATTCATTTCAAAAACCTTCAAAGACATGATAGAAACATATGGAATTAATCACATGCAAACCGCGCCTTATGCCCCACAATCGAATGCCTCGGAGAGGGTGAACCAATCTGTATTGGCAGCGATAAGAGCCTATCTAGAAAACGATCATCGCGATTGGGACCTTTACCTAACCGAAATCGAATGTGCCCTCAGAACATCAGTTCACAGTGCAACTGGAGTAACTCCATTTTTCGCACTTTTTGGATATAACATGTACACACATGGCTCGGATTACAAGTTGGCACAAAAATTGCATACATTGACCGACCACGAAATCGTCCAAGTAAACCGAAAAGACAATATGGAACTGATTCGAGAAAAGATAAAAGGCAATATGCATAAAGCTTATGAACAAAGTGCTAAGCGATATAACGAGCGAGCTCGTAAAATAACTTTCGCCCCGGGACAAGAGGTGTACAAGCGCAATTATGTTTTGAGTGACTTCGGAAAAAACTTCAATGCGAAATTTGCTCGCAAGTTCATGAAATGCCGCATTGTTAAACCAATAGGAAACAACATGTACGCATTGGAGGATCTAAAGGGCAAGGCTATTGGAACATGTCATGCTAAAGATTTAAAAAGGTAACACGGACGTGATGTCAGTTGCTACGGGGGGGCAAATGAAAGCAGGCGTAATCAGAAAAAAAAAAATAGGTTCTTGTTTGTAACCAAACATCTAAGTGAAACGGCAGGTATAGGTGATTTCATACATTTCTACTTCTAGGAGAATTGCGATAATATTGCAAACAATTTCTAATAGCGACGACTCAAACAAACAGGGTCTGAAAAAAAAAATGTCCAAACTAAATATGAATTTTGAGAAAATTTTCCATAGAGAGATAATTTCGTCGAAAAATTGCACGAAAATATATGTTTTGGGTTGTGTTCTTATGGAAGTGAAATTTCGGGGAAATTGTCCACGAAAAGACTCACATTGACCAAAAAGCATTCCAAAAAAAAAAAAAAATAAAAATTTTTTTGATCAGACAATTTTTTTTTGTAGTGAAACAAAAATCAATCATGTATTAGTACCAATTAATTTTTTTTTGTTGGATAAAATAAATTTTTCTTAAATGAGCTTCAACTATTTTTTTATTGATAATAGCATTTATGCCATTGTAGACGTTTCAATGGGAAAATTAATTGGATGAATTAAATTCGCAATTGAATAAAAAAAAAATTTCTTTGGCGAATTTTTTTTTTTTTTGGCTTAAATTAAAGTAACACAATTGTTCACCAAAAAAAAAAAAAAAAAAAAAAAAAAAAAAAAAAAAAAAAAAAAAAAAAAATATCACGAAACATTTTCCTTTCAATTAAAATTTTAATTGAGTTTTAAGACATATTTAATTAAAAATTTAATTGATTTAACAATTTTTTTATTGAAATAAAAATCAATCACAAAAATTAATAGTAGCAAATAATTTTTTTAGGAATCAATTAACTTTTAATTATCCTTCAATTAAAATTTTATGGATACTATCGTTTCTGTAATTGAAGACATTCAATTAAAATTTGATTGCGTCAATTAATTTCGTGATTGAATCCGAAAACTTTTTTTGTTTGGTTACTTAAAGAAGTAATCTTTAAATTAAATTGAATATTGATAGTTTGAGTAAAACCATCAAATTTCATTTCTTTCAAAAATCAGTAATAATTTGGATTTCTATTCGGCAAAGAGAGCATAAAAAATTCCAATTTATATGTTAATTTTAATGAAGCTACATGTTCGGCACAGAATCCATACCAAAATAATTTTCGGGAAGATAATAATCGTTAGATCAAAGTAAAAATTATTGAGTGTAAAGCCATAGTTACACAGGAGACAAGTTCACGAAAGATTATCCAATTAAAATTTTAATGGAGCTAAAAAAAAAATGTTTAATGGAAACATAATTCCGAGTAAAAAGTTCCATGGAAATGAAAATGTGAGAAAATTTTCCATGAGAGTATGAATCGTGTGAATTTCCATTAGAGAAATACTAATGGAAATTTCAGTTGATAGAAAATTGCATCAAAAGGTTATATATATAGAAAATTTTCTACGAATTTTATTTCTATGGGACATTGTCTCGTCATTCCATTTCAATAAGAATTTCGTCGGAATATTATTTCTATGGAAGATTTTTTTATGAAGTGAAAATAGTCTCTAAACTTTCTAGGAATTTCCTTAAAAATATTAGGTATATAGAAAAGTGTATTCGAATTTATTTCCACAGAAAAGGTTTTCAGAATGATATGCCTGTAGAAAATTTTCGCAGATTTTCTAGGAAGTCTATTCCTTGAGAAAAGTATATCGAGTTGTAATTCTAGAAAAATTTTTCTTAAAATATGTATATGGAAAATTCAATCAAAATTTAATGCCGTAGAAATATTTATACACCGATTATACCTGTAGAAATTTGTCTTTGAGAATTTTACTTGTATAGAGAAATTCCTCAAAAATTTATGAAGAAATTTATCAGAACTACATTTCAATATAAAAATGTCTCAAGAGGATTTTTATTTGAGAGAAATTTTGTCAAGATTTTGTGGTGGAAAATGGAACGAATTTCACTGAATTTACATAAGTCTTTAGTGAGATATTTATATTTCACAATAAAAATAAGAACCCAGAATGGAGGTGATTCATCCATTTTGGTCTGTGATACATTATGTTCACGGTGGGACAAATCTTTCGAGCAAATATTTTCACACGGCTCACAAAAGTTTTCTTGAAACAGGTAAAAATTGTAGTCGCCGGGTATTCATGTTTAATTTTTCTTATTGTCACCAATTCGTATGTCACAAAAATTTCAGGTATCAAACACATTATATAGATTATGTTATTAAGAAAGGATAAATAATCGATAAACGAATTAGAACATTAGTGTAAATTTTGTTTTGATATAATTTTGATATTACACATCATTACTACAATGGCACTACTACATTTATAACAGGAGGTAATTGTTCTTTCCTTTTTTTTGCTGAGATGTGAAATCATTCCTGTTGGCAACAAGAGGAAGATTGCACAACAAAAATAAAGAAACAACAATTACATCGTACACAAGAGGATGTTAGGTAGACACACAGGGTAATGGGCCGCAAGCAGGGAAGTCACAAACACACTCACGACAACATGACACCAGCCATTGGTATGGCATACCTTTTTTTTTGTTTTTGTAAAACAGTGGACAGCCGATTTTCCATAAGTGTCCAGGCAACGATGGTTGTGGTCATATGGTAGGAATTGACGTTCGACTATTTATCAGCTTGGACCATTTTTCTTATTCCACCGGATTACGTTAAGAATTCTGTGTAATGTAAACATAAATTAGACACTGACAAAACTGTCTGTTGTACTTACCTGAGGATAGGCAATCGCCCGATTTATTAGCCCGGCTTGAGACTCTCAGGGGTGAGAGTTCCCCACGTGAATTGTAGGGCTGCACATCATGTTCGTTCTCGAAGTCTCGTCGACCATGGTGGTTTGTTGCAGGCTATAATTATGCATATGTGCATGGCTGCCGGTATGGTATGGCCACGGCCATAGGGTCACAATGGAAATTCGATTATTTTTATTTGGCGTGCCCAGATTTTTATGGGTAAATGATTTTGGCAAATGCGACAGTTAATTTTTGTGGCGATGGGCGATATAAATGAGGCGAAAATACAAATTGCTTTCAATTAAGAAAGGAATTGATTTTCGGCTTGTGTAGTTGATGTGATGTGTGTTGTATAATGGCGGAAATGTGGTTGGCCACAATGCTAGGCTGACAGATATAGTCATGTGGGCGCACAGCTAAATAGCAGCGTACTACGCTGGATGGGTATGACGTGTTCTTTTGCGTAGTAGGGAAGGGGACTTGAATTCACACATCGTTCAAATGTGTTCGGAGTGGTTGAATCTCCAATTTTTTTTGATTCGAGGAAGCAAAGAATGAAGCCGCGAATCGCGCGCTGATTTCAGTCGCCGCCGACCAGTTGTTTTTGATCAGTCGATGCCGCCGCCAAATATGCCGACTCATCTCGACTTAAAGTTAGCTGCTAACGAATCAAAAGTATCCATTTAAATCGGAAAAAAATATTGATTATCGTAGTTTTTGTCGTATGTGTGAACCTTCCATCCATAATCAATCAATTACGACCTGCTATAAGATTTTCGCAAAAATTTAGCTCAAAAATTATTAGCGAAATGTGATTTTGATTGGGTGATTGGTTGTACAACTAATCGTATTACCATTCAAATAACGTCTAATTGATTTCATAATGAATAATTGTCCGCCGCCGAATGAACGAAGTTATATCGGTTTAGCCGTCAAGCCGCCGCCGCTAGAGATAAAAATTTAGCGTCAGCCGCCGTAGGCAAAAATGGGTCGGTTTTATTCTCTGCCAAGGAGCAGAATATGAGGCGGTATTGGGGTAAGGTTTGGTGGCCGTTAATTTGAATGATTCACGATTGAGTAAACCAACCCTGTATTTTAGTTGGAGCTGGTAATACCGAAGAAAATAGAAAAAAATGGGAATTGTAAAAAAATGGGGGATATTGGAAAATTAGCATTTGGCGGGGAAAACAGGGGGTATATAAACATTGACTGCGGGAAAATCGACATTATCAAACTGAGCAAGGAAGACAAACCTCTGGCATTTGTGTGTTCGTCCATTATAAGAAAACTAAATATCAAACAATAGTGGTGTTTTTTTTTAAATACATATCGTACTAACGTTTATTATTGTGAGTATTTTGTGCATTAACAACTCGTAGAATAAATGTTAATTAGAGTAAACATATTTAAATGGTGATAGGTATATTTGCTTCCGATTGGTGAGACAGCACTGGCCTAAAAGGACGCCTATGAAGGCCAGTGCATGACATTATTTGGAGGAGCTGTCCAGTAACTGACACTTTGATGAAAAAAAAGCAATTCCGGCATACATTAAATATAAACTACGTCAAAAAAGGCGAGACCATTTGCGGCATCAAGATTGAGCCCACCATTATTGGACATCACCGAGCAGTATATTCAATTTCCAAATTTGGCTGTTGAGGGAGATCACCAGTGAAGTACAAGTGTGAACCTGCAAAGGAAAATAAATAAGCCCATAAAAAAAAAACAGAATAAATATAACAGGTAAATCTGTGTCTCACTAGTATTGTGTGATGTCCGTCCATAAGTTGAGGTAGATGATTGTGTCTTCCACATATAATTCCTGCTGTTTGGTAAATAAAAAAATAGAAACGGTTGAAGTGGTGTTCCAAAACCTGAAAAGAAAAAAAAAGGAACTGATATTAAAAAAATAACTGGAAAATAATATATAAAAATTAAGAAAAGGATTTATTTATAATTGATTAACATAAGAATGTATAGTAAAAGTTTAGG
Source organism: Haematobia irritans (assembly GCF_050003625.1). Classification (NCBI taxonomy): domain Eukaryota; kingdom Metazoa; phylum Arthropoda; class Insecta; order Diptera; family Muscidae; genus Haematobia; species Haematobia irritans. The sequence goes on along the minus strand of NC_134401.1, from coordinate 36,401,453 downwards.
ATTAAGAATCTAATTGTTAAGACAGCGATTTTGTAAGGGGAAAAATATCTTTATTGAGTGTTTAGGCTTTGGGTGGTAGGATTTCAGGATACTTGTATTTAGTTTGGTACTGCGAAGTTGTTTTGAGCCGCAGACTGATTCTTTTAAGAGAGCTCTTTTACTAGATTTCTATAGAGTAAATTATTGGCGAGGAATAGGCCATTTGAACAAGGTTCTGAATCTGGGTCATCCTAGAGATTGTGCCAAGAGGTAGTTACAAAGATATCTTTCTTCATAACATCTGATTTAACTATATTGTTATACAAAAAAAAAAAAATCAATATTAATTGCATATGAGAAAAGAAATTGTCATTTCCTATTCTTTTATCACAATTTGTGGTGTTTTGATTAATAAAATTGTAATGTCTTGATCTGTTGTTAAGAAAAATGTTGTGTTGGTAATTTTTGGTCATTGGGGGGGCCGAGGTATGAAATAATTGTGTGAGAAAATTGTGTGTGTGGTATCAGGGGCCCAAAGAAATATGTTATTGGCTAAAATGGAGTGTTTTTGGGTCATGGTTGGGAGGGCAAGCGTGGGGTCATAACACCAAGACCTCTGGATGAATGTTTTCCGCTCGAGATAGTCGTAAGTCGCTTTGTTTTGTATTTGTGTATATTCAAACTCGTTCGATGTTAGTGCTCTGGGTTTGATATAGGCGGGTTGAGTCCCACACCCATAGAGATCGCCGTAGTCAGCCGGACAGCCATGTCAAACGCCGCTATAGACGCACATAACAAATAAATGAAATGAAATGAAAAACTCTAATGACCCAGAGTAAAATGTGGTATTGTACGACTGGATTTGGTAAGTTAGGTTAGTGACAGCCTATTATTTTTAGACTTACTTAGACTATTTAGTCCATAGTGCTACCACAAGTGGGGAACTTGCCTCTTATCAATTAGTGCCGATTCTAAGTTTAGCTCAATGACAAAGGACCTCTTTCTTATAGCCGAATTCGAACGCATTACGGTGAAACCAATTAGAGAAACTTTGAAACACTTAAAAATGTCACCAGCATCACTGTGAGGATATAATCCGCCGCTTGGTATTCCTTCATGTTTTTCTTGAAATGTTGAAGGAGAACATCATGTGAAAAAATGGATTTAGTACAACAGTTTGGATTATTAAGAAAATAATATTTTGAATTTGTATAAATTTTTCCAAACATATCAGAAATCAATTCTATTTATGATTTTAGAAATAATATATTTTGTATGCATCCATTATTTCGCAATGCAAATACTATATGAAATGTATTACCTGATTAAAGAGCAATTTACCAACGTACAAATTCGTAAACGAAGTTTTTTTGGAATAAAATTTTTGAAAGCATTTGAATGCGGGAATTATGCCTGTAAAATTAAGTCCATCCCAGTCTATAATTATACATAGGAGTCATATTAACCGATCTCCCAAAGTTTGACTTCCGGAGCCTCCCGCCCTTTAAAAAAACATTTAAAAAATGTGGCTTCCATATACGCCGTTCTTCATATTGGACTTTTTGAAGCTCATGGAGGTTTCAACCGGAGAAATTTGGTAGGTGATATCAGTGTATACATTCCTGAACGCAATTCATGGTGAAGGGCAAATTAGATTCGGACTGGCCGAACATTCGACCTATGTACTTGTTTTGGCAAAGTACTCCTGTTATTTGATATAATATTTGAAGCTGAACAACGAAAGCCGCAATATTAAACATTGGCTAAATAAAGGGTGATTTGTTAAGAGCTTGATAACTTTTTAAAAAAAAAAACGCATAAAATTTGCAAAATCTCATCGGTTCTTTATTTGAAACGTTAGATTGGTCCATGACATTTACTTTTTGAAGATAATTTCATTTAAATGTTGACCGCGGCTGCGTCTTAGGTGGTCCATTCGGAAAGTCCAATTTTGGGCAACTTTTTCGAGCATTTCGGCCGGAATAGCCCGAATTTCTTCGGAAATGTTGTCTTCCAAAGCTGGAATAGTTGCTGGCTTATTTCTGTAGACTTTAGACTTGACGTAGCCCCACAAAAAATAGTCTAAAGGCGTCAAATCGCATGATCTTGGTGGCCAACTTACCGGTCCATTTCTTGAGATGAATTGTTCTCCGAAGTTTTCCCTCAAAATGGCCATAGAATCGCGAGCTGTGTGGCATGTAGCGCCATCTTGTTGAAACCACATGTCAACCAAGTTCAGTTCTTCCATTTTTGGCAACAAAAAGTTTGTTAGCATCGAACGATAGCGATCGCCATTCACCGTAACGTTGCGTCCAACAGCATCTTTGAAAAAATACGGTCCAATGATTCCACCAGCGTACAAACCACACCAAACAGTGCATTTTTCGGGATGCATGGGCAGTTCTTGAACGGCTTCTGGTTGCTCTTCACTCCAAATGCGGCAATTTTGCTTATTTACGTAGCCATTCAACCAGAAATGAGCCTCATCGCTGAACAAAATTTGTCGATAAAAAAGCGGATTTTCTGCCACTGATTTTGGTAATAAAATTCAATGATTTGCAAGCGTTGCTCGTTAGTAAGTCTATTCATGATGAAATGTCAAAGCATACTGAGCATCTTTCTCTTTGACACCATGTCTGAAATCCCACGTGATCTGTCAAATACTAATGCATGAAAATCCTAACCTCAAAAGAATCACCCTTTACAACTACAAGTTTGTAACAAATGTACTATTTAGAAAATGGTCTGATACGTAGCACATTACGTTCCCCATGTACTAAGCAAACTTAATATCCAACTCCGTTGTTTTTAAATATTGACTCAGTTACAGAACAAATCGCCGTTGCTTTTTAATGACCTGGGTTTCTTCGACAGTATCGATATCGGAAGACAAATATCGATAGTACCTTAAAAATAAAACTATCGATAGTAGCACTATCGATCGCCTTGCAGCTATATTTGTCTGTTGCTATTACCGTGATAAGTTGCTAAAGATCGTCGCAAAAAAAGTTAATTTGCTTCATATTTCGTGAAAATTGTGCATAGATTCATAGATTGTGGAAAACGAATTTAAAAAAAAATACAAACGAAAGAATAAAATAGAAATTTGTGTATTAATCACTTTTCAAGATGCAAAGAAAGAGAAAAGAATAATCACTCAAAAAGTGCGAGGAAGAAAATTGAAGAAAAATAAGTGATCAAGAAAAATATTCATACAATTATTTTTTACTATAATCTTAAAAATAATATTACCGTATGATTAGTGAGACAAAGAAATTCCATTTGACATTTGGACAAAGAAATCTTAACTGTTTCCACCATCTTCAAATAGGATTAAATCCAACTTTTCCACATATTCATTTTCAAGTAAGTATTGCGTCTCCCCATTCCTCAGCCCACTGCATATATTCACCCAACATACTATCTATTTTATTTACATTTCCTTTTTTGAGATTATTTATCGCGAAGTTTCTCTAGAGATGAGAATACAGAGCTCACAATGGTTGGTCGTTGACGGCGATATCCCATAAACATTTTAAGGCCGGTGCCATGATGGTTTATCGCCGAAAAATTGGTGAATAAAAACAATGCGATTATGAAAATGAAAACTCAACGATTTGACAAATCTCAGCGCGAAAAACGAACACAAAGCCGTAAAGACTTATTAAGTAGTAATTTTCTGCCGCAATTTCTATATATATTTTCTTTTTTTGTCTATTCGTAATCTTTGAATAACCGCTGCCGCTGAATAACTCTTTGACGGCGTGGGTTTCATGAGTATTGGCTGTGATTTCCTCTTTAATTTCATATGATCTTGGTGCTTTTTTGTTTCCCCTTTTATTTTTATCTCAACGAATATTTAATCAAGTTGTTTTTGTTTTTATCAAAGTCACCTGCTTTTCTTTATCTTGTTTCATCGACGTTGAACGTACGTATTTTGTTTTTTTTTTTTTATTATTATTCGTCTTTTTGTTTGTTATAACAACTTCTTAGCCAGGTGATTTTGCGTATGCACAGTGGGCCTATGTTTATAGGTAATAATGCATTATACTCGCATTGAGACTACCAAATTTATCTGAAACTTTATCGGGCCGCCATTTTAACCTAACCTACCAAATATGATTAGGTTTACTAAATAGTTTCTAGTCGATATATATGAACTTTTAAAGGGGTCTCTTAATCAGGTTCCTTGTGAATTTAGAACAACGAAATATTAGTAAAATAAGAAGAAGCTAGTGTGATGCTAATATAGGCCCTATCTGCTGAAAAGTTAAATCGCCTAAAAGAGTTAAATATGGATGTATTCTTTACGGATGGATCGGTTAAACCGGGGATCACTGGCGCGGCCCTCATTCATAGTGGCACTGGAGTTATATTTGCATTTTACACGTATAAGGGACTGTCATCAATGTCTGGGGAATTAATGGCAATTGTCCAGGCGGTTTAATGTGCGGTACGTAGCTACATCGCCAAAATTGCCATTCTGACTGATAGTCTCCGTAGTCTTCAAGTTTTTGAGAAAATGTACACACGACATTTTCTAGCTGAACAATTCCATTTCTCTGGAAGCGGAACTACACTTTATCCCGGGCTACTTCGGAATAGAATAAAACGAGGCCGTAGATCAAGCGGCCACCAGAGCTCTTGAAATTGGAACCCCTTGGGATATCGTATGATGCCGTCAGAGCGATAGCTGATAAGGTCAAGGAGAAGTGGATCATTAATTATGTGGGGTTAATTAATTATGGTGGGTGGCAGGTCTTATTACTACGACCCAGGCAGGTTTGAACAGGATTCATGAGGATACTGTAGCTGAAGCGGTGAGAAGCTACAAGGTTAATCCTGTTCTTGGAGTCCGACCACCGCCCATAGCACCGGAGGAAAGAGAACTCCCACGGCAGACTAGGGTAGTTTTGGCCCAATTAAGATCAGGCAAGTGCAGCCGCCTCATTTCCTACTTATCGGTGATTGATAGCAGCGTAGCTGACGTTTGCCCAATTTGCAACCAAGGGCCACACGACACGCGTCATCTTTTCTCTTGCCCAGCCAAACCAACCGACTTACCACCAGATCACTCTGGACACACCCCACTTTAGTCGCAGAGTTCCTTGATCTGCCAACAAGCTGATGTACCAAGCGTGAAATGGATGAGATCACAATAAACTGTTACAACAACAACAACTACGACCTATTCCCCGCTTTTAAAGGGTTTGCCACCCAAACAATGCAAAACCATAAATAGAATTCTTAGTGGCTTCTGCTACTCTAAGTCAACTTTATTTGATCTTAAGGTTATGCCTTCCCCTTTGTGTGACCATTGTCAAGTCGTGGAATTATCAAATCACATCATTTTAGAATGCAGCAAACATAACCAACTGCGGCGAAATTTTTCTGAGCTTCTGAATTGTGGCAATGTATCAGAATTCATCAACGAGAATGGCCTTAATAAGTTACCGACAATTTCTAATTTCCTCCGTGTGACCGGAATATCCCTTTAACTCATGACTGGTTAGTTTAATTTGGAATGGCGTTTTACATCAACTGATGGGCCAAGATAATCACATACATAAATGTCATAAAAATTTATAAATAATATACATACACCCAAAGAAATTTGTTTGTAGACACATCTGCTAAAAAGGAGAAAGTCTACTCTATTGGTGATTTTCGAATGTCCTCGGTAGTCAAAGGGTTAAGAACTTCATATTTAAGAACTTCTGCCCAATTTATTTATTTCACATTATTTTTAAAAAATTAAAAGCCACAAATAAATTGCAATGCACTACTAAATCTAAATTTCACAAATACTGAAGTAAAGACATGAAGATAAAAACTAGCTAAACCTAATTTTGTCAATATTTCACAATTCAAAAAATGACATTTTATTGGATCAAATAGTAACTAACAATTAAATGGCCGGGGGTTCAGTCCTTTATCAATTCAATAGATGAATTCGAATGTCAAATAGACATTTCTCAAAGATTGTAAACTATCGAAAGTCCATTAACTCTTTGAAAATTGATAGTCTAGTGAAAAACAAAAGAAAACACGGCTATTATCAAATTGTTGCATTTTAATTTATATTCTCGATATTCATTTATATCTCTGTTTGTTGTAGTACTTTGTTTGGGGTTTTCCCATTTCGTGTTGTATGTTTTTTACATTTAATATTTCTTACTCTTTCTCTGGTCGGTTGGAAATTTGTATTCTCTGTTAATGTGGCATTGGAACGATATGTCATCGACTGACATTGGCTTTGTTTAAATAACAGAGGGATTTTCCTACGTAGACCCTCTTTCCATATGCTTTATTTTATACAATTGCGGAAGAGGAAAAAAAATGGTGTAGATATACACAGTGTTTTGGAGTAAGCTACATCAGTTCATATATATAAACTAAAAGATTTTGTAACATATAGCAAATGCTAATTTCTTTCAGTATATTTACGAGAATTTTTAATTTTATTCAATAGAAAATTTTGTCAAAATTTTATTTTTATAGAAAATTTTGTCAAAATTTTCTTTCTGTAGAAAATTTTGTCAAAATTTTATTTTTATAGAAAATTTTGTCAAAATTTTATTTCTGTAGAAAATTTTGTCAAAATTTTATATCTATAGAAAATTTTGTCAAAATTTTATTTCTATAGAAAATTTTGTCCAAATTTTATTTCTATAGAAAATTTTTTCAAAATTTTATATCTATAGAAAATTTTGTCATTGTATTTCTATAGAAAATTTTGTCAAAATTTTATTTCTATAGAAAACTTTGTCAAAAATTTATTTCTCTAGAAAATTTTGTCAAAATTTTATTTCTATAGAAAAATTTCTCACAAATTTTTTTTTTATAGAAAATTTTTTCAACATTTTATTTCAATAGAAACTGTTGTCAAAATTTTATTTCTATAGAAAATTTTGTCAACATTTTATTTCTATAGAAAATTTTGTCCAAATTTTATTTCTATAGAAAATTTTGTCTCAATTTTATTTCTATAGAAAATTTTGTCAAAATGTTATATCTATAGACAATTTTGTCAAAATTTTTCCTCTGTTGGTCAAGCTTTGAAACTCATAGATATGTTGCCAATATGACTGAGAAAGGATAATCGACGCTAAAAAAAACTTTTTGATGTTTGCTCGAAACTGGGATTGAAGCCATGATCCTTTGTATGCAAGGCGGACATGCTATCAATTGCATCACGGGTTTAAATGTAAAAATCGACATCGCCAGACACAAAACCAATTGTATGAAATTCATCCAAATTTGTGAAATATTCCACTTTATGAACTTTGAATCACATTTTGTTGTAGTAACATTATTTGTCCCAAAGAGCTAAACTATATGTATTCGAACACAAGTGTTCAGGTGTTTCATTCACATAATCAGTTCATTTTCAAGCTCATTATTTTTGGGTTATCTATTGACGGTTTGTGTTAGTGTGTGTGTATTGTGTCTACCTCTGTTAGGGGAATTACCTTTAATAGTTTCCAATTCTCTATATGAATATGTAATTATTATGGCTGCTACAATAAATTATAATTTTTTTTCAATGATAACGTAGCGAAAGAAACGAGACATGTCGCAAAATTCTTAGAAATTTCTTATCAGTCATGCCAAACTTATCTTAATTTGAAAATGCAAAGTAAACATATAAAAATGAACACACTTTTATTCGCATCGTGTATTTTTGAAATATTGGTAAGAAGCACCAAATAAATGTCCGCGTACATGATATGGTTTCTTTGTTTTTTCTTTTAACTCTTTCCTCGAGAAATTTTGTTTAAACAAGTTATTTGTGGTTTTGTATTAACTATGGCGGCATTGTATGCAAACAGAACAATGATAGCAGCTTTTCTTGGGCAAAAGTTGACATACATATTTCCAATATATACAAATAAAAAATATAATAATGAATTTTAGGAATACAACAATACATTAATTTTAACACGGCAATGGTGGTATTACCCGAAAATCTTCAGCTAACGACAGAAAGTCGAAATGTCGTTCTGTTTTTTTTTTTCGAAAATGGAGTCAAATCGATTAATCGATTTTTGATTTTGGTCAAAATCTACAACTTAAATATTTATAGTGGTCAAAAACGGTTAATCAACATTAACGAAACACTCGATAATCGAATTTGAATTCAAAAGTCGACTTTTCAATAATCACAAAAATACGGTAAACCACTCTCTGAGGTATTATGGTAAATTTTGTCAAACTGTGTGGCTGGCAGACAGTCCTATGTGTAATGCAGAGGAAGGACCTCTTTGCCTAGGAGAAATAAACAAGGCGTTCCTCAAGACGGCCCCCTTGTTTTTAACTTTTAATTTAATTTCGACTAATATTTACGTAACTGGATCTCCTCTTCCACCATCGGATGCGGATGAGTGTTCCATAGTTACATCAGGTAAAGACTTCAAGGAACGTGAGTTTGGAAGTAAAAGAATCCAGAAGGTTAATGTTTTGGTAGATTTTGCAAAACATTCCTCTTCAAATGTAAATTCTCTATAAAATTAAAATTTTGACAAAATTTTCTATAGAAATAAAATTTTGATAAAATGTTCTATAGAAATAAAATTTTGACAAAATTTTCTATAGAAATAAAATATTGACAAAATTTTTTATAGAAATAAAATTTTGTCAAAATTTTCTATAAAAATAAAATATTGACAAAATTTTCTATGGAAATAAAATTTTCACAAAATTTTCTATGGAAATAAAATTTTGCCAAAATTTTCTATAGAAATAAAATTTTGGCAAAATTTTCTTTAGAAATAAAATTTTGCCAAAATTTTCAAAATAAAATTATGATAAAATTTTCTATAGAAATAACATTTTGAAAAAAATTCTATAGAAATAAAATTATGAAAAAATTTACTAATTTTGTCAAAATTTAATATTTTGACAAAATTTTCTTTAGAAATAAAATTTTGACAAAAGTTTCAATAGAAATAAAATTTTGACAAAATTTTCTATAGAAATAAAATTTTGACAAAATTTTCTATAGAAATAAAATCTTGATAACATTTTCTATAGAAATAACATTTTGACAAAATTTTCTACAGACATAAAATTTTGACAAAACTTTCTATAGAAATAAAATTTTGACAAAACTTTCTATAGAAATAAAATTTTGACAAAATTTTCTATAGAAATAAAATTTTGACAAATTTTTCAGTAGAAATAAAATGTTGACAAAATTTTCTGTAGAAATAAATTTTTGACAAAATTTTCTATAGACAAAAAAATTTTGACAAAATTTTCTATAGAAATAAAATTTTGAAAAAATTTTTATATAGAAATAAAATTTTGACAAATTGTTCTAAAGAATTAAAATTTTGACACAATGTTGTATAGAAATAACATTGTGGCAAAATTTTCTATTGAGATACAATTTTGACAAAATTTTCTATAGAAATAAAATATTGACAAAATTTCTATGGAAATAAAATATTGACAAAATTTTCTATAGAAATAAAATTTTTACAAAATTTTCTATAGAAATAAAATATTGATAAAATTTTCTATAGAAATAAAAATTTGAAAAAATTATCTATAGACATAAAATTTTGAAAAAATTTTCTATAAAAATAAAATATTGACAAAATTTTCTATGGAAATAAAATTTTCACAAAATTTTCTATAGAAATAAAATTTTGACAAAATTTTCTATAGAAATAAAATTTTTACAAAATTTTCTATAGAAATAAAATTTTGACAAAATTTTCTATAGATATAAAATTTTGACAAAATTTTCTATAGATATAAAATTTTGACAAAATTTTCTATAGAATTAAAATTTTGCCCAAATTTTCTGTAGAAATAAAATTATGGAAAAATTTTCTATAGAAATAAAATTTTGATAAAATTTTCTATAGAAATAAAATTTTGACAAAATTTTCTATAGAAATAAAATTTTGACAAAATTTTCTTTAGAAATAAAATTTTGACAAAATTTTCAATAGAAATAAGATTTTGACAAAAATTGCTATAGAAATAAAATTTTGACAAAATTTTCTATAGAAATAAAATCTTGATATCATTTTCTACAGACATAAAATTTGGACAAAACTTTCTATAGAAATAAAATTTTGAAAAAATTTTTATATAGAAATAAAATTTTGACAAAATGTTCTAAAGAATTAAAATTTTGACAAAATGTTGTATAGAAATAACATTTTGACAAAATTTTCTATTGAAATACAATTTTGACAAAATTTTCTATAGAAATAAAATATTGACAAAATTTCTATAGAAATAAAATATTGACAAAATTTTCTATAGAAATAAAATTTTTACAAAATTTTCTATAGAAATAAAATTTTGATAAAATTTTCTATAGAAATAAAAATTTGACAAAATTTTCTATAGACATAAAATTTTGCAAATTTTTTATATAGAAAGAAAATTTTGAAAAAATTTTCTATAGAAATAAAATTTGGACAAAATGCAACCCTCGTAGTTGGTTTCCAATAAATTCGTGTGCTACAGCCAATATGTATTCCCTGTAGACATATGTATATATTTTACTCTGCCCTTTACTTGTATACATATTTCAAAATGAAGTCTTGCTATTTTCAAAATTTCGCCACTTCCACCTGTGACAGACTATCAATAAAGATTAGATTAGTTAACCTGTCAATTGCAAATATTCATTAAACATTATCGTTTGGAAAGATAAGCGATAAAAAGGGTGAAGAGCAAACTATTTTTGTAACCGCAACAAAAAACAAAATTATTGAGCATTAGCACTTTATGTGTTGGTTATAGTGTTGATATTTCCGGTGAAATGGTTTTGCTATTTTTTTGCCATGGTAATAACAATGTGTTCAGGGGGTAGTCGAAGGGATTATCTATTTTTGAATTGTTAATAAATTTACGTATATATGTATTGTTATTGTCGTTATTGGTGCTTTACTAGGTATTGTTTAATATATAACATTTTAATTACTTTATTAATAGATTCCTATTTTTTCTTCAAATTTATCTATGCACAAAGATTAAAAATTTTCTTCTTACTTTCCCCCAAAACGGGGAGAGGAGTGTATTTTTTTCTCGTTTTATTATCGGTCAGAAGGGTGAGAACCAGTTGCGGGGAGGGACTTGTTTTATATTTCTGCCAAGAAGAAAAATGCTCTATAAAAATATGATAATGACGTCAGTTCGGTATTTGACTGACGTCCGAAATTCCATAAAACGCCTCTTCAAGTCGGAGTGGCGCGCGAGAAAAACAAGAAAATATACCAAATATAAAATGGCTATTGCTGCCGCTGTTGATCCTCTTTGTATCTGTGTTTTTCGAATCCTCTTTATTGAGGGTGGTGGGTATACACCGACTGTATCATAGGCCTGGTAACAATTCTTTCGGAAATCGATATTATCAAAAAAGACATATTCGATTGAAGTGATTTGATTTTATCATGATTTAGCTATCGATTTGTCGATAGGATCACTAGCAATCCACGAGTACACATTTGTGTCTTTTCTAGACCTGGAAGAAAGACTCAACAATGAGATAAAATTTTGACAAAATTTTCTATAGAAATAAAATGTTGACAAAATTTTCTATAGAAATAAAATTTTGACAGAATTTTCTATAGAAAAAAAAAATTTGACAAAATTTTAAATAGAATAAAATTTTGAGGCAATTTGCTATAGAAATCAAGTTTCGACAAAATTTTCTATAGAAATAACATTTTGGCAAAATTTTCTATGGAAATAAAATATTGACAAAATTTTCTATAGAAATAAAATTTTGACAAAATTTTCGATAGAAATAAAATTTTCTATAGAAATAAAACTTTGACAAAATTTTCTATAGAAATAAAATTTTGACAAAATTTTCTATAGAAATAAATTTTGACAAAATTTTCTATAGAAATAAAATTTTGACAAAATTTTCTATAGAAATAAAATTTTGACAAAATTTTGACAAAATTTTCTATAGAAATAAAATTTTGACAAAATTTTCTATAGAAATAAAATTTTGACAAAATTTTCTATAGAAATAAAATTTTGACAAAATTTTCTATAGAAATAAAATTTTGACAAAATTTTCTATAGAAATAAAATTTTGACAAAATTTTCTATAGAAATAAAATTTTGACAAAATTTTCTATAGAAATAAAATTTCCACATAATTTTCTATACAAATAAAATTTTGACGGAATTTTCTATAGAAATAAAATTTGGACAAAATTTTCTATAGAAATACAATTTTGACAAAATTTTCTATAGATATAAAATGTTGACAAAATTTTCTATAGAAATAAAATTTTGACAATATTGTCTATAGATATAAAATTTTGACAGAATTTTCTATAGAAATAAAATTTTGAAAAAATTTTCTATAGAAATAAAATTTTGACAAAATTTTCTATAGAAATAAAATTTTGACAAAATTTTCTATAGAAATAAAATTTTGACAAAATTTTCTATAGAAATAAAATTTTGACAAAATTTTCTATAGAAATAAAATTTTGACAAAATTTTCTATAGAAATAAAATTTTGACAAAATTTTCTATAGAAATAAAATGTTGACAAAATTTTCTATAGAAATAAAATTTTGACAAAATTTTCTATAGAAATAAAATTTTGACAAAATTTTCTATAGAAATAAAACTTTTGACAAAAATTTCTATAGAAATAAAATTTTGAAAAAATTTTCTATAGAAATAAAATTTTGACAAAAATTTCTATAGAAATAACATTTTGACAAAAATTTCTATAGAAATAATATTTTAACAAAATTTTATACAGAAATAAAATGTTGACAAAATTTTCGATAGAAATAAAATTTCTACAAAATTTTTTATAGAAATAACATTTTGACAAAATTTTCTATAGAAATAAAATTTTGACAAAATTTGCTATAGAAATAAAATTTTGACAAAATATTCTATAGAAATAAAATTTTGACAAAATTTTCTATAGAAATAAAATTTTGACAAAATTTTCTATAGAAATAAAATTTTGACAAAATTTTCTATAGAAATAAAATTTCCACATAATTTTCTATACAAATAAAATTTTGACGGAATTTTCTATAGAAATAAAATTTGGACAAAATTTTCTATAGAAATACAATTTTGACAAAATTTTCTATAGATATAAAATGTTGACAAAATTTTCTATAGAAATAAAATTTTGACAATATTGTCTATAGATATAAAATTTTGACAGAATTTTCTATAGAAATAAAATTTTGAAAAAATTTTCTATAGAAATAAAATTTTGACAAAATTTTCTATAGAAATAAAATTTTGACAAAATTTTCTATAAAAATAAAATTTTGACAAAATTTTCTATAGAAATAAAATTTTGACAAAATTTTCTATAGAAATAAAATTTTGACAAAATTTTCTATAGAAATAAAATTTTGACAAAATTTTCTATAGAAATAAAATTTTGACAAAATTTTCTATAGAAATAAAATTTTGACAAAATTTTCTAAAGAAATAAAACTTTGGCAAAATTGTATATAGAAATAAAATTTTTGACAAAATTTTCTATAGAAATAAAATTTGGACAAAATTTTCTATAGAAATACAATTTTGACAAAATTTTCTATAGATATAAAATGTTGACAAAATTTTCTATAGAAATCAAATTTTGTCAATATTGTCTATAGATATAAAGTTTTGACAGAATTTTTGTATAGAAATAAAATTTTGAAAAAATTTTCTATAGAAATAAAATTTTGACAAAATTTTCTATAGAAATAAAATTTGGACAAAATTTTCTATAGAAATAAAATTTTGACAAAATTTTCTATAGAAATAAAACTTTGACAAAATTGTATATAGAAATAAAATTTTTGACAAAACTTTCTATAGAAATAAAATTTTGACAAAATTTTCTATAGAAATAAAATTTTGACAAAATTTTCTATAGAAATAAAATTTTAACAAAATTTTTTTATAGAAATAAAAGTGAAACAAATATTTCAAAATCCATTGTAAGTTCTCATTTTTTTGTAGAAGTAGTAACTTTCCCTTGATGGTGCAAGATAAAATCCTTATAGCATTTAAAATTCCACACATTTACAATTCAATCCAGAAAATTGAAAAATTAATTGTATCAATTAATTTTTTATTAAAAAAAATTTTATTAAAATTTAAATTTAACTGGCTTAGTCTTAGGTAATTGTATCAATTAATTTTTTAATTGAACAAGTTTTCAGCTTCATTAACTTTTAAATTGGAAATATTTTTGTTATATTTTCTTCTATGTACGTAAACAAGAACAGGATGCTCACATAGAAATTCGCCTAGACCGATCTTATCAAATTTTCACATACTAATTTTCTTTTGTTTTTGCTCACCCTCTTCTCCTCTCGCCTTGTTTGCAATCATTTTTGCCAGATTTATTCTATACCACAGCCACCGCTTTCTCAGTTTGTTTTGTATGGGCTGGTCGTTACCGCTACCGCTACCACCATCGCGCACAACACGATAAAGAAAATTGATTTGTTATAATTTATAGAATAGAATAATATTTATTAAAAACAAGTTCCTTTGGGATATTTTATATTTGTGGCGGCTGGCTAAAATCTTTTTGAATGTGTCTCGGTACGTGTGTGGGCAAACGAACGTGGGAATTTTCTATTTAATATTTCTTTCTACCTTTATATGTGTGTGAGGTAGTTGCTACTTTCCCCGGTTTTCCTTTGTATTTTGAAAATATTGCAAAAAAGCAAAATGTTTTTTGAAAGATAATCCATTAAGTGAAAGTTGTTATTTATATACATATACAGACAGATATTATTTGTATGTGTGTGTGTGTGTGTGTTTGGGCAAGTGAACGAGGTGCATTCAGCATTTGTATCAAAATTTTTATGTTCCACATTTTTCAACTAGAAACAACGCTCGTATGTCAAAAGGTTTGGAGTACCTATAACCCCACCAATGTCAAGCTTAATGATAGGGTTGTAATATAAAAGTCAAACCTCGTATATCCAATTAGAATTATACATTTGAGTGCCTTAGAATTATATATTTTTCAAAATTTTATTTCCTTAGAAAATTTTGTCAAAATTTTTTTTATATAGAAAATTTTGTAAAAATTTTCTTTCTATAGAAAATTTTGTCAAAATGTTTTATCTATAGAAAATTTTGTCAAAATGTTTTATCTATAGAAAATTTTGTCAAACAGTTTTATCTATAGAAAATTTTGTCAAAATTTTATATCCTTAGAAAAATTTTTCAAAATTTTATTTCTATAGAAAATTTTGTCAATTTTTTTTCTATAGAAAATTTTGTCCAAATTTTTTTTCTATAGAAAATTTTGTCCAAATTTTTTATCTATAGAAAAATTTTGTAAAAATTTTATTTCTATAGAAAATTTTGTCCAAGTTTTGTCAAAATATTTTATCTATAGAGATGTTGTCAAAAATTGTTATCTATAGAAAATTTTGTCAAAATTTTACTTCTATAGAAAATTTTGTCCAAATTTTTGTATATAGAACATATAGTTTAAATTTTATTTCTATAGAAAATTTTGACAACATTTTATATCTATAGAAAATTTTATCAAAATTTTATTTCTATAGAAAATTTTGTCAAAATTTTATTTCTATAGAAAATTTTGTCAAAATTTTATTTCTATAGCAAATTTTGTCAAAATTTTATTTCTATAAAAAATTTCGTCAAAATTTTATTTCTATAGAAAATTTTGTTAAAATTTTATTTCTATAAAAAATTTTGTCCAAATTTTATATCTATAGAAAATTTTATCAAAATTGTATTTCTATAGAAAATTTTGTCAAAATTTTATTTCAATTGAAATTTTTGTCACAATTTTATTTCTATAGAAAATTTTGCCAAAATTTTATTTCTATAAAAAATTTCGTCAAAATTTTATTTCTATAGAAAATTTTGTCAAAATTTTATTTCTATAAAAAATTTTGTCCAAATTTTATATCTATAGAAAATTTTATCAAAATTGTATGTCTATAGAAAATTTTGTCAAAATTTTATTTCTATTGAAAATTTTGTCACAATTTTATTTCTATAGAAAATTTTGTAAAACTTTTATTTCTATAGAAAATTTAGTCAAAAAAATTTTTGTCAAAATTTTATTTCTATAGAAAATTTTGTCAAAAATTTTTATCTTATTTTTTTTATCTATAGAAAATTATGTCAACATTTTTAATATATAGAAAATTCTGTCAAAATTTTTATCTATAGAAAGTTTTGTCAAATTTTTTTATATAGAAAATTTTGTAAAAATTTTTTATCTATAGAAAATTTTGTCAAAATTGTTTATCTATAGAAAATGTTGTTAAAATTTTTTTATCTATAGAAAATTTTGTCAAAATTTTTTAACTATGGAAAGTTTCGTCTTAATTTGTTATCTATAGAAAGTTTTGTCAAAACTTTGTATCTATAGAAAATTTTGTCAAAATTTTATTTATATAGAAAATTTTGTCAAAATTTTATTTATATAGAAAATTTTGTCAAAAATGTTTATCTATAGAAAATTTTGTCAAAATCTATATCGAAAATTTTGTCAAAATTTTATTTCTATAGAAAATTTTGTCAAAATTTTATTTATATAGAAAATTTTGTCAAAATTTTGTACCTATAGAAAATTTTGTCAAAATTTTATTTGTATAGAAAATTTTGTCAATTTTTTTTATAGACAATTTTGTCAAAAATTTTTATCTTATTATTTTTAATCTATAGAAAATTATGTCAACATTTTTAATATCCCAGCAAAAAAGGGAGCACTATTTCAGCAGGATTGTAAGGGAGAGAGGCAGTACCAACTGCTTACAAAACAACCGAGTCAGCGCTGATTTTTTTGGGCGATGTCCTGATTTAGAGCAGCTTCTACATAGTGCTGTTATAATTGCACATTTTAATAGAAATATTGCTCAGAAGTGATATATAATCTTGAGTATAGCATTGTTGGCGTGAAGGAAAACAGCACTACCCTTCATGCATCTATTCTGCATGAATTGGTTGCAATAACGTAAACAAATCATCATAAACTAGTTTGATTACTCGTTTACGTTATTGTCACCGATTCATGCAGTGTGGATGAACTGCCTACTTTATTGTATACCAAAAAGCGCAACTAAACTCTTACTGCTGAAATTTTTTTTGTTGGGATATAGAAAATTTTGTAAAAATGTTATTTCTATAGAAAATTTTGTCACAGTTTTTTATCTACTATTATTTTTTATCTATAGAAAATTATGTCAACATTTTTAATATATAGAAAATTCTGTCAAAATTTGTATCTGTAGAAAGTTTTGTCAAATTTTTTTTCTATAGAAAATTTTCTAAAAATTTTTTATCTATAGAAAATTTTCTAAAAATTTTTTATCTATAGAAAATTTTGTCAAAATTTTTTATCTATAGAAAATGTTGTCAACATTTTTTTATCTGAATGTTTTGTCTAAATTTGTTATCTATAGAAAGTTTTGTCTAAATTTGTTATCTATAGAAAGTTTTGTCAAAATTTTGTATCTATAGAAAATTTTTTCAAAATTTTATTTATATAGAAAATTTTGTCAATTTTTTTATCTATAGAAAATTTTGTCAAAATTTTATTTCTGTAGAAAATTTTGTCAAAATCTATCTATAGAAAATTTTGTCAATTTTTTTATCTATAGAAAATTTTGTCAAAATTTTATTTCTATAGAAAATTTTGTCAAAATTTTATTTCTATAGACAATTTTGTCAAAATTTTATTTCTATAGAAAATTTTGTCAAAATTTTGCGTCTACAGAAAATTTTGTCAATATGTTTTTTTAGAAAATTTTGTCAAAATTTTTTTCTATAGAAAATTTTGTAAAAATTTTTATCTATAGAAAATTTTGTCAATATTTTTTATCTATAGAAAATTACTAGTTTTCTGTACAATTAACATACAACCCTGTATGATCTTAATGAGTTTTGTATGCGATGATGACATTTAAAAAAATGGATTTAGTTTTCAAGTCAAGATATTCTTTACTTTCCTTTAAAATTTTCTAATTTTTCCCGAATAAACCTCGTACATTCTATATTAGGATAATATTTATTGAAAATTTTAGCTTATGCTATGGGATATGATGCTTTGCCACTTATATACTATTGTTGGTGTACTTTCTTTGAGCAAAAAATCAAAAATGAAAAAAAAAGCAAATAACAAAAATAATTCTTATGTTCAAAGAATACGAAAAGTGTTGTTTCCGGTCTATCGCCCAATTCACACACATATCTATGCCAACTTAGTTTTGCGCGATTTTGCAATATCGATTCGTTACACTTTTAAAAATATCTCGATACTTTTTGATATGATGTATTGAATATTTTTCAAATAACCTCCCCCACCCACTTAATAAGCAAATCTAATTATTTTGTAGTAAGAGGAAGCTAGAGATGGTAAAAGTTTTTGGATAGATATGTAAAATCGAATAGACTATAATTCATCATTGTATGTTGGAGCCAGGTGCAATTTCATAGTTTTTTTTTTGTTTTTTGTAAAAACCGAAAGCAACAGCTAGTGATCCTCCTAAATCGAAAAAAAAAAACAAAATATCACCTGTCCGTCTATCAATTGCTGTTGGTTTGTATTTGTAACGACGCTGGGTGGCTATGTCTCTTTGTCTTTTATCCGCCGAATTAGAAGAACTTTTTGACGTTTTGCACGATATCGTGGCTGGTATGTGGGTGTACCACTAATTGTGATGGTGGTGATGAATATATTTTATGGTAGATGTATAGTCCCAATACTTGGGACAAAAAACAGTGTAGACTGAAACAAATGCAGTATGTTTCTATGTTCGATTGAATCGTATCTACATGCGGAAAATATGAAATGGTTTAAAATAATAATTTAAGTTACATTTGACAGTTTTTGTTTTTTGCGATTTATGTAATAAACCTAACGATGTATTTTGAAAATACTTGCCAAACCCAAGCCCGCTTCACTGCGCCTTTATGATTTTTTAAAACTGAGAGACTATTTGTTAAAAATATGTCATGTTTAAGAAACAACCAAGCCTTCACGTAAGATACATGGTTCCGGGTTAACACAACATTTTTCTTCCAGCTATGGTTTATTTCTCTTAAATTGGTGTTACCCATAGTATTATTAGTCGTTCTGCAAAATTGACAGAGAGAAAGAAGAGTTCAACGTTCAATGAAAACTTCAAATTTCGTGACAGTAAATGAATGCCTTTCCGAACATATACCGGAGCAACATCTATGTTGTCTGTCAATAAATGTAAGATTTAAGGTTTTCTACTTACAAAAGTCTGGCTAGAAGGAGTGTCTTATTGCGGGCAAATATCAAAAAATTAAGTACTTAGATCCCATTAAGGATCCACCCTCTACCATTCCAGACAACTCTAAGCAGCGTTGCCAGAATTGTTTCACCAAAAACCGCTAGATTTGCCCAAAAAAATAGCTAAAAAAAGCTAAAAAATGCTAAAAAATAGCTAGAAAAAAAGCTAAATTTTTTTGTATCAAAAGTCACATTTTTGATTGAAATTTAACAAACTTAAAGGCTTTATTTCACTTACAATGAATATTATTTTCATTTTAATTCCACTTCTGTGAGACTGTAACAATATCTAAGGCATATTAGCTCTGTTTGCGTATTCGATACATTTTGATTACTATCACAAATTTTTTACTGGAAGTCCTTCGTTTTGTGGGAGCTACCTTCCCAACACCTCTATTTTTTTTACTTGTTATTTTAAAATATTAAATGATCTAAGCATGCTTTGGATTTGGTAAAAAAATGATTTGTCATTTTTTAAATAAAATTTTAGTTTGGATTTGAAATTGTGAAAAATTCGAAATACATTACTTTTATTTAAATTGTAGAAAATACCTATAGTTTACATTTCCCAGTAAAAACATTTTCCTTTTCTTCATGAGCTATCAAAGTGCTTTAAGAACGTGCTAACGCCAACTTAAATTTCCAAATTCAGACTCCTATTCAAGTAGAAATTATTGTATATATACGTTTTTGAAATAAAGTGTTGAAAAACATCTTCTATTTTTGAACGCTATTTTGGTTTGTGGTTAAGATGCAAAAACTCCTCACATTTAAAGACTATTTCATTAATTCTTCCTTCTTTCATGAAAACATACCCATTTTTAAGTTGAATCACTTAATTATAAGGACAAAACGACTTTATCGTCTTTTGGACATGGAAAACAGTTTATATAAAAGAAATTCACAAATGCTATTATAACCAAAATTCGCGTTCGTATTTTAAGGAGACGACAATATTTTTTCAGTGCACAAAGCTATTCACATCTACTATTTTAATTTAGTAATATCGTAATAACTTTAGAATATTATAATAACATAAAAAGGATAAACGAGTCAAATGATAATATTCCCAATAATTTACTGACAGTTTATCTAACAAATTTGTATGGTAATAGTAGATTTAAAGTTTACGATAACTTTTATGTATATAATGAAAAAACTTTACAACAAGGTGTATTTGCTACAAAAATGCCCGCATAATGGCTGGACTCATTATTAATGTTTCAACTGAGCTTTGAAATATGTGGAAACCCTTATACTTGCAGCAAGGCTTAGATAAAAACGCCGATTTATCCATATTTCAATAGAAACATGTCGAAAATAAAAAAAGCCAAAAATAGCTAAAAGGGTCATGACAAAAAGCCAGAAAAAAAGCTAAAAGCTAAATGCATTTTTTTCCCGCTAAACGTCTTCAAAAAAAGCCAATCTAGCGGGAAAAAAGCTAAATTGGCAACGCTGACCCTAAGCATCCCTGAAATTACAAACAAATCGTGGAACTTTTCTTCAAGCAATTCGGAGAAGTTTGGTCTAACTTTCAAAAGGTTGACAAGGGGGAAGTCCCCCTCTCCGTCCAAATATTAAAAAAGCAGGTACCCCATATTAACTTTGTAACGTCTCCCACGTCCTCTTTAAATTTCAAGTAAATCGGAGAATTTTTTTGTTATTATTGGTTTCTTTTTCAATCATTATTATTATTTTAAATTAAATTATTATCACTGTATGTACTTTAAAAAAAAGTCGGTTAAAGGGAATGTATCCCTCCCCGACTAAACAAAAGTCTTTGTCTGGATGTTAACCCCAACCTGAAAATTTCAAGCAAATCGGTCAACTTCGTTATAATTTTCAAACCGTTTGAGAGGATTCACTGTACTAATATCACGTACCGAATTCCAAACTAAACGGATGAAATTAGAACCCACACGAGGCTCTTGAGGCCAAATATGGGGGTTGGTGTATATGGGGCCTATATAATTATGGACCGATATTAACCAATTTTTGTTAGAGGTCATTTACTTATATCACGTACGAAATTTTAGTCGGATCGGATGAAATGTGCTACTTCCAGAGGATCCGGAAGTCAAACCTGGGTATCGGTTTATATGGGAGCTATATGTATATAATCATGGACCGTTTTGGACCAATTTTTGTCAAATTTTATTTTTATAGAAAATGTTGTTAAAATTTTATTTCTATAAAAAATTTTGTTAACATTTTATTTCTTTAAAAAATTTTGTTAAAATTTTATTTCTATAAAAAATTTTGTTAAAATTTTATTCTTAGAGAATATTTTGTCAAAATTTTATTTTTAGAGAAAATTTTGTTAAAATTCTATTTCTATAGAAAATTTTGCCAAAATTTTATTTTTTATAGAAAATTTTGCCAAAATTTTAAATTTAAAGTTTTGTCGGATGTCAACATTTTATTTCCAATGAAAATTTTGTTAAAATTTTATTCTATAGAAAATTTTGTCAACATTTTATTTCTATAGAAAATTTTGTCATAATTTTATTTCCAAAAAAATTTGTTAGAATTTTATTTCTATAGAAAATTTTGTTAAAATTTTATTTCTATAAAATTTTTGTCAAAATTTTATTCCTAGAGAAAATTTTGTCAAATTTTTATTTTTAGAGAAAATTTTGTCAAAATTTTATTTCTATAGAAAATTTTGTCATAATTTTATTTCCAAAGAAAATTTTGTTAAAATTTTATTCTATAGAAAATTTTGTCAAAATTTTATTTCTATAGAAAATTTTGTCATAATTTTATTTCCAAAAAAATTTGTTAGAATTTTATTTCTATAGAAAATTTTGTTAAAATTTTATTTCTATAAAATTTTTGTCAAAATTTTATTCCTAGAGAAAATTTTGTCAAATTTTTATTTTTAGAGAAAATTTTGTTAAAATTCTATTTCTATAGAAAATTTTGCCAAAATTTTAATTTTATAGAAAATTTTGCTAACATTTTATTACTAAAGTTTTGTCAAAATTTTATTCTATAGAAAATTTTGTCAAAATTTTATTTCTATAGAAAATTTTGTCATAATTTTATTTCCAAAGAAAATGTTGTTAAAATTTTATTCTATAGAAAATTTTGTCAAAATTTTATTTCTATAGAAAATTGTGTCATAATTTTATTTCTAAAGTAAATTTTGTCAAAATTGTATTTCTATAGAAAATTTTGTCAAAAATTTTATTTCTAAAGTAAATTTTGTCAAAATTTAGTCGGATCGGATGAAATGTGTTGATTCCAGAGGATCCGGAAGTCAAACCTGGGTATCGGTTTATAGGGGGGGCTATATATAATTATGGACCTACACGGACCAATTTTGTTTGAGAGCATATACTAGCATAACGTTTCAAATTGCAAACGGATCGCATGAAATTTACTCCTTCCAGAGGATCCGGAAGTCAACTCTGCACTGAAAAAATATTTACGTGATATTAATGATTACGCAACCTAAATTTTAGGAAACGAAATAGGAAGCGAAATTCCTTTAATATAACGAAATTTTAATTAATATAAAGTTTATAATCATTGCTTCAAAAATTTTTTTCATTAAATTTAGGACACAAATTTTGTAAATTTGCGTCCCTTCGTTAAAGTGGCATGTCTTTGAACTAAGGCTAATTTTCCGTGAAGTAAAGAAATACATTTTTGATTTAAAGAAATTGTCCTTAAATTAACTGAAATATTGAAACTTTAGATCTAAGATAAAAACGCTTCAAATATAGGCTAAGACTTATTTTGAGGATGTAGCGTCTTTGGTTTAAAGTTTTCTTTGGAATTCAGAAAACATTTTTTACTTTGAAGTATCTGTTATAATTTGGATTTTTAAACTGGAATTTGTTTGTACGTGAGTACCTTTATTAATAAACCGCGAAAATAGAATGAAAATTTAATAAATAAGATCTGATTCATAATTTTAATTTTATTGGTCCTAAATTTAAAGCCAGATAGGTCGCTAAAAATTTCTTTATTTTAAAGAAGCCGCATCTTTGGCTCGGAATCAATACCAAAATCTTTAAAGGAATGTCAACATCTTTGGATCCAAGTAAACTTTTTTTGAGTGTGGGTATCGGTTTATACAGGGCCGATATATGTATTCATGGAACGATTTGCAAAATTTTTGTGCACGGTTTTTAGAGGGCACATATGTGCATAGATTGTTTCTTCGGAAGTTAGAGTGATATCAAGAGACGTGCGGACGGACGGACATCGCTAGATCGACATAAAATTTCACCACGACCCAGTGTATATATACACTTTATGGAGCCTGAAGCCAATATTTACAAAAGGAATGACAAATTTAATATACACCCATCCTATGATATAGGGTATTAAAAGTCCAAAAAATCAAAAAGAAAAAAATTGTGATTACTGAAAACTGTTCTTGTTTTTATCAGTGGTCGTTTATTTCTCCTCAGTGCTGGTGATTTTGATGGTCCTCTTCAAGGGGGTCACAGCATTAGCAAACTCGACTATGAGATTTTTTTTTTATTAAATTAAAAATTAATTTAATGATTTCAAAAAATAAATGTAATTTGGAAACATATTGATTGTATCGAAATTTCTAAATTAATAATGATTTATATCCAAACATATTATATTTAATAAAACTCGACTGTCTACCATGTAACAACCTTTAAATGATTACTGCGACTACACTCAATAAAAGGTTTACTCGGATCCAAAGATTTTCACCTTCCTTTAAAGATTTTGGTATTGATTCCGAGCCAAAGATGCGGGTTCTTTAAAATAAGGAATTTTTTTGGCTTTTTCTAGCGTTAAGTCTACACAGAAAAAATTTCACGAACATTTTTCCAATTAAAATCTTAATTGAGTTTTAAAAAATATTCAATTAAAAATTGATTCAACAAATTTTTTAATTGAAATAAAACGCAATCTCACAAATTAATAGTATCAATTTATTTTTTAATGGGGTCAATTAATTTTTAATTAACTGTCAATTAATTTTTAACTGATACTATTATTTCTGTGCTTGAAGACATTTCAATTAAAAAATTAATTGGATCAATTAATTTCGTGATTGAATCAGAAAATTTTTTTTGTGTGTGTAGGATCTATAAAATTAAAATTAGGATACAGATCTCATTTATCGAATTTTCATTCTATTTTTCCGGTATATTAATAAAGCTATTCACGTACACAGAAAAAAATTCACGAAATTTTTTCCAATTAAAATCTTAATTGAGTTTTAAAAAATATTCAATTAAAAATTTAATTGAATCAACAAATTTAGCATAAAGGACCCAAAATTGAGTTATCTCTCCCAGCCAGATCTATACTAAAGGCTGTGGAAAGATTCATTCGCCCGAATCGAAACATGTACAGTATAGATTTGTATCTGGCGTTTTCTTTTCAATGACTCTATTAATCATGTTCCTTAATCTAAATCTGTCCATAAAGCTCGATTAATAATTGTAAAATTAGAACAAATTTTTTAATTGAAATAAAAATCAATCACACAAATTAATAGTATCAATTAAATTTTTAACTGAATCAATTAATTTTTAATTGAATGTCAATTAATTTTTTAATTGATACTATCATTTCTGTGATTGAAGACACTTCAATTAAAAAATTAATTGGATCAATTAATTTCGTGATTGAATCAGAAAAATTTTTTTTTGTGTGTACAAACAAATGCCAGTTTAATAATCCAAATTATGACAGATACTTCGAAGTAAAAAATATTTTCTTAATTCCAAAAAAACTTTAAACCAAAGATGCTAAATCACCAAAATAAGTCTTAGCCTATATTTGAAGTGTTTTTATGTTAAATCTAATGATTCAATATTTCAGTTCACTTACGGACGATTTCTTTAAATCAAAAATGTGTTTCTTTACTTTAAGTAAAATTTGCCTTAGTTTAAAGACATTCAACTTTAACGAATGTGTACCCAAAATGTGTACCCTAAATTTAATGAAAAAAATTTTTTGAAGCAAATTAAAATATCATTATTTTAAAGAAATTTGCCCTTAATATTTTGTAAATTGCGCATCCTAATATTTAGTTTGCATAATCTTTAATAGCATGTAAATAATTTTTTCAGTGTATATTCACAAATGTTTTTCTAGACTTAAAGTGTATGATTACGTGGAAAAAAAATGAAAACGTTTATGATAAATTATTTACAACATTTTAAAACAAATCCAAAATTGTTTAATAATTAATTAAAGAAATACAAAAATTTTCCATACATTTTCGTTTCGTTTCCACCATCTCAGTATACAGTCGACGAAAATTTATGACATTTCTTGTGAGATACATTGCCTCTGCATGAATGAAGCTATAAGTTTTCCTAATAATTCAACCTTACCTGAGTGGGACAGTGGGGGCATATATGCGGCAGGCTCTCTGGCTGGTTGGTTGGCAAACACTATTCGACATTTTTCATCATTACTTTGTATATGTTCATTAGTTCACTTTGTTTATGGTATTTTGCTGTTGTTTTTGTTGTTCATCTTTGTTGATATCTTGTAAATGATGTTACATTGATTCTATCTCTCTCTCCTCTCTCCTCAATTGAAAGATTAACGCAATAGGAAGATCTCTCAATATATGGCAACCTGTATGGCATAGTAGGGCGTTCTAGAGAGAGAGCCGTAGCAGAGAGCCATATTCGTTTTTTGCCATTTTTTATATTTGCTTTTTTTTGCTTGAAGAATACTCAAATATAATTTTAATTTTTTTTTTGCCTTAATGATTTTATTTTGTTAAAATTTTCTTCTGTTTTTGTTGAGATTCTTTCTCCTGTATGGATGGCTCTGGGTGCCATTAACGCGCATTTTTCGATTTCTTTGACGTAAATCTGTTTGCCGAAGCGAAATAATAAAATACAACAGCAACAACAAAATAATAATAAACACCAAAAGCCAAAAAAAAATTAAGAATGAACTGAACAAAATAACATAGTATCTTGCTAATTGTGAAGGTCGTTTACGTATGCATTGGACGATAAGGATGGATGTTTAAAGGCGAAAGGCTTAAAGACAAATCGACTTAATTTTTAAAATAGCAAAAAAAAAAAACGTTTTCGATATTTTCTTCATCCACTCATTTGGAATATTTCAACTTAGGAAATTTTGAGTTCTATGAGTTGAAGATATAAAATGTGATGAGGGGTCTTTCTGGAGTCTATATCAAAAAATAAAACCATACAAGGACAAAAACTCTCATTACCAAGTAATCTTGGTGGTAATCTATTTCAAAAATTGGTAAATGCTTATTATTAAATGGAAAAGTTACTTTTGCATGGACATGTTCTATAAATTTCAGATATTAAATCGATTTAA
This sequence comes from Haematobia irritans, assembly GCF_050003625.1. Classification (NCBI taxonomy): domain Eukaryota; kingdom Metazoa; phylum Arthropoda; class Insecta; order Diptera; family Muscidae; genus Haematobia; species Haematobia irritans. The sequence goes on along the minus strand of NC_134401.1, from coordinate 36,374,881 downwards.
ATTCGCTCATTAAAAAAAAAACACGAAAATTTCAAGAAATAAATAAACAAAAAAACCAAATAAAATATAATTAATTTAAAAAACCTATATCCACTCAGGGTTCGAACCCAGACCACGAGATGCGATGTGGATTGTTAGCCGGATGTTTTACATGGTAGGACTTAGGAAAAAAGTGGTGTTTGCTAACCGAAATCTCTCGTTGAGGGTAAGTCATTATTTCTAAGCAGAAGGTATTGCTGGCAGTAATGACTTACGAACTTACGATAATGAGTTTTTCACCTCAACTACTTACCAAGGAGATTAGCTGGGATACATTAATATTTTTTTTATATATATGCAACTTAGTTTATTGTGATATTTAACATCGTATTTCTTCCTCTTTTTGTGTATTGAAGTTTTAGTGCATATACATATTTTGTTAAAATAGAAAAATGTAAGTAATACCTTATTATTAATATCTGACAGATGGCTATATTAATAGAATTTTCTCTGATGTATTCTTATATTTCCAATTTTTAATTATAAAGCAAAACATTAAATATATATTTATGGAAAACATCGGGAAAATGAACTATACCCTTTTATTCCCTGCGCGCTACACTGTGGAACAGGGTATTATAAGTTAGTGAATACGTTTGCAGAAGGAGACGAGATAGACATAAATACATATGTGTATTTGACAATAATGCCCAGGGCCGGCCTCTAATTCGATCTAGCTATGTCCGTCTTTCTGTGATCATATTTTTGTAATAGAACTCTAGGTCGCAGTTTTGGTTCCATCAACTTCACTTTTTTTTATTTTATTTTATTTTTTTTTTTGGCACAAGTATCTATTTTAGTTCAGTATAGAACTCAATTGATTTTTGAAGAAATCGAATCAGATTTAGATATAACTCCCATATATATCTTTTGTCCGATATGCCTTTATATGGCCCCAGAAGCTAGAAGAGTTTTATCCTGACTTGCTTTAAATTTTGCCCACGGATTACAACTGATAGTGTAGTAAAGTATGCCAAATTTAATTAGTGAAATCTTTTCAAATTTAGATGTAGCTTCCATATCATTCGCCCGATTTACTCTCATATGACCACAAACGCGAAAGTTGTAATTCCATTTACGTGAAATGGGAAGTTCACAGAAGAATATATCACCAAAATATTCCCATTTTAAAAGTTGATTGAAGTTGAAAACTTTTTCAATTAAAAAATTAATTGATACAATTAACCTTTTAATCAAACTAGAAACATTAAGTCAATGATTCACATTTTTTAAATTTTCAATAGAAAAATTAATTGGACCAATTAACTTTCAATCAAATTCTGAAGAGTAAGACAGTTAAAAACGTATGGGTTTTTTTTTAATGCTAAATTAAAAAAAATAAAAAAATAATTAAAAAATTAATTGACTTTTGCAATCAACATCAATTAAAAATTTAATTGAATCAATTATAAAATTAATTGAAATTTGCTAATGAGATCAACTGTGATCGATACTATCATTTTCGTGATTGACGACATGTCAATTAAAAAATTAATTGGATCAATTAATTTTGTGATTGAATCGGAATTTTTTTTTTTGTTTTGAAATGGGAAGTTGCCTAAAAATGGCTTTAGATTTAAATATTTCCCATATTTTTTTACTAACATTGAAGTATTTGATATGGTATAGAAAATGTAGATCTACAAAGTGGTGCAGTGCAAGGGATATTATATTCGGCTCCGTCCGACTTTAGACTTGTTTCAAATTTAATTTTTGTCAAAACAACATGTTAAAGTATCTATATTATGTTTGTTTTATGTGATTGGTCAAAAGTTCTATAAGCAAGTTTTTATTGTTAAAAAAATTCTATAAAAATTGTTTCGTTACTAAAAATTTTCAATTTCAATTTTTTTTTTATACTTTCGGAAAAAATGTTTTTTTTTTTTTTGTTAAAAATTTTCTATCAAATTCTGTTGTTGGAAAATATGTTCTATAAAAATGTTTCGTTCGTAATAATTTTCTACAATATAAAAAAAATCGTTATCGGTATAAATATTCTATAAAAAAATGTTTCTTTGTAAAAAATGTTCTATAAAAATATTATCACGATGATGAAAATTTCCCACAAAATGCAAAATTATTTAGTACGTGAAAATCAACAATATATAAATTAAGTCGGGTTTTCCTTTTTGCTATCGTTGGATGGCCAATATTCGATGGGAAAATTGCAAGGGTTGTAACGACACCAAGCAAATATGGCCCCATTTAAACTTAAACCGCACACTAGATATGCTAGTGTTCTCAAGGCGTCAGATAGCACTCCTAATATCTGCTATAACGGGTCGCTGCCTGATAGGCGAATTTGCAAAAACTATAGGTGCGAAGTATAATGACTATTGTATAAGCTGTCATGACGTGGAGGAAAAGGAATCAATTAAACACCTCTTGTGTGATTGTCCTGCTTTTTGTGTAAGGCGTAAGCGAATTTTAGGAGCATATAGCTTTAGATTACTGGCTGACCTGGAAAACGTTAACTTAAGCAGTTTGTTAATGTTTTTGGAGCAATCTGGTTGGTTCCACAAAAGTTAATAATAGAGAATGTTCAGTGGTTAAGACTAGAAGTGCCCATATGTAATAGGTACTTTTAGTTAAATGTGGTATCACAATGGACTGAATAGTCTAAGTGAGCCTGAAATTTAATCGGGCTGCCACTTTAACCTAACCTAACCTAACATCGTTGGAAAGGTCTCGTGAGGTTTATAGCAAAGAAAATTCAAGAAGAGTTTCTACGGAAAAGCGGGAAGATCTTTTTTTATATACAGCGCCATCTCTGATGCAACTCCAGAACGCACGAACCGATTTCCACCGTTTTGCATTCGTTGGAAAGGTCTCGGGCTCAATGGGGTTTATAGCATGAAAATTCAAGAAAAGTTTAAACGGAAAAGCGGGAAAATCTTTTTTTTACATACAGCGCACATTACAAAAATTTATAATTTGAATTCATCGCAGTTGCTTTGTTATGAAATAATTTTATTTTTTCACATGAAAAATGTTTGGAAAACGTAGAGGGTAATCATGTGGTGAAAATAGGGTACCACATTTTTTTGATATCTTGTGGGGGAGGGAGACATCCACCTTGCCCGCATTTTTCAAAATTGGGCCAAAACTCTCCGATTTGTGTGAAATTTCCAAGGAAGGTTAGGGGGCGATGTCTTTACAAAGACCCGCTACTTTATTTTTCGATATTTGGTCGCGGAGGTGGACAACCCCTTTATACGATTTTTGTTTAAATTAAAAACAAAAAACAATAATGCTCTGATTTACTTGAGATTTACAGAGAACACGCCGTGAGGTTATGAATTTATTATGGGTACCCAATTTTTAAATATTTGGACGGGAAGGGGGACCTCCCCCTTGCCCGACCTTTTGAAAATTGGAACAAAATTATCCGATTTGCTTGAAATTTTCAGGGAAGGTTGAATAATGCGTCCAGGCAAAGAACAGCTACTTAAGTTTTCGATATTTGGTCGAGGAGGGGGTCTCCCCGTTGTCCGCCTTTTTTTTTAAAAGTACAGAGAAAAAACTAAAATTTGCCGACTTACTGAAATTTTACGGAGAACTTGGGGGAGATTATGAAATTTATATGACGTATATGCTTTTTTAATATTTGGTCAGGGAAAAATAAAAGGGCACAGGTAGACCTCATTTCTCCTCATGTACATACCGTGAAATAATTAAACTGTTCCTATTTTAATGGATATCTGATTTTGAGATATTCGGAAGGGAAGAGCGGCCTCCCCTTGCTCTGCTGTTTATAAATTGGGCTTATAATTTGTTTGAGTTTTTTGAGACGTCTACATAATGTACGCTATATCATTTTTCGATATTGGGACGGGGAGGGAGACCTCCTCTAAAACTAAAAAAAACTAGAATTCTCAAGTTTACTTTAAACTTACAAAGGTCGTAGGGGAAGGTTATGAAATCAATATGGTTTACCATCTCCTTGCCCCACACTATGAAACTTGAAGGAAAGTTTACAGATTTCCTTGGAATTTGCAGAGAAAATGATGTGTCTTTACAAAAAATAGAGCAAAATCTAAAAAAAAATAGAGCAACATCTCCGATTTACTTGAATGATTTTTCGATGTCTGGTTGGGGAAGGGGAATAGTGAAGTTGGGTAGTTTGTGAACTTACGATATCGTGAATTTACGGTATCTGGTCGGGGAGGAACGAAGGAGAGACGGTTCCCTTTTGCCCGATTTTTTGCAAATAGAAAGTAGAGGATTGTTGTACATAATTTTATGATTTTTCCACAGGCTTCTGCCAGACTTTTTAAAGTAAAAAACTTAAATTTACACAGGCAAAGTAGAGGGTGCTTCATTTTCCGGTATATATTTGGGAAACGCATGTTCTCCGTGTCCAACACTTTAACAATTAACGTTTGTTCATGGTCAATTTTTAAGTACTTTTCCTTTTTCCGATTTATTGGACGGTATTTTGAGGAGAAGTATACCACCCCTTGACAACCCACGCTTGAAATTCACAGGAAATGTAGAAGATTGTCCAACGATTTGAATTCACAACAATTAAAAAACAAAAAAATGGTTGAAAGGGAAAACCCCCTACCCGACGTTTGTTAAGCCGATCCGTTTTACATCTGCATAAACGCCCTATTTCTGTATATAAACGAAAAAGCAAGTAATCCGATTTTTTTTAATGTGTGTGGAAACCATGGAGTGATTAATCAGTACTTCAGTTTTTGTACCAGACTTCCCCTAACCCTACTCTTTAAGAGTTCAAATCTTTTCGAATTTGTTTTCAGATCGAAGGATATGGTTGACTAAGTTAAAGAAAATATGATTCGGGGGTTACGCTAGTTTTTCATAGTTAAAATTGTTCTCTACAAACTTTTTGTTAAAAAAAAATTATTGGCGAAACCAACAATCGTTTGTCTGTGAAAGTTTATTTATAGGCAATTTTTTGATCATAGTTTTTTTTTTTTAGAAAATCATTTGCTAGTCAAAATACATATTTTTGATGAAAATTGTCCAAACATGGTTGGTCCTGAAAAATTTGTATTGACATTTTTCTAGTGAAACATTTCTATTTACGAAAGATTTCTGCTGACAATTTTCTATGGAAAATTAAGCATTGGTGAAGATTTGTCTTGGTTACCATTATTATCGGAGAAACCATCAACAGAAAAAAAATTCACGAACATTTTTCCAATTAAAATCTTAATTGAGTTTTAAAAAATATTCAATTAAAAATTTAATTGAATCAACAAACTATTTAATTTAAATAAAAATCAGTCACACGAATTAATAGTATCAATTATTTTTTTAATTGACTGCCAATTAATTTTTTAATTGATACTATCATTTCTGTGATTGAAGACATTGCAATTAAAAAAATAATTTGTAAATTAATTTCGTGATTGAATCAGAAAATAATTTTTTGTGTGTAGTGAATATTTTCCATATTTTTGGTAGAATACTTTGTTAAAAAAGTGCTAGAAGTGTTCCTTCTAAAAGTTCTACAAAAAATGTTTCTTTTGATGAAAATGTTATAAAAATGTTTGTTTTTTTATTTTTATAGAACAATATGTAAATTTTTTTCACAAATTTTTTACAGATTTTGATTTGCTCGTCATTCTCAAAATAATAATTCACCGGAGGAAATTTTTGCAATGAAAATTATCACTTGAAGTATATTTTCTATTAGCAATCGTTTAAAGGCGAAGATGGTTGTGTTAATTTTGAAAATATTGCTGTACTTAAATTTGCTTTATATATCATGGGTATTATTTAAATTTCAAAAAAAACTAGTTTAATGTCAAGGTTGGTGAAATTATAATATATTTCCTCTATTAATGCCTAGAGATATATAAAGTGGCATATTTATCGGGAAATTTGTTGTATTGTTCAGTGTTGGGGAAAAAGGTTGAAAAATGTCGCTTTAGCTATATCGTCTCCATTCCGACTGGCGCCCCAATTCCCGCCTACTTTTTTTTAGCATGTCCAATGTCTCTGGCTGCCCATGTTTATTGTTTGAATTCCCTTTTAAACGTTGGTGTTTGTCTTTCTTTTTTTCAGACAAAGCGCACAAAACTTTTCTACATTATTTTTGTTGTTCAATTCTGCTATTTGGTTTAATATTTATTATTAAAATTTGTTCAAACATATTAAAACGTTCGAAACGCCCACGTATATATGCGTTTTATTTTTGTTTGTCCGTATGCCGTAGTTGATCTCCCGTTGGCATACAAAAAAAACGCCGTAATGAAAATCCATGCGTATTCGAAAATTTAGGTGTGCTGGTGATGGTTTTGGTTATTGAGGATGATGGAGGAGGTACGATTTAATATCAGACCGAAAGAAGATAAACGGCTATATTCACAAAATATTCACGGCATGTGATGTTTTCACAGGAATTTTCAATTTGTAATAATTAATAAAAATAACATTCACTTATTTTAATTTTATGAATAAATAATTTGCAAACCACTAAAAGTGCTCGCTCGCTGTACTTTAGATATTGGTGTGTGAATAATGTTTTTGTTGTTGTAGTTGTGGATTCTTCTTGACCAAGTCCATAGAATGCATAAAATGTTTTTTTGTATTTGTTGATGTTTTGTAGGGGTGGGGGGACATAAACAAATGACAAAAATGAAAATAGCATTAATTAAATCACATAGAGGTTTTTTGTATAAATGGTGACGTATACGTTACAAGAGCTTCTTTTTATAATTACGTTACGTATACGCTATGGTGAGCTGGACGAGAGTGTGGACGAACAGGTACTTTCCAAATTGGGTAGATTTTGTTCCGTGAATGGTGAACAAACTTGGACATTTAATGGGTAACTTACAGAAATTTTGAGATTTTGTTGGTGATTTATAGAAATCTGTTCACTATTAAAAACAGCTTCTCTAAGTCACACGAACTCTTTCGTTTGAAAAAAAAATTCCAAAAAAAAAATGAATTTTTAACACAAATACAGCGAATTTTGCTTTTATTTCGAATGGGATACCAAACATTTCTTTCTACTTTTCAAATGGGTCCTAAAAAATGCAATTCCCCAACCCAAAAAAGAGGGCCATCATGGTCGTGGCAAAAGTCTGTATTTTTCCATGAAATCTAGTCAACAATTGGCTGGCTATAGAGCCCTGATTTGAGGACAAAGCTAGAACAAATACTGGCAACACTGAGTACTGCTATGAATGTGTGTTACAAAATCTAGGGCTTCCTCTCTATCTCTCAGTCTCCAACGACAATACAGAAGAAGACACAGCCTGGTTCTCTGAGAGAGTGAGAAAACCAACGTCAAGGTGTAGAGGGCTATTAGAAAAATTTGCTTTATGTGTCAATTTTTTTCAAGGCAACTCTGCCCAGGAATTAATTAAAAAAGCAAACACAATAAATATTCACTTCATTATGCACAGAAAAAAATTTCACGAAAAATTCAATTAATTTCGTGATTGAATAAGATTTTTTTTTTGTGTGTGCATGCACTTTTTATTTTCATTATCTATCAATATAGAAGAAGACGCAGCCTGATTCTCTGAGAGAGAGAAATCAAATGTCAAGGTGTAGAGGGCTAACATATGAGAAAAATTTGCTTTATGTGTCAATTTTTTCCAAGTTCTGCAGCAATAAATATTGGGGTTATCATATATATACTTTCGATTTTAATTTTCTATCATCGTTTTGGTATTGTGTTGTGGTTTTTAATTCAGAAATTTATGAAAATCACAAATATTATTGATATTTTACGACGCAAACGGCATTACATTTAAAAACACATCGACGCCAACTTCATGATATTATGTTGACAGAGACCTCCGGTGCTTCAGTTTTATTATGTGTAAACTGTGTCTTCTTCTAGATTAACTTTGCAGTCTCTGGTTACCAGTATGTTGTTGGCTCTTGTCTCCAAATTGCGACGCTTTCGTCCCCAAAAATTTCCAATTTCAATTAAAATTACTCACAAAAATTGCCAATAAAGTTTTAACGTAAAACTAATAAACAAATAGGCTCTTTTGTAGGAAATCAGTAATAATTTAACATTTAAAAAATAATTTTAAAATTGAAAAAATTAAAAATAATTTTTGTCATACCAACCCGCAAGGCTGCAGTAAGATAAAGATTTCGAAACACAGAGCGGTAATCGTCTCTCAAATTCTCGAGAAATGAATATGAGAGTTCGATCACCATGTATTTATGAACGAAGATTTACTTCTAAATACCCAAGTAATAAAATTGGATGTTAGATCAATATGAATGTTATCTCCATGTGCCACTTGCACCCTAATGCCTGCCCTGGAATAAAGAATAAAAATTTCTTTTTAAATGTTGACAATTCTCTTGCCTTCTTCAGTTTTCATGGAAACGTGATTTATTATTTTTATTTATTTATTCATTCATTCAAAATCCAAAAATTTATAAAACTTTCCCACCAAGCCCCCTAGTCCTCATCTCAAAAATTTCCACGAAAAAATATCCCCAATACTGGCAACACTGCTGCTTACACCATATTGCTGATGATATTCATATTTACAACTAGGTACAGTAAAGCACAGACGTCTTGGCACACCAAACAATTTTTTTTTAAACCACATATTTAAAGTGATATGAAGCTATTTTAAATTAAAAAATATTTTAATTTGGAATGTAACTGCATTAAGAATCTACGTCATTTTTTATTTTAGAAGAAAAAAATCTTCTATCTATATTTAAATTATAACAAATTAAAAAAGGCACACTTTTTGAGGAACAAAAGTATTGGCCAATGTAGTACCAAATTTGTTTTTTGGTACTTTTAGTTTTGGGCATTACTTTTTGTTTCATTACCCTCAAAAAAAAAATCGCTTCTGTAACATATACCCCAGGCTAGGCTATTTCTAAATTAATATATGTTTGCATCTAAACATATTATATTTACAAACAGTTTATGTCCCAAACATAATATGTTCTAACATATTAACATATATGTCCCAAACATGTTATGCTAATTTATGAAAATTATATGCTTGCAGTTAAAAATATTGTGTTAAAAATTTGAGTCCAAACATATAATTTTTACACCCAAACATATGCAAAACAGTCTTTTTCGTCCGTGATAACAGCATCAAACAGTCTAGACAATGAATGGACTAGTTTTTTGGTTTATTTGCACCTATATTCCCCCATTATTCCATCCACACTATACCAAATTTCATCAAAATCGGATAATAATAGAATACTGCAAACAACAAATACATGGCCAGGCGAACCGACACCAACGGCTAAACCGGCTCAGTTGTGAGTCGAACGGTTTATACATATTTTATGGAGCTTAAAATCAATATATCTGGTAGGCACATATTTCGCAGTTACCCTGATCACTATGTTTTTTAGGATGCTGTGCCAATACTTATGTTTGGCACTGTATATTTGGAACTTAGCTAATAAATCAAATATAATAAAATATTGTATCAATTAGATTAAAATTCTTTAAGAGGAGAAATAATATTGCATTATTTATCCGTTATATTTTTGATAAAGCTAATGTTGTTCTTATTTCTTATTTCTTTTTTTAGGGTATGTAAAAATTTCTAAAATATCTGGTAAGCTTTAGTTCTAAGTAATATTATCGATTTTTCCCCATTATTTTACTACTAGTTTAAGTATTTTTAAAATATATGAAATTAATATAATTGGAGAAATCGAGTCGGCCGATCCTGGTATATCTTTTCCATAATTTCAGCGAATTTTTCAACGATAGGTCGACCAGAGCGATGTCGAAATTCCCAAACTGAAGACTATTAATAGAGTTGTTCACCAACAGTTAAAAGTCAGTTTAAAAATTCAAATTAGAAAATATTTAAAATTAAACATTGCTCTCTTAACCCTTAAATGCCCGCTGTATCTTTTAAGATACAAACAGAAAAAAATTCGTACGTCTTAAATTTTTGACCGAATTCTGAAATCAAGTTTGATGCATTTAAAATATCATAACGCTATTTAAAAAATATATTTTTGTGGTAAGTTTGTAGTCCTTCTGAGTAATCTGCAGTCAAAATTGAAAATCCAATTTTGACAAAAAATCAAAGAAATTATTTTGCTTCCGATTTGTATTATTTACCAGAGATGATAAAAATATCTATATTCTCTAAATCAAATTGTTTATTTGTAAATAAAACCTTAGTTAAATGAAACACTGTATTTTTAAGATACAACCATTATTTAAAAAAATACACAATTTTTCATGTTAGCCTGATACTGAAACAGACAATTAACGTCCAACTGCATGATATCTTGAGATACAATTATTTATTATTCGAGCTTTATGGACAAATTGGATTAAGGAACTTGATCAATAGAACCATTTAAAAGAAAACGCCAGATACAAATCTATACACGCCTATAGGCTCGAATAATAATTAATTGTAAATTAAAAAAAAACACAACTTTTTTTTGAAAAATATGTTGTATGCACATGTTCCTTTTTAACCATTTTGTATATTTTATATTTTTTTCGTAGAAATCGGTGATCTTGTGCATTTAAGTATTAAGTTTATTTTAAATCATACAACATGGCATTAAGGGGACATGCCACATTCCGATCTTATGCTAAGTTCCTATTAACAGCGTGTAGCGCCATCTTTTGCTTATTTATATGATTTATGGAATATATAATTAAAAGCCGCTATCTTTGATAATAACTGAGACATTTGGCACACAAAGTACTCAATGCAAGTTGCGTGATATTTGGTTTTTTTTTGTTTGTTATCCACTATCGCAGATAATGATACCATGATATGGGAAACCTGAATATGTTGACATATTTGCTTTAAGAATAACATAAAATTTATGATGTCAATGGCTTGTCAGCTTCATTCATTAGGTTTTGTTTTGCATAATATATCCCCCGGCCCCAAAACTCTTCTAGAGGTATTCCCCAAATCAATCAAAACAAACCAACAAATATACTCTCGCTCTCCCACACCCAAATGGTTTCTCTTTTAGTGGCAAACACATATGTTGATGTATGTGTGTATTATTCTCAGAGAAATACTCACGTACACACATCTACTTTGTAGGTTGATAAAAACACACAATTGTTGATTTTCGCTCTTTATTATTCCTTTTTCACCTTATCCACCCCCATAGTAATCATAACCATTAAGAATAAAACAAAATCGAAAATGAAATATTTTTGTACTGGTCTTCATATTATTATTATTATAGATATCGTTGCTGTTGTTGTTGTTGTTGTCATTATACTTTCTTTATTCTTTCCAAATGCTCGCAACGTCTTGGTGTTTTTTGTGCTGAGCGAAATTTCCCTCAGTTTTCCCTAAGCATTTAAACCGTTGACAACACTCAAAACGCAAAAAAACCGTTGAAACGGAAAATTTATTCGTAGAAAATATTCGTGAAATTTCTTCTATGAAATAATAATAGATAATGGTCAAATGAAATAAATACTTGGCTGAATACAAAGTTTCTGGTGAAAAATTTACTTGTGTGTGCCGCGTATATACGAGAAGAAAAAGTAATTTTTGTTTTTATAAATACTTGATATATATATTGTTCGAATACTTGATTGTTTTTGAAACGACATATAAATTAATTACAAATACATATCTATCTAATGGGGTTTACTGTTGGTAAAAAAAGAGCTAAATAAATTTTACAAAATGTGCATTTTTTATGATATAATTTTCGTTAAAAAATATTAATATCAGATTAGAGTGAAGAAGTGGCGAAAAAAAGTAGTGAAATCTTATAGATAAGCTATATAATAAAAAAGTAGAAAATAAAAATACAAACAAAATTAATTTTACAATAACAAAAATATGTATATTAACAAAAATAAATTAATGATAATGCATGAAAATTTCATGTAATACTTGGAAATAAACATAAAAAATATTGAATTGAAAAAAAATCGACATTGTAATTATTCAAAAATCTAAAAAAAATCTAAACAAACCACATAAAAAATATAAAGCTATACGAATCTAATTAATTATATTCTAAAACTAATATTAACAAATACCAGTGTAAAAATATCGATAACGTCTCAAAAATAAAAATTTATTTTTTTTGTTAATAAATTCTTCAACTACTGGGAAACTTGTGAAAAATCAAATATAAAGTGCTTAGTCCAGTTTATTAAAAAACAAATCAATAAATAAAATAATTGTTTATGAAAAAAATATCACTAAAGTCAACACAATAAAATTCATTTTTTGGTTTTGTAAATATCATGCCTGTTTTAGAAAATGTAAGTTTACTAGTGTTTTATAAATATATCAATTAAAAATTCTATTAGAACTGTGAATAATATTAGCAATAAGGTGAATAAAACTAACAATTTTCATTTAATAATTATTAATTATAATTACTGGTTGTAACAAGAAAACAAATACATATCGTAATAATATTAACCTATTCACCATAAATTATAAGTTTGACGCCGCTACACAACAAAAAAGTTAGTTTTATTAGGGTCCACAACTATTACAGTTTTGCATATGATAAAGTCCATTAGCAAACAAGTTATAACAAAATAGTGTGATACAGACAAAAAAACTAACGATCCTCTCGAACAAAGAAAAAAAACTCTTGGAAAAATGAAGCCAATGGATCAAAATTGTTTTCTAATGGTGCTAGTCTGATTTGAATTTTATCCTTTTTAAGACTCAGGAGAGGTAAATATTTATTTTAGAACTAGTACACGGAAGGAAGAATTTTCTTATGCGAGGAACGAAATTTTAGACACGCGAAGTTTTCTTTGTCTTCAAAAGCAAATAAAAGAGTTTGGAGACAATCGTTGCACCGCTTGTCATAAATTTGGCTCAATATATTTTTAAAGAAAATATTTTATAACTAAAAGCAATTTCGGTTGCATAAAATTTCGTTTCGGAGGAAAGTATTTTTTTGGTGTATTGATTCAAGGAATTGTACACTGGTTCTCTCTCTAAAGCTTGTTGTGAGGCCAAATATTTCTTTCCCTTAAAATACTAATGCGTTTTTTGCTTATAAAGAAGACTCATTTGTTTTTTTCCTTGTCCAAAAGTCGATAATGTTTTTGAATAAAGTCGTTTTGTCCATACCATTAAGTGATTCGACTTAAAAATGGGTATCTTTACCACGGTCGCAACAGTTGGTAGAATTCTACCAAAAATTGTAGATTTTTTTTTACTGTTTGGTAGATTGGTAGAATTCTTAATTTACAATTTTTTTTATAGAAATACAATTTTGACAAAATTTTGTATAGAAATTAAAATTTTGACATAATTTGTATAGAAATAAAATTTTGACCAAATTTTCCATATAGAACTAAATTTTTGAAAAAATTTTCTATAGAAATAAAATTTTGACAATTTTCTATAGAACTAATTTTTTTCGAAAAAATTTCTATAGAAATAAAATTTTGACAAAATTTTCTATGGAAATAACATTTTGACAAAATTTTCTATAAAAATAAAATTTTGACAAAATTTTCTATAGAAATAAAATTTTGAAAAAATTTTCTATAGAAATAACATTTTGACAAAATTTTCTATAAAAATAAAATTTTGACAAAATTTTCTATAGAAATAAAATTTTGACAAAATTTTCTATAGAAATAAAATTTTGAAAAAAATTTCTATAGAAATAAAATTTTGTCAAAATTTTTTTATAGAAATAACATTTCGATAAATTTTTCTACACACAAAAAATTTTTTCTCTGATTCAATCACCAAATTAATTGATCCAATTAATTTTTTAATTGAAATGTCTTCAATCACGAAAATGATAGTATCAATCACAGTTTTAATTGGGCATAGAAAAAATTCTTGATTAAAAAATTAATTGATTTTTTCAGCAAAATTCAATTAATTTTTTAATTGATTCAATTAAAAATTTAATTGATGTTGATTGCAAAACGCAATTAATTTATTAATTAAAAAAGGTAACTATTTTTAATTACTTAGTTAGATTGGCTTAGAGTTTTAATTTGAATTAACAAATGATTGTTTGAAATACATTTTTAATTAAAAAAGTAAAAAAATCAGCACTTTTTTTAACTGAATTAGTCTTCCGAATTTGATTAAAAAGTTAATTGTATCAATTAATTTTTTAATTAAACATTTTAAAAATTTCAATCATTGACTTAATTAACATAATGTTTCTATCATGATTAAAAAGTTAATTGTATCAATTAATTTATTAATTGAAAAAATTTTCAACTTCAATTAACTTTTTAATTGGAAATATTTTGGTGATATTTTTTTCTGTGTATAGAAATAAAATTTTGACAAAATTTTCTATAGAAATAAAATTTTAACAAAATTTTCTATAGAAATAAAATTTTGACAAAATAGAAATAAAATATATATAGAAATAAAATTTTGACAAAATTTTCTATAGAAATAAAATTTTGACAAAATTTTCTATAGAAATAAAATTTTGACAACATTTTCTATAGAAATAAAATTTTTACAAAATTTTCTATAGAAATAAAATTTTGACAATTTTCTATAGAGCTAAAATTTTGACAATTTCTTATAGAACTAATTTTTTTCACAAAATTTTCTATAGAAATAAAATTTTGACAAAATTTTCTATGGAAATAACATTTTGACAAAATTTTCTATAAAAATAAAATTTTGACAAAATTTTCTATAGAAATAAAATTTTGAAAAAATTTTCTATAGAAATAACATTTTGACAAAATTTTCTATAAAAATAAAATTTTGACAAAATTTTCTATAGAAATAAAATTTTGACAAAATTTTCTATAGAAATAAAATTTTGAAAAATTTTTCTATAGAAATAAAATTTTGTCAAAATTTTTTTATAGAAATAACATTTCGATAAATTTTTCTATAGAAATAAAATTTTGACAAAATTTTCTATAGAAATAAAATTTTAACAAAATTTTCTATCGAAATAAAATTTTGACAAAATAGAAATAAAATATATATAGAAATAAAATTGTGACAAAATTTTCTATAGAAATAAAGTTTTGACAACATTTTCTATAGAAATAAAATTTTTAAAAAAATTTCTATAGAAATAAAATTTTGACAATTTTCTATAGAGCTAAAATTTTGACAATTTCTTATAGAACTAATTTTTTTCACAAAATTTTCTATATAAATAAAATTTTGAAAAAATTTTCTATAGAAATAAAATTTTGACAAAATTTTCTATAGAAATAAAATTTTGACAAAATTTTCTATAGAAATAAAATTTTGACAAAATTTTCTATAGAAATAAAATTTTGACAAAATTTTCCATATAGAACTAAAATTTTGAAAAAATTTTCTATAGAAATAAAACATTGACAAAATTTTCTATAAAAATAAAATTTTGACAAAATTTTCAATAGAAATAAAATTTTGACAAAATTGTGTATAGAAATAATAATTTGACAAAATTTTCTATAAAAATAAAATTTTGACAAAATTTTCTTTAAAAAAAAGCTAAAATTTTAAAAAAAATTTCTATAGAAATAAAATTTTGACAATTTTTTATAGAACTAATTTTTTTCACAAAATGTTCTATAGAAATAAAATTTATACAAAATTTTCTATAGAAATAAAATTTTGACAACATTTTCTATAGAATTAAAATTTTTACAAAATTTTCTATAGAAATAAAATTTTTACAAAATTTTCAATAGAAATAAAATTTTGACAAAATTTTCTATAGAAATAAAATGTTGACAAAATTTTCTATAGAAATAAAATTTTGACAAAATTTTCTATACAAATAAAATTTTCTACAGACATAAAAAAAAAAAATCTAGTTAATGGCCTCAGTTGCTAAAGCTTCCCTCTATTTGCCCATACTGAAAAAAAATATATACGTGATGTCAAAGATTACGCAACCTCAATTTTACACTCTATTAAGGACAAATTTCTTTAAAAAAAATTAAATTTTAATTAAAAGAAAGTTTATAGTCTTTGCTTCAAAAAATGTTTTCATTAAATTTGGGACACACATTTTGAAAATTTGCGTCCCTTCGTTAAAGTTGAATATCTTTAAACTCAGGCAAATTTTCCTTAAGGGAAAGAAACATTTAAAGAAATCGCCTTTAAATTAACTGAAATATTGAATCTTTAGATTTCAACTATAGGCTAAGACTTGTTTTGGGGATGGTGCAATGGTTAGCAGTCCGCCTTGCATACACAAGGTCGTGGGTTCGATTCATGCTTCGACCGAACACCAAAAAGTTTTTTAGCGGTGGATTATCCCACCTCAGTAATGCTGGTGACATTTCTGAGGGTTTCAAAGCTTCTCTAAGTGGTTTCACTGCAATGTGGAACGCAGTTCGGACTCGGCTATAAAAAGGAGGTCCCTTGTCATTGAGTTTAACATGGAATCGGGCAGCACTCAGTGATAAGAGGGAAGTTCACCAATGTGATATCACAATGGACTGAATAGTCTAAGTGAGCCTGATACATCGGGCTGTCACCTAACCTAACCTAACCTAAGACTTATTTTGAGGATTTAGCATCTTTGGTTTAAAGCTTTTCTGGAATTAACCCTTTCACTACCGAAATAAACCTGATGTTAGAAACTTTAATTTTTCATCTGTTTTTACTAGTACTAACAGCATGTAGAACAAAAATTGTCATTTTGAGAACCTACCTCAATCAAGAGCTATATGAGCTTGTTCTAAAAAGTGGATTCTTGAATTGTGACCTAATGGTCTTACGAAAATAAGTTCTATTTGGCCTATAATATCTTTCAAAGTGTGAGAAAAAATACAAAAAAGATCCCGAAAAAGTATCAGCTATAGTTTTTGGGTGAATGTCCATTTACTAGAAACATACAGAAGAAAAATTGTCTCAAAATTCCATATTTTTCGTTTATTGTTAAAGAAGTTTATAAAAATGTATTTTAGTGCTCACCAATATAGAAAATATTTATAGCTTATTTATAGCCTGTACTTTAAACTAATATAAAAAAATAAATCGAAACTAAGTGGAAATATAGAATTTGGTGTCTTTTTCGAATGTCCTTCTAAGTGGACATAGGTAGTGAAAGGGTTAAGAAAATATTTTTTATTTCGAAGTATACGTCATTATTTGGATTTTTAAACTGGCATATGTTTGTAAGTGTTTTATTAATATAACGGAAAATCCTAATTTAAATTTTATAGATCCTAGATTTAAAGCCAGATAGGTCGCAAAAAAATTTCCTTATTTTAAAGAACCCGCATTTTTGGCTCGGAATCAATACTAAAAATCCTTAAAGGAAGGCCAAAATCTTTGGATACAAGTAAACTTTTTTTGAGTGCACATAATTCTTTAAAATCCGATTTTAAAGATTAAATCTGAAAATTGTAGTCATCATGTTTAGTTAAAATTTTCTAAAATAAACATGCAATTTTTTTCATAGTGGGTTGCCTTGGAAAAATGAACAACAACCCAGCAAGAAAAATTGGAAGTTCTTCCAAAGGCACAACTTTAAAAGCACTTCCAGAATATGTTCTCCCAATAATGTTCTTTATTTTAACTCCCCAGGAATTAAAATAATTTCATTCAAATTTTTTATAACTTGGTTTTTTCATACTTTTAATGGGTAATTTTAACTTTTTTGTTTCAAATAGGTTAAAAACAGAGTAAGAATTCATAAAATGGTACAAATCATTTAAATTTTGTCGAAAAAAATGCTAAATCCAATCTGAAAAAATTGTGATTTTTTGAAAATATTTCAGTTCAAACGTTTTCGACAAGCGTTAGAATCCATTAAAAATTATAAAAAATTATAAAAATTATTTATTTGACAAAATATCACATAATTTTTTAATTTACATTCAAAACATCGGATCACACCTAAAGAAGTGATGCAAATGCAACGGCTGTTGAAATGCAGGACTTCCGTCCTATGACAAGCCCATGTTAAATGCATCGCTTCTGCGTCAATTTTGTATCACTTCCGGATCCAAAAAGAACATTTTCATTACTTTTTTGGCGACGCTTTTTTTGCTGGGAATTTTTTGTTTAAAACAAAAAAATACATTTTTAAAGGAATTAAATTAGAGATCATTTTTTTATTAGATCAAAATAATGCCACAACAAGGCGAAGGAAAAATATTTGAAAAATGTCGTTTGTATATATATATAGAAATGATATATGTAAAGGGTGATTTGTTAAGAGCTTGATAACTTTTTTTTTAAAAAAAACGCATAAAATTTGCAAAATCTCATCGGTTCTTTATTTGAAACGTTAGATTGGTCCATGACATTTACTTTTTGAAGATAATTTCATTTAAATGTTGACCGCGGCTGCGTCTTAGGTGGTCCATTCGGAAAGTCCAATTTTGGGCAACTTTTTCGAGCATTTCGGCCGGAATAGCCCGAATTTCTTCGGAAATGTTGTCTTCCAAAGCTGGAATAGTTGCTGGCTTATTTCTGTAGACTTTAGACTTGACGTAGCCCCACAAAAAATAGTCTAAAGGCGTCAAATCGCATGATCTTGGTGGCCAACTTACCGGTCCATTTCTTGAGATGAATTGTTCTCCGAAGTTTTCCCTCAAAATGGCCATAGAATCGCGAGCTGTGTGGCATGTAGCGCCATCTTGTTGAAACCACATGTCAACCAAGTTCAGTTCTTCCATTTTTGGCAACAAAAAGTTTGTTAGCATCGAACGATAGCGATCGCCATTCACCGTAACGTTGCGTCCAACAGCATCTTTGAAAAAATACGGTCCAATGATTCCACCAGCGTACAAACCACACCAAACAGTGCATTTTTCGGGATGCATGGGCAGTTCTAGAACGGCTTCTGGTTGCTCTTCACTCCAAATG
The DNA here is from genome assembly GCF_050003625.1 of Haematobia irritans. Classification (NCBI taxonomy): domain Eukaryota; kingdom Metazoa; phylum Arthropoda; class Insecta; order Diptera; family Muscidae; genus Haematobia; species Haematobia irritans. The sequence goes on along the minus strand of NC_134401.1, from coordinate 36,356,102 downwards.
CGGCAATTTTGCTTATTTACGTAGCCATTCAACCAGAAATGAGCCTCATCGCTGAACAAAATTTGTCGATAAAAAAGCGGATTTTCTGCCAACTTTTCTAGGGCCCATTCACTGAAAATTCGACGTTGTGGCAGATCGTTCGGCTATTCATGATGAAATGTCAAAGCATACTGAGCATCTTTCTCTTTGACACCATGTCTGAAATCCCACGTGATCTGTCAAATACTAATGCATGAAAATCCTAACCTCAAAAGAATCACCCTTTACTTGACATATGTATCAGGTATTGTATCTACTACACAATTATGTATATATTTAGAGAAAGAGAGAGAGAGAAATGAAATATTGTAAAGGAAAACAATAAAGCGAATTGATTGCATTGCAATACTTCACGGTGGTGGGCGGTAGGATGGCCGGCCGTCTGCAAAAGTTCTCTTAATTAGCCAAACATTGACGGTCCTCATATATATTTAACGTTGATTAATGTTTTTATAAAGACAATTTAAGGGGATTAATATATTAGCTGAGGGGCTTTTTCAAGCAATTTTTCATTCGAAAATGCGTATCAGTGTTGAAAATTTATTTAAATTCGAAATTAAGTCCAGCCAAATGAGTATTATTTCATATTTTGGATTCACAACATAACAGGTTGGCTGATAAGTCCACGGTCTGACACATAGATGGCGTCGCTAGTATTAAATGCATATTATTTTTATATAGTACCAACCTTCAAATGATTCGTGTCAAAATTTGACGTCTGTAAGTCAATTAGTTTGTGAGATAGGGCGTCTTTTGTGAAGCAACTTTTGTTATTGTGAACAAAATGGAAAAAAGGAATTTCGTGTTTTGATAAAATACTGTTTTCTGAAGGGAAAAAATACGGTGGAAGCAAAAACTTGGCTTCATAATGAGTTTCCGGACTCTGCCCAGGTTTTTTGGGATGCGCATGGAATAATTTTTATCGATTATCTTGAGAAGGGAAAATCCATCAACAGTGACTATTATATGGCGTTATTGGAGCGTTTGAAGGTCGAAATCGCGGCAAAACGGCCCCATATGAAGAAGAAAAAAGTGTTGTTCCACCAAGACAACGCACCGTGCCACAAGTCATTGAGAACGATGGCAAAAATTCATGAATTGGACTTCGAATTGCTTCCACACCCACCGTATTCTCCAGATCTGGCCCCCAGCCCCTTTTTCTTGTTCTCATACCTCAAAAGGATACTCACAGGGAAAAAATTTGGCTGCAATGAAGAGGTGATCCCCGAAACTGAAGCCTATTTTGAGGCAAAACCGAAGGAGTACTACCAAAATGGTATCAAAAAATTGGAAGGTCGTTAAAATCGTTGTATCGCTCTTGAAGGGAACTATGTCGAATTTTGACAAAAAAATGTGTTTTTCTTTGTTAGACCGGGGACTTGTCAGCCAACCTGTTATAACATTAAAATTTATTATTATTAAAGAAAAGTAATCGTGAAAATTATTAAAGAAAAGTAACCGTGAAAAAATTGTGTTTTTTTGTGAAAATTTTAGAGAAATATTAAGTCAATAAAATCAAGTCGATAAAAGCAATTAAATTACAATTAAATGAAAATATTTTTTTTTCAGTATGGTAATTTTAGTAGTTTCAATTTACAACACTTTGTGTCAGCTACCCTGTATATCTACTTTAATTTTTCATAATGACAATATTATTAACACCTTTTATATTGGCCGCTATTGCTCTTCATTTAATTTGTATTGTTTTTAGTCTATTGTTTAGTGGTGTCATAAATATTTTTAAATTCGCTTGTCATTTGTTTATGTGCAATTCTTTTTTTCTATTCTTTTTTCATCTTATTTACGTTTTGCTGCTGAGAAGATAGATGTGTATGGTCTCGAAATGAAAATGGTGTTGAACGACCATCTACGTAGGGTGGGATGTATGGGTTGCCTTATAGATGATGGGTGGGTTAAAGGGGAATAATATTTTGTTCCATTTTTTTTTAGTTTGTTTTGTTTTTGACATAGGCGAACATAGATTAACATTTACTCTAATTCTGGAAAATGAAATAATTCTGTTTTTCTTTTTCTTTTTTTGTTTTCTTTTTTTTTGTTTTGTTTCGTTTTCTGTTTTTTTTTTTGTGGCTAAACAAATGGCAGCATTGTTTTCCCTTTCACTTTGGTATTTTTATGTGCTTTTTGTTTGCAAAATATGGCTTCAGATGCAAAGGTATTTTTTTGTAGGTATTTCACCACAGGTCTCTTAATTCAATTAAACAAATAAATATTTTTTTGTAACAGAATTCCTAGAAAACGAAATAATCGAATTTCGTAAAACAAAGAAGAGTGTCTTTTGGTTGTTTTTCTATCTTGTAAACATTGGCCGGAATCCCTTGTAACACACTTCCTTTGTGAAACGTGAAGAATCCCCGAACAGGAAGTTCATTTATTTTTAAATGAAATATTAAGTACAATCGATGGGAGAATTGTTAAGTAATAATTTACAAGTATTGAAAACAAAAAGGCAAATTCCTAGAAAAATTTAAGAAAAAAAACCAGTTTAAAAAGCCAAAACAAAAATTTCATAATTAATCCAGTTCATTAGTGCGAAACTGCATGAAATATTGACTTACCAACAAAGGTAAATCAAAGAAAACGTGAAGAGACAAACAAGTAAGTAAAGTAGAAAGTTGGGTGGGGTCGACTATATTATACCCTAAACCAGCCCTACTGAATTATTAGAGTAAACATACACTCAATAAAAAGTGAAACCTCTATTTCAATTTAACTTTATTTTAGTTCATGTTTTTATTAGTTAAATGAACTAAAAAAACGGGGAAAAATTATGCACAAATGAAGCATAAAATTTACTAAATTCGTACTTCTCACAAAATAGTTTATTATTTCTTTAAATTTTGAAATTTTACTACAAATACGCCCATTTTGAACTTCGTATGACGCTAATTTTTGCAATTTTGAACTCCAATTTTTTTTAGTTCAAACTAAAAAATTTTTTCTGACAAGTGAAAAAAAAAATTAATGGTTTCTAATAAATTTTCTTGAATGTGTGGAAAAACATTCACTGTTTTTTCAGTGTAAGCATTTTAGGTGTATAATTTCTATAGATTTGGTTAACTGTATGTGTAATATTTCGGACATAAACCAAATTCGATTCAAGTTGACATTTTAGCTGAAGAGAGGCACTATAATAAGAGAGAATAGTGGCTTACAACTGTAATTGCATCTTCATTTGAGGTAAAGCGCTTGCCAGCAAGGATTTTTTTTAGATTTGGGAACAAGTAAAAGTCACCGGGAGCTAAATCAGGAGAATAAGGTGGGTGGTCAAGCAACTCGTACTTTAATTCGTTGATTTTAGCCATTGTTAAAACACTCTTGTGCGCTGGTGCGTTGTCTTGATGAATTTTTTTTGTGTTGTAAGCCAGGACGTTTTTCTCGAACTTGTACATTTAATTGATCCAAAAGGTTGCAGTAACATAGTACTCTGAATTTATTGTTTTACCCTTTTGCAATAAAATACCTTTGAAGTCCCAAAAAACTACTTTGACAACAATTTCTGTTGTTGTTGCTGTTTTTGGACGTCCACTACGTGGTTCATCTTCAATGCTTGTACGACCACGTTTAAATTCAGCAACCGAATTTTTTACTGTTGCATATGAAGGAACACTTTCACCTAACACATTCACTATATCATTACACTGAAAAAAAAACATACTCGTTTCCAAAGATTTTGTCTTTACTTTAAAAAATTTGGTATTGATTCCGAGCCAAAGAAGCGGAGAATACAAGTAAGGATACTTTTAAGACACAATTCTCTTTTAAATTTAGGTTTTGTGTACTTGCTTCTAGGAAGCAAATTTTAATTTTTCGCTTTCTCAGTATTTTTTCTTCATATGCTATCAAAGTCCTTTAAAAACGAGTTAACGGCAACTTTATTTTCCAAATTAGGACTCGACTTCCAGTAGAAATTATGCTATGTTTGAAGTAAAAAACTTCTTTAAAATAAAGTTTTGAAAAACATGTCCTATATTTGAACGGTTTTTTGCTTTGTAGTCAAGATGCAAAAATACAACAAATTTAAAGACAATTTCATTAAATTTAAAGAATTTTTCTGAATTATTAAAGTCAAGTTGACCTTAATTTTTTCTTTCATGTTAAGATACCCATTTTTAAGTCAAATCACTTAATTATAAGAACAATACGACTTCATTGAAAAGTTTATCGACTTTTGGACAAGGAAAATAACTTTTTTTTTAGAGAAATGCGTCTTCTATGCTAAGCAAAATTTGTATTCGTATTTTAAAGACATGAAATCTTTGACCTCACGACAATATTTTTTTCAGTGTATGAATTTCTTGTCCCGATAAACCTTTTTTATGTAAATATTTAATGACAGCACACATTTCTAATTTTTCCATTGTACAAAAAATTGCGGATGCGTCATTTTTGAACACCTGTTTCTATATGAAGGAGTTGCCAGATCGAAACAAAACTTAACATGTGTTCATAACAGAGATGGAAGTTTCCAAAACACTAAACTTTTTTCTGTTTATACCGCGCTTTTTGTGGTAGGCTAAGAAGTTTCCAAACTGCCCTCGTATATAAATCACGTTTGGTTGATACCACAGAAGGTTACCACTTGCTAAATTTGATTAAGATCGGGTAATAAATAAGTGTTTTATGGTCAAATTGGGAAAATCGGGCGAAACATAGTATATATGGGAGCTATATCTAAATCTGAACCGATGTCAATGAAATTTTGCACACTTGAATGGTGGTGAATTATATTGCTCTGTAGCAAATTGGATGGATCGGTTAGAAAAGAAGAGCAATATGACCCCATTTGTCGAATTCGGGCGATACATATATATGGAAGCTAAAGGGTGATTTGTTAAGAGCTTGATAACTTTTTTTTAAAAAAAACGCATAAAATTTGCAAAATCTCATCGGTTCTTTATTTGAAACGTTAGATTGGTCCATGACATTTACTTTTTGAAGATAATTTCATTTAAATGTTGACCGCGGCTGCGTCTTAGGTGGTCCATTCGGAAAGTCCAATTTTGGGCAACTTTTTCGAGCATTTCGGCCGGAATAGCCCGAATTTCTTCGGAAATGTTGTCTTCCAAAGCTGGAATAGTTGCTGGCTTATTTCTGTAGACTTTAGACTTGACGTAGCCCCACAAAAAATAGTCTAAAGGCGTCAAATCGCATGATCTTGGTGGCCAACTTACCGGTCCATTTCTTGAGATGAATTGTTCTCCGAAGTTTTCCCTCAAAATGGCCATAGAATCGCGAGCTGTGTGGCATGTAGCGCCATCTTGTTGAAACCACATGTCAACCAAGTTCAGTTCTTCCATTTTTGGCAACAAAAAGTTTGTTAGCATCGAATGATAGCGATCGCCATTCACCGTAACGTTGCGTCCAACAGCATCTTTGAAAAAATACGGTCCAATGATTCCACCAGCGTACAAACCACACCAAACAGTGCATTTTTCGGGATGCATGGGCAGTTCTTGAACGGCTTCTGGTTGCTCTTCACTCCAAATGCGGCAATTTTGCTTATTTACGTAGCCATTCAACCAGAAATGAGCCTCATCGCTGAACAAAATTTGTCGATAAAAAAGCGGATTTTCTGCCAACTTTTCTAGGGCCCATTCACTGAAAATTCGACGTTGTGGCAGATCGTAAGTCTATTCATGATGAAATGTCAAAGCATACTGAGCATCTTTCTCTTTGACACCATGTCTGAAATCCCACGTGATCTGTCAAATACTAATGCATGAAAATCCTAACCTCAAAAGAATCACCCTTTATATCTAAATTTGATCCGATTTTTTCCAAATTTAATAGCGTTCGTTCTTGTATCGCAAAAAACATTGTACCAAATTTCGTCGAAATCGGTTAATGAATGCGACCAGAATTCTGCGAACACCAAATACATGCACGGCCGGACGGACACCAAGGTCTAGATCGATTCAGGAGATGATTTTGAGTCGATCGGTATATATTTGATAGTGTCTAAAATCAGCATTTCTGATAGGCACATTAATTTTTTTTTTTTTTGCAGATCAAAGTTATTATACCCTGACCACTATGTGGTTAAGGGTATAAATATAATCAATTCACAGAAAAAATATCACCAAATATTTACAATTTGGTTGAAGTTGAAATTCTTTTCAATTAAAAAATATTTTTTAATTGAAAAAAAAAAAATCAATATTGATTGATACAATTAACTTTTTAAGATAAAATCAGGTAATTTTTTTTTAATTTTTTTTTTTTATGGCCTGTTCCTGTATATCGAACGAAAGCTTTCTTTCGTATTCCAAACGAAAGAAAATTGATTTTTGTTCTTTTATTTCGAAAGGCAAGTCACTTCATATTTTGTTGTCGAGTAATAAACGAACATATACAATAAGTGTCAAGAAAAAAGTAAAAGCATTGTTAACATTTCAATAAATTCTCAGGCCAAAAATTTAAAAATACTCATTTTTAATAATCAATGTATTCTCATACAAACGAATCGAACTTTCAAAAATAGAAAAACCCAAATTCATTCGAATTCGAGTGACTGCCTTTCATTCGAACTGGTTTTCGTTCGATATACAGGAACAGGGCATTAATTTTTAATTAAATATTTATTTGAAACAATTAATTTTTTACTAAAACTAAAAAACACCAAGACAGTTAAGGACTTAATTACGTTACTTAACTTAGTTAAGTTACGCCTTACAAAATTAATTTAAATTTTTAATATAAATTTTTAAATTTTTAATTAAAAAAATTGATTGATACAATTAACTTTTTAATCAACTCGGAAGACTAAGTTAATTAAAAAATGGATTTTTTTTTAATTTCAATCTAAAAACACCAAGTCAGTTAAGAACGTAATTGAAAATAGTTACGTCTTTAAAAATAATAAAAAAAGAAAGAAAAATTAAAAAAATCTATTGAGTTTTGTAATCAACATCAATTAAATTTTTAATTAAACCAATTAAAAAATTAATTGAAATTTGCTAATGAAATCAATTAATTTTTTAATCAAGTATTGTTTATGCCCAATTAAAACTGTGATTGATACTATGATTTTCGTGATTGAAGACATTGCAATTAAAAAAAATTAATTGGATCAATTAATTTCGTGATTGAATCAGAAATAAAGAAATTTATACAATATAATTTCAAAATTTATGGGTTTGGCTGTAAAATGAATTAAATTAAAAAATAATAACAATCAATTCCAGTGTTGCTGGTTCTTGTCCCCAAATTATGATGTTTTCGTTCCCAAAACTCCCCAATTTAAATACAAATTCCTCATAAAAATCCCCAATACATTTTTGACAATTTTTTTTTGGAAAAAAATAAAGCAAAAGGCTCTGCTGTAGAAAATCAGTAATAACTTAAATTAAAATTTTGTAAAATCCAACATGCTGCAATAAAATCAAGATTTCGAACCACAACATCCAGAGACTATAATCGTCTTCCAAATGCTGGAGATGTAAAAAAATTAATTGGATTAATTTCGTGATTGAATCAGAAAAAAAGAAATTTATACAAAATAATTTCAAAATTTATGGGTTTGGCTGTAAATGAATTAAATTAAAAAATAATAACAATCAATTCCAGTGTTGCCAGTATTTTTCTGGCTCTTGTCCCAATATTATGATGTTTTCGTCCCCAAAAATCCCCAATTTAAATACAAATTCCCCATAAAAATCCCCAATACATTTTTGACAAGTTTTTTTTTTGAAAAAAATAAAGCAATAGGCTCTGCTGTAGAAAATCAATAATAACTTAAAAATTAAAATTTTGTCAAATCCAGAAAGCTGCAATAAAATCAAGATTTCGAACCACAACATTCAGAGACTGGTAATCGTCTTCCAAATGCTGGAGATGTAAATTCGGTCACTTTGTATTTATGAACAAAAATTTGCTTCTATATATTCAAGTAGCAAATTTGGGTGGTAGACAACGTTGCCAAAGTTGGTAGAATTCTACCAGAAATGGTAGATTTTTTATTTTTTGGTAGATTGGTAGGATTTTTGATGTTTTGCTAGATTTTGCAGAGGTACTTCAACATTTTCTATAGAAATAAACTTTTGACAAAATTTTAAGAAAATTTTGTATATGGAAAAAAATGTTGAGAACATTTTCTACATAGAAATAAAATTTTGACAAAATTTGCTATATAGAAAAAATTTTTGACAAAATTTTCTATAGAAATAAAATTTTGACAAAATTTTCTATAGAATTAAAATGTTGACACTTTCTATAGAAATAAAATTTTGACAAAATTTTTTGTAGAAATAAAATTTTGACAAAACTTTTTTTAGAAATATAATTTTGACAAAATTTTCTATAGAAATAATTTAAAAAAAAGATCAAACCGATTTCTTGAAAAAATCCCCACAAAAATTTCCAAATTTATGGAAATTCCCCACCAAATCGCCATGTCCCCAACTCAGAAATTTCGTCCCCATTCACGAAAAAATATCCCCGATTTGGGGAAAAATCCCTAATACTGGCAACACTGATCAATTAAGTTAAATTTTCAAATTAATTAAAATCAAGAGGTTATTCAAATGTTTTCTAATTTTTAAATTTGATATTTTTTTTGGTACCATTTTTAATTGATTATTAAAAATATCCAACTAAAAACAATTATACTAGTTTACAAAAAAAAATTTTTTTTTTTCATGTATATTTTATGAGAGGTGACTTTTCTTATGAGAGATGACTGTTCTTGATGAGAGGTGACTGTTCCGTAAAAAATTTTTAACTTTCATTTTCGAATTCAGCATTTCAAAATACATAAGAAAAATCACCTCTCATTATGTGTAAATTTTCTGTGTAAAGGTGGGTATTAAGTTCGAGTTTAGCCGCTAAAAACGTCATTTTTTCACGATTACTTTTCTTTAATAATCTATTTTAAGGAATACAAACTTTGTGAAAATTTGCTTTGGGCTTTTCCCCATCAAGTTATAATAAAATTTGCAACAAATATGTATAATTTCATGGATTTCTCTTACTGATTTAGTTTTCACTTTAGCGATTTTAGCGTCTAAACTCGAACTTAATACTCACCTTAAACTAGTTTTATTGATCGATAAAAGGACGGATAAAAGGACGGACGGAAGAAGTAATTAAAATGTTTCCAATTTTTATACCCTTCACCACTACTGTGGTACAGGGTATAATAAGTTTGTGCATTTGTATGTAAAGCCAAGAAGGAAAAGTCTGAGACCCATCGTTTAGTATACCGATCGTCTTAGAATTCAATTCTGAGTCGATTTAGCGATGTCCGTCTGTCTGTCTGTCTGTCTGTCCGTCTGTCTGTCTGTTGATGTATTTTTGTGTGCAAAGTACATCTCGCAGTTTTAGTCCGATTGTCCTAAAATTTGGTATGGGGTCCTGTTTCGGCTCAAAGACGATCCCTATTGATTTTGGAAAAAATCGGTTCAGATTTAGATATAGCTGCCATATATATTTTTCACCGATCTGGTCATAATTGGCGTGTATATCAACCGATCTTCCTCAAATTCCGTACATCCCAATATTTTATGAGTCTCGAAAAACTTGCAAAATATCATCCAAATCGGTTCAGATTTAGATATAGCTCCCATATATAGCTTTCGCCCGATTTACACTCCTTTGTCCACAGAGGCCAATTTTTTGCTCCGATTTAGTTGAAATTTTGCACAGGGAGTAGAATTAGCATTATAGCTATGCGTGTCAAATTTGGTTGAAATCGGTTCAGATTTAGATATTGCTCCCATATATAGCTTTCGCCCGATTTACACTCATATGACCACAGAGGATAATTTTTTGCTCCGATTTAGTTGAAATTTTGCACAGGGAGTAGAATTAGCATTGTTGCTATGCGTGCCAAATTTGGTTGAAATCGGTTCAGATTTTGATATAGCTCCCATATATATGTTTTTCTGATTTCCACAAAAATGGTCAAAATAGTAACATTTTCCTTGTAAAATCGCCACTGCTTAGTCGAATAGTTGAAAAAATGACTCTAATTTTCTTAAACTTCTAATACATATATATCGAGCGATAAATCATAAATAAACTTTTGCGAAGTTTCCTTAAGATTGCTTCAGATTTAAATGTTTCCCATATTTTTTTTACTAACATTGTGTTCCACCCTAGTCTATTAGCCAACTTAAATTTTGAGTCTATAGATTTTGTAAAAGTCTATCAAATTCTTCCAGATCGAGTGATATTTAAATGTATGTATTTGGGACAAACCTTTATATATAGCCCCCAACACATTTGACGGATGTGATATGGTATCGAAAATTTAGATCTACAAAGTGGTGCAGGGTATAATATAGTCGACCCGCCCGACTTTAGACTTTCCTTACAGGTTTTTATTGTGATTTTGTGTAGTGTACATTTTTTACACTCTGTTTCTGCCTCGACTATTGGAACTTGTACTATTTTTATTTTTTATTTGTTAGTTATAAATATAAGCTTAGATTACTAAGGTCTTAAGCTCTGTACATATTATTATTAAGACATTTGAACTAATTATTTTCAAAAATTTTTTATTCCTTTCAGGCTTGTAAATTTGTTAAATGATGGCCAAAGATGGCGGCTAAACCACCCAAGCCGCCAGGAAATTTTCTAAGTAATTCAGAGAACAATAACAGCATCAGCAACAATAATAATTCCAATAACATAAATAACAATAACAACAACGAAAATAACAGTGATAGACTACCAACAGAAAACGCCAACAGTACTCCTTCAAAAAAGGCCACTTGCAATTGTACCAATATAACTATAATGCACTTGTTTCATGAAATGAAACAAGAATTTCCCACAATACCAGATACCGTAGTGACCCAATGTGTCAATGAGAATTGTCATCAACGTGAAAATTGCATACAAATGTTACGTAATGAATTGGAATTGAATCCAATACCAGTTCAGAGTTATCCTGCCAAAGTTTTACATCCGCCAAATAATAATCACAATAGTCATAGTCACACATTACATCACAATAGCAATCATAATCAACAACAACAACATTCAGTAACATCACCAAAACCACCTTTGCAACAGAAACCCTTGGGTCTACAACAAAAGGCACCATTGAAACTTCCTTTGAAACCTGTTAGGCCAGCGCCATTACAGCCACCAATATTGAATGCAGTGTCAGGGGACAATAGCCCTATAGTATCCAATCCAACACCACCACCACCAGTACCTCCGCCTATACCAACTTCAAGATCACGACCTACTACACTAGATTCACGTCGCCAAGCGCTAAAAAAGTCTGCATCTGGGGATATTGCTGAGTGTCTAGGTCCCATAAATGAAGATATTAATGATATGCCAACATTTAATCCATCATCACCATTACCTCCTCCAGTTTCCAATAGTAATAAGCCAAATTCCCCACAATTACCTAGTAAAGGAGAGAATGTGGCCAGAGCACGACCGACTACTCTCAATTTAACAACTTCTATAAACTCACATAAAAAAACCAGCAGTACTGAGACTTTGGAGGAAGGGGATAATGTGGCAAGAAAATCAACTTCCCCCATAGAGCAGAGTGCCCAACAAAATCTCTCACAGATGGTGAGTAATAATAAAATTGGTGAGAATGGCAATAGTGTTAGTGAGACAACGACGACAACTTCAAACGAACAAAATATACCACGAGTACGACCAACTACGCTCAATTTAAATTCCCAACTGCAACAGCAACAGAGACAACTTTTAAATGTACAATTGCAAGAGCAATTTTTGCAACAACGCAATAGACAGCATTCAGCGTTATCGCAAACGCAGGCAAACTCTGCAGCATCGTCATCATCCACAGCAAATAACACAACAAGTGCCGGTGTCATTATTAAACCCGTGCGCAAAGCTCCACTACCTCCCATTGCTCCCAAACCCGTTTTGTCTCACAGCCACACCAACAACATTAATAACAACTATAATCATAGTGATTCTCTTTCCTCCAGCCATACAAACAGCCCCCTATCAGAGTCGGAGATTTCCGTAAATGTTTCATTATCGGCACCACCTTCTCCCACATCATCGTCCAATACATCCACATCCACAACATCTAGAACTCACCATACTACACAAAACTTGCAAAACAAATCGCCAATACGGCATCGTTCAGTCATAACATTACAACCCGAGCCACCGTACACGCGTGATTTTTTGCAAACAACTAGAACGCCATCCCATCTAGCGTTTGGTGGTGGTACAACAGCAACGGAATCGGTTACGTTAACGCCAACAACCAATACCGCCAACTCGTCCGTTGTCTCATCGCCAACGAATTCCGGCTATAGCGGTTGTTCACAAAAAAGCTATACATCGGTTAATCTCACCCTGAGACCGCCTACCACGGTTCTAAACTCTGCCCTCCAGCCATCGGCAATTGATATAACAGCTGGCCCTGGATTTTCGGGGGCAAGTGGTGGTGGTAAAAGTCTTTCGTATTCGAGCACATCATACGATGCACGACTGGGTTATCAGCAAAATTTCCACATTACCGTAACGGATGAAGGTGGTGTCTTTAGTGCCAGTCGTAGACGGCCACAACAACAACAGCGCAATACAAATCAAGTAAATATCTGTGAAAATCAATATGATGGTAATTCGGATGGTGATAAATATAATCATGTAAATTCTTTATATGCTGAACAGCAACAACATTTGCAACAACAGCAGTATTTACAACAGCAACTACAAAATCTACGACAACAACAGCTACAGCAACAACAGCAATTTCACAATAGTAGGGATTTGCATTCAAATAAATCCCAGAAAATTAAATCGCCACAAGGTATTGGCAGTGGTAATTTTGGAAATATGTGTCTAGCACCTCAGCAAGCAGAAGATGGTAAGAATAAATGATACAAATGTGTGTTAATATTATTGCGTGTTAATGTTCATTTTGTCGCACCAATATTCTCAAATTTAAAGTGTAACAACAGACATGAAGGCATTTATATCTTTTATTAAAACTTGAATAGAAACGTTGCAATGTATGCAGAAAACAAGCTGTGTTTTTGCCACCGTGGTGCAATGGTTAGCATGCCCGCCTTGCATACACAAGGTCGTGGGTTCGATTCCTGCTTCGACCGAACACCAAAAAGTTTTTCAGCAGTGGATTATCCCACCTCAGTAATGCTGGTGACGTTTCTGAGGGTTTCAAAGCTTCTCTAAGTGGTTTCACTATAATGTGAAACGCCGTTCGGACTCGGCTATAAAAAGGACGTCCCTTATCATTGAGCTTAACATGGAATCAGGCAGCACTCAGTGATAAGAGAGAAGTTCACCAATGTGGTATCACAATGGACTGAATAGTCTAAGTGAGCCTGATACATCGGGCTGCCACCTAACCTAACCTAACCATCTTTGGCCCGATAATTACACTGAAAAAAACTTAGACTTTTTTTATACCCTAAACCACATAGGGGTCAGGGTATACACACAAAATTTTTTTTTTCTAATTCAATCACGAAATTAATTGATCCAATTAATTTTTTAATTGAAATATCTTCAATCACGAAAATGATAGTATCAGTCACAATTTTAATTGGGCGTAATTTTTGATTTAAAGATTAATTGATTTGAAAATTTCAATTAATTTTTTAATTGATTTAATTAAAAATTTAATTGATGTTGATTGCAAATCTCAATTAATTTCTTGAATTAAAAAGGTGACTATTTTCAATTACTTTCTTATCTGACTTTGTGTTTTTAGTTTGATTAAAAAATCGATTGTTTGAAATAAATATTTATTTAAAAATTAAATATTTTCCATCAATTTTTTAAGTTACTTAGTCTTCCGAGTTTGATTAAAAAGTTAATTGTATCAATTAATTTTTTAATTAAAAATTGTCAATCATTGATTTAATTAATTGAATGCTTAATGCTTTCATTTTGATTAAGAAGTTAATTTATCAATTAATTTATTAATTGAAAAAATTTTCAACTTCAATCAACTTTTTAATTGGAAAAAATTTGGCGTTATTTTTTCTGTGTAGTAATTTTGATCTGCAAAAAAAAAAACTATCTACCAGAAATATTGATTTTAGACCCCATAAAATATATACCGATCGGCTCGGAATCACCTCCGTCCATGTGGACGGTAGAAGGTGTTTTTTGATACAAGGACTAACGCTATTGAATTTGGAAAAATTGGTTCAAATTTAGATATAGGTTAGGTTAGGTTAGGTTGTAGAGAATGGCTTCAATTATTGAATTGAATTGATGTCCACTTATACCACCATAGGTCCATTGTTATGCCTCGATTTAATATTTTCAAATTCTTCCTCCAGTGGTGGTCTCCTTTAGAGCCGCTCAAGAACTTCCATGTTTTTCAGCGAAATTTTATATATAGCTCCCATAATACAGGTACCAGATTCGGGTATGAAATGATCGTTTTTTGAAAATATATTATATTAATGGGAAAGTAAAAAAAACGGTCATTACTTGTTGTGCAACATTTAACATTGCTGTCACTTGCTTTTGACTCAAACTGTCATCACCATCCAATATCGTTTGCAATTTGGCGTCTTCAAACTTTTTTGGTGGTCGTCATTTCTCACATCAAAATCTAATCTAAACAGTTGAAACCATATTTTACATGACGCTTCTGATAGAGCATGATCACCCAATGCTTCGACAAGCATTCGATGCGAATCTGCAGCACTTTTCTTGAAATGAAAATAAAAAATTAATGCTTTCCCCAAATCATCACTTTCTGGTACAAAATTCGACATTTTTAACGCGATGAAAAAATTATGATGTTGTCTGTTCAATGACTTGAAGTATACTAAATATTTTTCACAGATGTCATAGCAAAGAAACAAAAAAAAAAATAAGGATTCGATCACAACAAATGTTCCCTACACACAAAAAATTTTTTTTCTGATTCAACCACGAAATTAATTGATCCAATTAATTTTTTAATTGAAATGTCTTCAATCACAGAAATGATAGTATCAATTAATAAATTAATTGACAGTCAATTAAAAAATTAATTGATCCAATTAAATATTTAATTGATACTATTAATTTGTGTGATTGATTTTTATTTCAATTAAAAAATTTGTTGAATCAATTAAATTTTTAATTGAATATTTTTTAAAACTCAATTAAGATTTTAATTGGAAAAATTTTCGTGAAAATTTTTTCTGTGTATCGAGACATTTGTATCTTGACGCTCACTTCATACCGGTATACCTGGTATGATTTCGACAAATGGGGTCACATTGCGCTTCTTTACTAACCGATCTCAAATTTGGCACAAAGTAAACATTTTAAGTGTGCAAAATTGAAATCGGTTCAAATTTAGATATAGTTCCCATATACAGTATCGGCCAAAACTTCAGTACATTGTTTTAAAATCATAATTATTTTAAGAAAATTAAGTTGTTAAGCATTTTTTTGATTTGTGTTAATTATATGTCTTTATTAATAAAAAACACCAACATAAGTAATTCAAAACATAATAGAAAAAAGTTAAAATTCAAAAAACATTTTAAGTCGTAAATACAAACGGACTAAACTAAAGCACTACGCTACTGCGTTAATTAACGGTACATTCCAAACAAGTAGCACACGTTAAGCTGATGTGCTAAGAAGAAGAAGAAGAACTTGGTAGAATTTATGCGAGAATTGTCATTGTTGTAAAGATTTCGTAGAGATAGGAGTAATGGCGCGTAATAAGTACTCAAGCGAATTTAAAACTAGAATTCTTTTTGATTGGACAGCTGGTTTATCAAGACATCAACATAAGGCATATACGCAGACCAAATGGACAACGGTTGAATCCTAAATATCGCAAAGGCACAGTGAAACACGGAAACGGCAACATAATGGTCTGGGGTTGTTTCTCTGGACAAGGGATTGGACCAATTCATAAGATGAACTATGGATCGTTTCATGTATCGTGATATATTAAAAGACGCCCCGAAACATACGTCAAAAGTGGTTAAGGAGTGGTTTCAGAACAATTTGTTAGAAGTTCTCCCTTGGCCTGCACAATTCCCAGATCTCAACCCAATCGAGAACTTGTGGGAGATCGTTAACTCAAAAATTAAGCGAGAAAATTGCAAAACAAAAGACGACTTATTTGAAGCTGTGAAAAAAAGCCTGGGAGGCAATATCTCCGGAAATAATTAATAACTTAATATCTTCTATGGTTAAAAGATGTGCGTGTGCCATTCAGAATAAAGGATACGCTACCAAATATTGATATCGATAGTTATATTTTGTGCCTTATAATGGGGGTGCTTTAGTTTTGTCCACTTATATTTGCGAATAAAAATGTTTTTTTTTTTTTTTTTTTTTTTGAGTTTTAACTTTTTTATAAAATTTTGAATTCCTTAAATTTTGTGTTTTTTGGTTATATAGATATATAAATAAAAATAAGTAAACATTTTAATAACCGTGTTTTCTTAAAAAAATCAGCATTGCAAAAAAATGTAGTGAGGGGGTGCTTAGGTTTTGGCCAATACTGTATATGTATCGCCCGATTTTGCAAAATTTGGTCATAATAGCATCGACAGTCGCGAGGTCAATAGTCGACTTTTCAATAATCGCAATTGTCGAATTTTTCAAAATACCATAAATTAGAAATATTAAAGAGTTGAAATTTTTTTTTCCAAAAAATTTGTAAATTTTTGTTTGTTTTTACCATATACCCATATAAACTGATTGTTAAAAGTTTGTGGTCCATGTATTATTGTATTAATAATACCTTATCTCAACCAAAAAGAAACGTCATATAGATATTTTTATGTGTGTATTTTAGCCAAACTCATGTGAAAAAAATATCATTTAGAAGAATACTGATAATTTACTAGACTTTCATTATCAATTTTGCACAGTTTATTTTTTATATGGAGGAAAAGTGATAGTTCATATAAAAAAGACCTAAACGTTCCAATGCAAAATATATACATACCTCAATTTTTATCAAATATCCATTTGTTTTTGTTATAAATGGTTCACCAAGCTAGTTGCGACGCAAAATATTGTTTTTTGTCTTATCTCTTGACGAGTAAATCGTACTCCTCTGGTATTTATCAATATTTGCTCGCATAATTAATATTGGGTAGTTGAAAAAGTATTTTTGTATTTCTAACCCCGTTGCCTGGTAGAATTCTACGAACAATGGTAGATTTTTTTACTGTTTGGTAGATTAGTAGAATTCTTGATGTTTTGATAGATTTTGCAAACAATTTTGACAAAATTTTCTATAGAAATAAAATTTTGGCAAAAAAAATCTATAGAAATAAAATTTTGGCAAAAAATTGCTATAGAAATAAAATTTTGGCAAAAAATTTCTATAGAAATAAAATTTTAACAAAATTTTCTATAGAAATAAAATTTTGACAAAATTGTCTATAGAAATAAAATTTTGGCAAAAAATTTCTATAGAAATAAAATTTTGGCAAAAAATTTCTATAGAAATAAAATTTTGACAAAAAATTTCTATAGAAATAAAATTTTGACAAAATTTTCTATAGAAATAAGATTTTGACAAAATTTTCTATAGAAATAAAATTTTGATAAAATTTTCGATAGAAATAAAATTTTGACAAAATTTTCTATAGAAATAAAATTTTGACAAAATTTTCGATAGAAATAAGATATTGACAAAATTTTATATAGAAATAAAATTTTGACAAAATTTTCTATAGAAATAAAATTTTGACAAAATTTTCTATAGAAATAAAATTTTGACAAAATTTTCTATAGAAATACAATTTTGACAAAATTTTCTATAGAAATAAAATTTTGACAAAATTTTCTATAGAAATAAAATTTTGATAAAATTTTCGATAGAAATAAAATTTTGACAAAATTTTCTATAGAAATAAAATTTTGACAAAATTTTCGATAGAAATAAGAAATTGACAAAATTTTATATAGAAATTAAATTTTGACAAAATTTTCTATAAAAATAAAATTTTGACAAAATTTTCTATAGAAATAAAATTTTGACAAAATTTTCTATAGAAATAAAATTTTGACAAAATTTTCTATAGAAATAAAATTTTGACAAAATTTTCTATAGAAATAAAATTTTGACAAAATTTTCTATAGAAATAAAATTTTGACAAAATTTTCTATAGAAATAAAATTTTGACAAAATTTTTTTATAGAAATACGATTTTGAAAAATTTTCTATAGAAATAAAATTTTGACAAAGTTTTCTATAGAAATAAGATTTTGAAATAAATTTCTATAGAAATAAAATTTTGACACAATTTTCGATAGAAATAAAATTTTGACACAATTTATTTATTTCTATAGAAATAAAATTTTGACAAAATTTTCTATAGAAATAAAATTTTGACAAAAAATTTTATAGAAATAAAATTTTGACCGAAGTTTTCTACAGAAATAAAATTTTGACAAAATTTTCTATAGAAATAAAATTTTGACACAATGTTCTATAGAAATAAAATTTTGACAAAATTTTTTATAGAAATAAGATTTTGACAAAACTTTCTATAGAAATAAAATTTTGACAAAATTTTCTTTAGAAATAAGATTTTGAAAAAATTTTATATAGAAATAAAATTTTGACAAAATGGTCTATAGAAATAAGATTTTGAAAAAATTTTCTATAAAAATATTTTTTTGCAAAATAAGATTTTTTGGTTTGGTAGTTTTTGTTTTAGTTACATTTTCTGAAAATTTTGGTTAATTATTTTGGTTCGAGTGGCAACCGTGCGTGCTAACCATTGCACCACGTTGGCCCCGCTATAAAATAATAATCACTGCAATTTCGATCAGATTTATCGTGAGGGATAATTTGGAATTTACATTGCTTCGAACGTTTATTACGTTTCATCGAAAAAATCGAAATGTCGACTAATACTAAAGTCCAAAAATCGAATTTTCCACACATCTATTTTTTTGGTAAAAAGAAGTCGAAATGTGGAAATTCATCTAATCGACTCTTGATATTTTTGAAAATCGGCTCAAATCATCTTTTGTTATGTGCCACAATCAATAAAACTTAGTGGCAGTCTAAAATAGGCATACAAAAGTCGAAAATCGACTCTTGGGCCAACTGACTTTTTCTAAAAAGTTAATGTCAACTTTTTATAATTTTGAAATTCGATCAATCTACTTTTGCTATTTTTAAAAATGTATCGCAAAAATTGAAAATATATTTTTAAGATAAAAAACAGAAACAGGGAAGATACGATAATAAAATGAAAATCTCTATTTTTGACCAGCACAGTTATATTCGCAAATATAAATAAAAAATATTTTGAAGAAAACAAAATCATATTTCAAATATCCCTCTCAAGAGGGATTAAAATTAATTTTGTGTGAAAATCTGTCTAAATGGCCTAATAATCCATTTAGTTAAAGAATGTAAAGTCCCATTCTTTTTATTATTGTAATTAAATGTTTATTCTTTAATTGTTTGCCTTAACTAAATTTCTTTGAAGTGGAGATTAAGAAAATTTTTATGAGTGAATATTTTCCAACCTGTGCGCTGTGATGCTATGTGCTGGCTACCATGTTGATAATTTTGACGTAAATGCGAATGGGGTTTGTGAGATTGTTGTTCGTTTTTCTTTTTTCATCTCTCACTGTTTCAAGTTCATGGTAAATATACCAACCAATGTGAATGTGAATCGTCCTAATGAATATCGTACATGCCATCACCAATGCAAAGTTCCTTAATCTTTCCATGGATTTCAATATAATCACGAGTTTTCTCAACCATATACCTCTACCTCTAGATATATGGGAGAAGGTACATTCCTCGGGGCTTTATTTATACCCCCGGCTCTTGTTCTCCACTTCCACTTGCTTCATAAACAAACAAATTTATTTTAGCTTAGCCATTCATAGCATCCATCTTCTTTGGCTATTTAGTTTTTCTATCTTTAATGTATGTGCAATAAATTTATGTATATATTTTTTGGGAATATGTTTTTTTTTTGCTCATATTTTTCTTGGAATTGAAAGTTAAAAATAATTATGTGAATTCTATTTAGATATTTTTATATGTTGATGGCACTTTTTTAATAGATTTCTCTCGTTTAAATTTAGACTATGTTTTGGTCATTTTGATTTGCAAAATAAAATTATTTCTGCGTCAATAGCTATAAAAAAATTAAAGACAATGATTTCGAAATATTTTAAATTGGGTATTATGGAAACATGAAAATCTCTTTGGATTATTTTATGTTCTTAGAAATGTTGAAATAGTATGCCAATATCAAAGAAAAACAATTTTTATTTATTTTTTTATAATTAAAAAAAAAAAAAAAAAAAATCCAATTCATAAAAAAATAGATTTCTTTCCAAAAATAAAAAAGAAGAAATGCTTTAAATTTTAAATCAATCAAATCTTTATATTTACTTCGTCTGTGTTTAGGGAACTACCCCGCCTTGCCTACAAATAATTGATTCAAATAATCTAAATTTCAGAAATCGTTCCTTTTACACACGATTTGCAATTTGCACGAATGTAATTTGCCGGTAGATTGCCCCGATCCCTTACAATGGCTTTCCACACTGATTTTTGTACTAACTTCCGAACGAAACAAGCTATCGACTTGAAACTTAGCATAATTAGTTGTTATTGATGTAGATCAGATGGTATTGCAAATTGGCCACATTTACGTACAGCCCCCATATAAACCGACCCCCAGATTTGGCTTGCGGAGGCAAACTTCTTCCGATCCGATTGAAATTTGCTACATGGTGTTAGTATATGGTCTCTAACAACCATGCAAAAATTGATCCACATCGGTCCATAATTATATATAGTCCCCATATAAACCGATCCCCGGATTTGGCTTGTGGAGCCTCTAAAAGAAGCAAATTTCATTCGATCCAGTTGAAATTCGGTACGTGATATTAGTATATAGCCTCTAACAACCATGCAAAAATTGGTCCACTTCGGTCCATAATTATATATAGCCCCCCATATAAACCGATCCCCAGATTTGACCTCCGGAGCCCATTGGAAGAGCAAAATTCATCCGATTCGGTTGAAATTTGGTATGTGGTGTTAGTATATGGTCTCTAACAACTATGCATAAATTGGTTCATATCGGTCCATAATTATATATAGCCCCCATATAAACCGATCCCCAGATTTAACCTCCGCAGCCTCTTGGAGGAGCAAAATTCATCCGATGCGGTTGAAATTTTGAACTTGGTATATATAGTCTCTAACAACCATGCAAAAATTGGTCAATATCGGTCCATAATTATATATAGCTCCCATATAAACCGATCCCTAGATTTGACCTCCGGAGCCTCTTGGAGGAGCAAATTTAACCCAATTAGTTGAGATTTGATACATTGTGCTAGTATATGACCGCTAACAACCATGCCTATCTAGGTCCATATCGGTCTATAGTTATTTATATATATCCCTCAGATAAACCGATCCCCAATCACACAAAAATTCGTCCATATCGTTTCAAATTGTATATAGCCCCCATATAAATCGACCGCCCATATTTCAATTCTGGCTCTCTAATTATCACGCAAAAGTTCATACCGGTTCGTAATTATTTGTGGACTTTCCTATATATTACCAAAACCCAAGTAATTCGATTGTGGATGACAGTCTTTCGTAGAAGTTTCTACGCAATCCATGGTGGAGGGTACATAAGATACGGCCTGGCTGAACTTCCGGCGGTATAACGTATACTTGTTTTCACTAGAGTTGTTAAAATGGTAGAGTCCATCGGATCGATGGGTGTCTCATCAGGCACTTGCCTTACCATCAGATCACTTTGGTCACATACCTCTCGATCTAGACACAGGGTTATAGATCACTGGGGTATTAACTATTTTTGAATATAACGGAAATTATTTCTATAGCCTTTAGTAATCACCTTTTTCACAGCGACACCGAAGAAATTGTATTTAGGAATTACTCGATTTTCACAATATGCCAAAGAAACACATTTTGCTAATTGTTAATTTTATTTATTTAATTATTTTATTTCTTAATATCTTTTTTTAGAATTTGTGGCCGAAATTCTGGAGCGACAAAAGAAAAGACGTGATAAATTGGCAGCGGCACTGCGTGAAAATAAGAAACGTTTGGTGCAAGTGGAACATGAAGTCAATTTAATAACGGGACCCATACCCATGGGTCTTGCCGAAAGACTGGATATAGAAATAGAGAAATTAAGGGCTGAATGTCAAGCAATGATTAGAAGTAGTAAGTGTTGACACATAGCAAAAATGATCCGTACAAAAATTGTACAATTTTTTCCACTCTATAGGTAATCCATTGGCGAATCAACCTCCACCACCACCACCATCACAACAACAACAACAATTTCCACCTCAACCATTCCCACGACAAAGGTCATCAAGGCCACCACCAAGACCGCCACCACCACGTCAAACTAGTTTAGATATAATACAACATCATACAACATCCAATACACCTCATACACCTGCCTCTTTGCCAAACTTCAGCAACGCATCCTCGCCCATAGTAGCAGGGCAGCAGCAACAATTTCAACATTCACTATCATTATCGCCCTCAATATATCAACAGCAGCAGCAGCATCAACAAATTCCGCAGTCATCTTACCCAACATCGCCGTATCAGGATCAGGATACCTATTATTCCGATACAGATAATGGTGATTACGAGGACGATGATGATGATGAATATGAATTAATGGAGCCCTGGGAGTGCAGCATGTGTACATTCCGTAATCATCCGCAATTGAATATATGTGAATGCTGTGAAAATGTTAGGATATTACCTGGTACGCTAACAAATCTTTCTAGAGCTATATCCAACAATTCAGCTTCGTCAGTAACCTCAGCAGCTGCTGGGGCAGCAGCTGCAGTAGGCTTAACTTCCGTAACCAATAGATCGGTAACAGATGTTAATGCCGCAGCAGCTGCCGCCTCTGTCAATGGCAGTATGAATTCCTTAACAAGTGTGACTGGGGCTGCCAATAGCAATTTAGAGCATGATACTAATTTGGCTCAACAACAATTACAGCATTTGGCTTTGCATACCTAATTTTGCCTATTTTTTTTGTATCTTTGCATACCAATTCTGTATATGTATTAAAAATTAAACTAACTTATTTAATTTTTGGTTCGTTACTCTATTTTTATTTAGATCTTTTTTTTTTTTAATTTTATGTCTTAACAAAAGCATGCAAATTATTTCTGTTTTTATGTTATTCAAATGAGTTTTTTTCAATATTGTTAATTTTTTGGATATTTCTTTTCTGAATGTATCACATATTGTTTATTAAATTTTATTGACTATATAAATATGTGTGTATGTAAGTATCTTTAATCTGTGATAATTAATCAAAATCTATATAGAAAATATATAAGAAAAATCTAAAAAAAAACAACGACAATATTTAAAGTACTTGCAAAGATAAATAGGGAAAAATTCTAATCATATCCTCAATATAATCTTATATATAAAAAAATCCTAAATAAAAATAATCCATAAATAAGAAAACGAAACACAAAATTTTCTTATTCCATATTATTTGTATACGAAGGCTGCAATTATAAAAATATTGCAATTTTAAACAATATCGGGGTTCTATTGCCACGGTTGCCACAGTTGGTAGAATTCTACCAAAAATGGTAGATTTTTTACTCTTTGGTAGATTGATAGAATTGGATGCTTTGTTCGATTTTGTAGAATATTCCTTTCCATCTAAGAGGTACTTCATAAATTTTCTATACATAAAAATTAAAAAAAAAAAATTATAGAAAATTTTCTAGAGAAATAAAATTTTGACAAAATTTTCTATAGAAATAAAATTTCGACAAAATTTTCTATAGAAATAAAATTTTGACTAAATTTCTATAGAAATAAAATTTTGAAAAAATTTTCTATAGAAATAAAATTTTGACAAGATTTTCTATAGAAATAAAATTTTGACAAAATATCGATAGAAATAAAATTTTGGCAAAATTTTCTATAGAAATAAAATTTTTGCAAAATTTTCTATAAAAATTAAATTTTGACACAATTTTCAATAGAAATAAAATTTTGACAACATTTTCAATAGAAATAAAATTTTGACAAAATTTTCTATAGAAATAAAATTTTGACAAAATTTCCTATAGAAATAAATTTTTGACAAAATTCTTTATAGAAATAAAATTTTGACGAAATTTTCTATAGAAATACAATTTTGACAAGATTTTCTATAGAAATAAAATTTTTACAAAATTTCTATAGATATAAAATTTTGACAAAATTTCTATAGAAATAAAATTTTGACAAAATTTCTATAGAAATAAAATTTTGACAAAATTTTCTATAGAAATAAAAAATTTGCAAAATTTTCTATAAAAATTAAATTTTGACACAATTTTCAATAGAAACAAAATTTTGACAAAATTTTATATAGAAAAAAAATTTCGACAAAATTTTCTATATAAATAAAATTTTGACATAATTTTCTATCTAAATAAAATTTTGACACAATTTTCTATAGAAATAAAATTTTGCCACAATTTTCTATAGAAATAAAATTTTGGCAAAATTTCTTTAGAAATAAAAGTTTGAGAACATTTTCTATGGAAATAAAATTTTGACAAAATTGTGTATAGAAATTAAATTTTGACAAAATTTTCTATAGAAATTTTCTATAGAAATAAAATTTTGACGAAATTTTATAGAAATAAAATTTTTACAAAATTTTCGATAGAAATACAATTTTGACAAAATTTTCTATAAAATATTGACAACATTTTCTATAGAAATAAAATTTTGGCAAAATTTCTATGGAAATAAAATTTTGACAAAATTTTCTATAGAAATAAAATTTTGACAAAATTCGCTATAGAAATAAAATTTTGACACAATTTTCTATAGAAACAAAATTTTGACATAATTTTATATGGAAATAAAATTTTGACAAGATTTTCTATGGAAATTAAATTTTGACAAAATTTTCTATAGAAATAAAATTTTAACAAAATTATCTATAGAAATAACATTTTGACGAAATTTTCTATAGAAATAAAATTTTTACAAAGTTTTGACAAAATTTGACATGAAAATAAAATCTTCACAAAATTTTCTATAAAATATTGGTAACATTTTGTATTGATATAAAATTTTGGCAAAATTTTTTTAGAAATAAAAGTTTGAGAAAAATTTCTATGGGAATAAAATTTTGACAAAATTTTCTATAAAAAAATAAAATTTTGACAAAATTTTCTATAAAAAATAAAATTTTGACAAAATTTTCTATAAAAAATAAAATTTTGACAAAATTCTCTATAGAAAGAAAATTTTGACAGGATTTTCTATAGAAATAAAATTTTTACAAAATTTTCGATAGAAATACAATTTTGACAAAATTTGACATGTAAATAAAATCTTCACAAAATTTTCTATAAAATATTGGCAACATTTTCTATGGAAATAAAATTTTGGCAAAATTTCTTTAGAAATAAAAGTTTGAGAAAAATATCTATGGAAATAAAATTTTGACAAAATTCTCCATGGAAATAAAATTTTGACAATTTTTTCTATAGAAATAAAATAAATAATTGACAAAATTTTCTATAGAAATAAATAATTTTCTATACAAATAAAATTTTGTAAACATTTTCTATAAAAATAAAATTCACATGTTAGTGGTTATGCCAACATGGGCATCAATGTAATTCAAAACCGCGGTTTTTGTATCATTCCATAACCAGTCTTACAGTTTGGGCTCTGATTATTCAAATAAATAGATATTCCAAATAAGATTTTAAGTGGTTAATTTCTTTTACATGGCTCCCATTCCCCATTTTATTTATTGAATACTTAAATGTCGCATTTTTTATTTTTAATATGCCAAATATGCTTGATACTGGCTCAATATTTTTGTTTTTCTTTCCCTGCGAAAATCGTCCCGCCTTTCGTATTGAACATCCATAATGGTAAGTCATTCCAGGATTTGATTGATTATTAATGTATTTTTTGTTGTTTGCATGCCATAGAGTGTCTTGAATGCAGAGACAAAACATTTTAAATAAATGACCTTTTAAAATTGCTATTGTGTTGCAATATCTAAATAGTTTCTATATCAGATTTGTAGTGGAGCATAGATTAATTTTGTTTTCCAATTTTTGTTTGATTTTTTAAGAACCGGTACTCAGTAGGGAGGATATTCATATAACTTTATCACCTGGTGAAAATAGTAAGTATCCAGATAAATATTTATTATAATTCTGTTAAATTACCGTTGCCGTTTCAAACCACGGATACAACTCCATCGCAATCTAAGACCCCATTTGCTGACTTTAATTTAATTAATTATGATCTAAACCATGAATGAATTAACGAGATTCCTACTGTCCCTATCTACTAACTAGCGAAACCACAGCCAAGGGAACGGGCTTGGAATAATTAGTGGGAAAAGAAGACCGTGTTGAGCTTGGCTATGTAGGCAGTTACCTTTGTACTAAAACAGGTTAAATATCTATATAAGCCAATTCAGTTCTTGATCGGTTTATATAGAGGAGTTTATAAATAATTATGAACCAATATCGGAAATCAAATCTGGGGATGGTTAGGTTAGGTGGCAGTCCGATGTATCAGGCTCACTTAGACAATTCAGTCCATTGTGATACCTGGGGATAGATTTATATGGGGACTATATAGAATTATGGACCGATATGGACCAATTTTTGCATGGTTGTTAGCAGGTGTGGAGTCGAGTCAAATTTGCTCGACTCCGGCTCCGACTCCAGCATTTCTTATTAACCTCGACTCCGACTCCGGAGTCGACTCCAGGTGGTGTACCTAAATCTCATTTTAGCAGTATTCCAATTATAATTTTAAGGTTTAGTGCTCCAAAAATAGACCAATATAAGTATTTTATTGTGCCATATGTGTTTATATGTCCTAAAGAACCCTAATTTGAAATTTTGATACGACTCGACGACAAATCTCACCATTTTAGGCATGTAAAGAACTCTACATTTTAATGGCAGGCCAATAAATTAAAATACGACACAAGACTATATAGAGACCACATCAAAATATGGGTAGATAACAATCTCTAGAATATGTGTTTATAAAAACAAAAAATTTCAAAAATTAATTAGGCTTCCAGAAGTTTAAGAAGTAAAATCTTGGTATTAATCTATATAGGCATTTTATAAAAAATAAATCTATATAAAAAAGAAAAATACACAAAAATCAAAGTGTCGGGCAAATCGGATAGAAAGTTTAGATGTTAACAAATGTAATGTGTCGCATATAGAAAACAAACATAAAAAATGCCAAGAATTAGGATAAATATATATAAATATAATATAAATAAAATGGTGAAACATCGATTTATAAATGGTCTATCAGTTATGGACATTAGAGGTCATTAATTTAATGTAAAGAATTTCGAGTGGCTTTGATGAAACAAACATTCTCACAAAAGACCGGCTCAGATGGCACGTTGGAAGAGGTTCAATTTAAAATTACAACTTCCAAGGACATCGGGTGTATATGATCTCCATATACAAAATCTGCGCCGACGGTAAATTTCTGCGTTTATTTATGGATCTCAAATAGGTTAGGTTAGGTTAGGTTAGGTTAAAGTGGCAGCCCGATTAAGATTCAGGCTCACTTAGACTATTCAGTCCATTGTGATACCACTTTAACTAAAAGTACCTATTACATATGGGCACTTCTAGTTTTAACCGTTGAACCTTCTCGATTATTTTCTTCTGTTGAACCAACCAGATTGTTCCAAAAACATTAGCAGACTGCTTAAGTTAACGTTTTCCAGGTCCGCTAGTAATCTGAAGCTATATGCCCCTAAAATTTGCTTACGCCTTACACAAAATGCAGGACACTCACACAAGAGGTGTTTTATTGATTCCTTTTCCACCGCATCATGACAGCTCATACAATAGTCATTATACTTCGCACCAATAGTTTTTGCAAAATCGCCTATCAGGCAGCGACCCGTTATAGCAGATATCAGGAGTGATATCTGGCGTCTCGAGAACACTAGCATATCTAGTGTGCGGTTTAAGTTTAAATGGGGCCATATTTGCTTGGTGTCGTTACAACCCTTACAATTCTCCCATCGAACATTTGCCATCATGACAGCCTTCTCACGCAGTAAGAGCTTGCAGGTGGCCAGAGGCATACCAACAGATTCTAGTTCCCCTGGAATATGTAAGGTAGTTCCTAGCCTTGCTAGCTCATCTGCTTCGCAGTTCCCCGGTATGTTCCTGTGACCAGGCACCCATATTAGGTGAATATTGTGCTGCTCAGCCATCTCATTGAGAGATTTGCGGCAGTCGATGGCCGTTTTCGAGTTGAGGAACACAGAGTCCAAGGATTTTATTGCAGGTTGACTGTCTGAGTATATATTAATGCCAATATTGCTTGGAGCATTACTTCTCAGCCAA
Source organism: Haematobia irritans (assembly GCF_050003625.1). NCBI lineage: Eukaryota > Metazoa > Arthropoda > Insecta > Diptera > Muscidae > Haematobia > Haematobia irritans. The sequence continues at coordinate 36,327,692 of NC_134401.1, read as the reverse complement.
TTCACCACTTCTCTTATTGCTAATATTTCAGCCTGAAAAACACTACAGTGATCAGGTAATCTTTTCGCTATTCGAAGTTCAAGATCTTTAGAATATACTACGAAACCCACTTGGCCATCCAATTTGGAGCCATCAGTGTAGAAATCTATATATCTTTTATTCCCCGGGGTCCGTGTACACCACGCCTCACTATTGGGAATTAGAGTCTCAAACTTTTTGTCGAAAAGTGGACTCGCCAAAGTGTAATCCACTACGTTAGGCACATCTGGCATTATTTTGAGGACCGAACTGTGACCGTAACTTTTTTCCGACCACAGCGATAGCTCGCGCAACCGCACAGCCGTTGTTGCAGCTGACTGTTTGGCCAAAATGTCTAAAGGCAATAGATGCAGTATGACACACTGAAAAAACAGTAAACCCACCAGGAAGATAACTTGCGGTAAATTTTAGAAAATTTTAAATATTTGTAGAAAATTTTAACTAAACAGTATTACAAACGCTGGCATCACGCCGATGTCATAAAAATAAGTAAATATTTTTCGACAAATCCAAGAAAATTTTTTAGACATAATTAAATTTTTTTCACTTGTTAAAGAAACATTTGTAGTTTGAAGGAAAAAATTGGAGTTCAAAATTGCAAGAATGTCTTTAGTGATATATGAAGTTCATGATGAACGCATCTGTAGTAAAATTTAAAAATTTAAAGAAATAATGAACTATTATGTGAGAAATACGAATTTAGTAAACCTTTATGCTTAATTTGTGTATAATTTTTTCTTGTTTTTTAGTTAATTTAACTAACGTACGCAAAAAATTATTAGTGTAAAGGAAACTTTCTCCAAGCATAATAATTCCATTAACTAAAATAAAGTTAAATTGGCTTTAGTGAAATAGAGAGTTCACTTTTTTTTTTGAGTGCATTAAGGGAGTTTGTTCCTGTCTTGCTGAATGCACCTGAGATACACAAGCACGCCATACGCTGAACTTTGTCTAAACTTGTCGGCTGGTGAAGTGCCGGCCACCAGACTACAACACCATATAGCATTATAGGTCTAACCACTGCCGTGTATAGCCAATGTACAATTTTTGGTTTTAGTCCCCACTTTTTCCCTATTGCCTTTTTGCACGAGTTTAAAAAGGCAATAGGGAAAGAGATGGATCTCAAATAACTCTAAATTCAAAATTTCGACAAATATTCGTTTTGTTTGTTATTGTTGGCTTCTCTTCAATCGTTATTGTTGTTTTTTTGATCTCAGCTTAAAGCCATGCATTGACTAAACTACAAGTGTAGCTTAACCAACAGAGGAAAAGTATGCTTGTCAAATTTATTTGGGCAAAGCCCTATAGGCTGCAAGATGGTTGGATGTACAGCTGTTTCGGAATTACCACATTCCTCATCAGCATCCTCTACTTGCAGCAAAACTATCAACCAATTATCAGAATAAATGCGGGTAATTCACTCAACCCAAAGTGAAATACACTTGAACCTTCCGAAAAAGGGTTTAATAGTCGGCTACTGCCTAAACAAATTTGCAAGCATATCTATTTTCCTTTGCCAAACTCAAATCATCGATTTGTATTTATTTGGCTGGGTTTCAATAGAAAATTTTGTCAAAATTCTATTTCTATAGAAAATTTTGTCAAAATTCTATTTCTATAGAAAATTTTGTCAAAAATATATTTCTATAGAAAATGTTGTCAACATTTTATTTCTATAGAAAATTTTGTAAAAATTTTATTTCTACAGAAAATTTTGTCAAAATTTCATTTTTATAGAAAATTTTGTCAAAATATTATTTCTTTAGAAAATTTTGTCAAAATTTTATTTCTATAGAAAATTTAGTCAAAAATTTATTCTTATTTCTATAGAAGATTTTGTCAAAATTTTATTTCTATAGAAAATTTTGTAAAAAATTTATTTTTATTTCTATAGAAGATTATGCCAAAATTTTACTTCTATAGACAATTTTGTCAAAATTTAATTTCCATAGACAATTTCGGCAAAATTTTATTTCTATAAAAATACTTTAAAAACTTTATTTCTGTAGAAAATTTTGTCAAATTTTTATTTCTATAGAAAATGTTATCAAAATTCTGTTTCTATAGAAAATCTTATCAAATTTTTATTTCTATAGAAAATTTTATCAAAATTCTGTTGCTATAGAAAATCCTGTCAAAATTTTATTTCTATAGAAATTTTTGTCAAAATTTTGTTTATATAGAATATTTTGTCAAAATTTTATTTCTACAGAAGATTTTTTCAAAATTTTATTTCTATAGAACATTTTGTCAAAATGTTATTTCTATAGAAAATTTTGTCAAAACTTTATTTCTATCGAAAATTTTGTCAAAATTTTATTCCTATAGAAAATTTTGCCAAAATTTTATTCCTATTGAAAATTTTGTCAAAATTTTATTTGTATCGTAAATTTTGTCAAAATTTTATTTCTATAGAAAATTTTGTCAAAATTTTATTTCTATAGAAAATTTTGCCAAAATTTTATTTCTGTAAAAAATGTTGTCAAAATTTTATTTCTATAGAAAATTTTGTCAAAATTTTATTTCTAAAAAAATGTTGTCAAGATTTTATTTCTATAGAAAATTTTGTCCAAAATTTTATTTCTTTAGAAAAATTTGTCAAAATTTTATTTCTATAGAAAACGTTGTCAAAATGTTGTTTATATAGGAAATTTTGTCAAAATTTTATTCTTCAGAAGATTTTGTCAAAAAGTTATTTCTATAGAAAATTTTGTCAAAATTTTATTTCTATCGAAAATTTTGTCAAAATTTTATTCCTATAGCAAATTTTGCCAAAATTTTATTCCTATTGGAAATTTTGTCAAAATTTTATTTGTATCGAAAAATTTGTCAAAATTTTATTTCTATAGAAAATTTTGTCAAAATTTTAGTTCTGTAGAAAATTTTGTCAAAATTTTATTTCTATAGAAAAATTTGTCAAAATTTTATTTCTATAGAAAACGTTGTCAAAATTTTGTTTATATAGAAAATTTTGTCAAAATTTTATTTCTTCAGAAGATTTTTTAAAAATTTTATTTCTATAGAACATTTTGTCAAAATGTTATTTCTATAGAAAATTTTGTCAAAACCTTATTTCTGTAGAAAATTTTGTCAAATCTTAATTTCTATAGAAAATTTTATCAAAATTCTGTTTCTATAGAAAACCTTGTCAAATTTTTATTTCTAAAGAAAATTTTATCAAAATTCTGTTTCTATAGAAAATCTTGTCAAAATTTTATTTCTAAAGAAAATTTTGTCAAAATTTTATTTTAGAAAATTTTGTCAAAATTTTATTTCTTTAGAAAAATTTGTCAAAATTTTATTTCTATAGAAAATTTGGTCAAAATTTTATTTCTACAGGAAATTTTGTCAATATTTTATTTCTATAAAAAATTTGTTAAAATTTTATTTCTATCGAAAAATTTGTCAAAATGTTATTCCTATAGAAAATTTTGCCAAAATTTAATTCCTATTGAAAATTTTGTCACAATTTTATTTGTATCGTAAATTTTGTTAAAATTTTATTTCTATAGACAATTTTGTCAAAATTTTATTTCCATAGACAATTTTGTCAATATTTTATTTCTATAGGAAATGTTGTCAAAATTTTATTTCTATAGAAAATTTTGTCAAAATTTTATTTATAAAAAAATTTTGTCAAGAGTTTATTTCTATAGAAAATTTTGTCAAAATTTTATTTCCATAGACAATTTTGTCAAAATTTTATTTCTATATAAAATGTTGTCAACATTTTATTTCAATAGAAAATTTTGTCAAGCTTTTATTTCTATAGAAAATTTTGTCAAAATGTTATTTCTAATAAAAATTGTGTCAAAATTTTATTTCTATAGAAAATTTTGTCAAAATTTTATTTCTAAAAAAATGTTGTCAAAAATTTAGTTCTATAGAAAATTTTGTCAATTTTTTCTATAGAACATTTTGTCAAAATTTTATTGCAAAATTTTTTTCAAAATTTTATTTCTATATAAAATGTTGTCAAAATTTTATTTCTATAGAAAATTTTGTCAAAATTTTATTTCAATAGAAAATTTTGTCAAAATTTTATTTCAATAGAAAATTTTGTCAAAATTTTATTTCAATAGAAAATTTTTTCAAAATTCTATTTCTATAGAAAATTTTGTCAAAAATATATTTCTATAGAAAATCTTGTCACAATTTTATTTCTATAGGAAATTTTTAAACAATGGAATCAGCTGTCATTAATTTTTTAGTATAGTTTACCGCAAGTATTAAGTATAGTTTTACTGCAAGTAATACGCAAAACTACTTTTATTATGAGTTTACCCAAATTTATAGTAAAACAGTTTGATGATCGATTTTTAATATTCTACTTAATTCTCTTATAATTTCAGGAATCATTCACTCATGGATTGTATCATGACCAAGTGATAAGAGATCATAACGACCACACATATTATTACAATATCGGTTCGTGATGATCTTCAACTGTCTTTGTCCGTTACAGAGATTGTGCTGCTGAGTAAAATGGAAATGGAGTTAAGGCTTCTGTAACTCGTTGCACGTATAGCTTCAAGTATACAGGTGTGAAACCTATAGCATTCAATGAAGCCCAGCTGCTATGCAACTTGATGCAATATCATTACAACAATTTTGCAACTTACCTTCAATAGGATGGCACGGTAGAGTCCCCAAAAACCCAGAACAATGCTGAATGTGGAAATATTAAGCTGAACTTTTGTTGATATCCACAACATTAGAGATTCATTTGTGTTTCTTACCAACGAACGATAAAGTTTAAGAAAACGACGAATTGTGTTTTTTTTTATATAAATATATTTTTAATAACATTAAAAATGTTGATAATAATTTTCTAAGTTATTTTTTCATGATAAATAATATTATTTATATATAGAGAATATAATTTCGTTTATATATTAATATTCATATGTACATTATATATAGACAATTAAGAGTACTATATACTAGGTATGGAAATAAGATAAAGGCTGCTGGCAGCTTATGTGATTTACAATTATTGGTTAATGAGCTTTTGTCTAGAGAATTTTAAGAAATTTATCTACATATATTAAGTAAAAGACTTTATATTGTTAATTTATATATATTTCAAAAATAATTATTTTAATTTATTCAATATATGTATTTATTATAGTTTAATTCATATCTAAAGTTTATGCCTAATTAAAATATTGACTACACTACTATACAAAGAACATATTGAGTTTTTGGCAAAGAAAGGTTGGTACCACTGTTAAGGAGTCAAGCCAATTTTTTTAAACAATGATGACTTATGCCGAAAATTACTTAACAGAAATGAAATTTTGGCAAATTTTCTTATAGAAATGAAGTTTTGAGAAAATTTCCCATAGAAATGAAATTTTCGAAAAAAAATCCTATAGAAATGACAATTTGACAAAATTTCCTATAGAAATGAAATTTTGACAAAATATCCTAAGAAATGAAATTTTGAAAAATTTTCCTATAGAAATGAAATTTTCAGAAAATTTCCTTTAAAAATGAAATTTTGGTAAAATTTCTTATAGAAATGAAACTTCGAGAAAATTTCCTATAAAAATGAAATTTTGAGGAAATTTCCTATAGAAATGAAATTTAGAGAAAATTTTCTATAGAAATGAAATTGTGAAAAATTTTCCTATAGGATTAAAATTTTGATAAAAACTTCTTGTATAAATGAAATTTTGGCAAAATTTCCCATAGGATTGAAATTTTGAGAAAATTTCCCATAGAAATGAAATTTTGACAAAATTTCCTATAGAAATGAAATTTTGACAAAATTTCCTATAGAAATGAAATTTTCAGAAAATTCCCTATAGAAATTAAATTTTGACAAAATTTCCAATAGGAATGAAATTTTCTGAAAATTTCCCATAGAAATGAAATTTTGACAAAATATCCTATTGGCTTAAAATTTTGACAAGAATTTCTTATAGAAATGAAATTTTCAAAAAATTGCCTGTAGAAAAGACAATTTGACAAAATTTCCTATAGAAATGAAATTTTGACAAAATTTCCTATAGGATAAAAATTTTGATAAAAATTTCTTATAGAAAAAATTTATCAATAAAATTTCTTACAGAAATGAAATTTTGACAAAATTCCTTATAGAAATTAAATTTTGACAAAATTTCCTATAGAAATGAAAATTTGACAAAATTTCCAATAGGATTAAAAATTTGATAAAAATTTCTTATAGAATGAAATTTAAAAAAAATGAAATTTTGACAAATTTTCTTATAGAAATGAAATTTTGAGAAAATGTCTCATAGAAATGAAATTTTTGAAAAAATTTTCCTATAGATATGAAATTTAGACAAAATTTGCTATAGAAATGAAATTTTCAGAAAATTTCCTTTAAAAATGAAATTTTGGTAAAATTTCTTATAGAAATGAAACTTTGAGAAAATTTCCTATAAAAATGAAATTTTGAGGAAATTTCCTATAGAAATGAAATTTAGAGAAAATTTTCTATAGAAATGAAATTGTGAGAAATTTTCATATAGGATTAAAATTTTGATAAAAACTTCTTGTATAAATGAAATTTTGACAAAATTTCCAATAGAAATGAAATTTTCTGAAAATTTCCCATAGAAATGAAATTTTGAAAAAATTTCGTATTGGTTTAAAATTTTTATAAGAATTTCTTATAGAAATGAAATTTTCAAAAAATTGCCTGCAGAAATGACAATTTGACAAAATTTCCTATAGGATTAAAATTTTGATAAAAATTGCTATAGAAATGAAATTGTGAGAAAATTTCCTATAGGAATAAAATTTTGATAAAAACTATTTGTAGAAATGAAATTTTGGCAAAATTTCCTATAGGATTAAAATTTTGACAAAAATTTCGTATAGAAATGAAATTTTGACCAAATTTCGTATATAGAAAATTTCTTATAGAAATGAAATTTTGAAAAAAATTTCCTATAGAATTGAAATTTGACTAAATTTCCTATAGAAATAAAATTTTGACAAAATTTCCTATAGAAAAAATTTATCAATAAAATTTCTTACAGAAATGAAATTTTGACAAAATTCCTTATAGAAATTAAATTTTGACAAAATTTCCTATAGAAATGAAAATTTGACAAAATTTCCAATAGGATTAAAAATTTGATAAAAATTTCTTATAGAATGAAATTTAAAAAAAATGAAATTTTGATAAATTTTCTTATAGAAATTAAATTTTGACAAAATTTTCAATAGGAATGAAATTTTCTGAAAATTTCCCATAGAAATGAAATTTTGACAAAATATCCTATTGGCTTAAAATTTTGACAAGAATTTCTTATAGAAATGAAATTTTCAAAAAATTGCCTGTAGAAATGACAATTTGACAAAATTTTGACAAAATTTCCTATAGGTTAAAAATTTTGATAAAAATATCTTATAGAAAAAATTTATCAATAAAATTTCTTACAGAAATGAAATTTTGACAAAATTCCTTATAGAAATTAAATTTTGACAAAATTTCCTATAGAAATGAAAATTTGACAAAATTTCCAATAGGATTAAAAATTTGATAAAAATTTTTTATAGAATGAAATTTAAAAAAAATGAAATTTTGACAAATTTTCTTATAGAAATGAAATTTTGAGAAAATGTCTCAAAGAAATGAAATTTTTGAAAAAATTTTCTATAGAAATAACAATTTGACAAATTTTCCTATAGAAATGAAATTTTCAGAAAATTTCCTTTAAAAATGAAATTTTGGTAAAATTTCTTATAGAAATGAAACTTTGAGAAAAATTTCCTATAAAAATGAAATTTTGAGGAAATTTCCTATAGAAATGAAATTTAGAGAAAATATTCTATAGAAATGAAATTGTGAGAAATTTCATATAGGATTAAAATTTTGATAAAAACTTCTTGTATAAATGAAATTTTGGCAAAATTTCCCATAGGATTGAAATTTTGAGAAAATTTTCCATAGAAATGAAATTTTGACAAAATTTCCTATAGAAATGAAATTTTCAGAAAATTTACTATAGAAATGAAATTTTCAGAAAATTTCCTATAGAAATGAAATTTTGACAAAATTTCCAATAGAAATGAAATTTTCTGAAAATTTCCCATAGAAATGAAATTTTGACAAAATTTCGTATTGGTTTAAAATTTTGACAAGAATTTCTTATAGAAATGAAATTTTCAAAAAATTGCCTGTAGAAATGACAATTTAACAAAATTTCATATAGGATTAAAATTTTGATAAAAACTTCTTATAGAAATGAAATTTAAAAAAAATCTATAGAAATGAAATCTTGACAAATTTTCTTATAGAAATGAAATTTTGAGAAAATTTCCCATATAAATGAAATTTTCGAAAAAAAATCCTATAGAAATGACAATTTGACAAAATTTCCTATAGAAATGAAATTTTGACAAAATATCCTAAGAAATGAAATTTTGAAAAATTTTCTTATAGAAATTAAATTTTGACAAAATTTGCTATAGAAATGAAATTTTCAGAAAATTTCCTTTAAAAATGAAATTTTGTAAAATTTATTATAGAAATGAAATTTTGAGAAAATTTCCTATAAAATGCAATTTTGAGGAAATTTCCTATAGAAATAAAATTTAGAGAAAATTTTCTATAGAAATGAAATTGTGAGAAAATTTCCTATAGGATTAAAATTTTGATAAAAACTTCTTTTAGAAATGAAATTTTGGCAAAATTTCCTATAGGATTGAAATTTTGAGAAAATTTCCCATAGAAATGAAATTTTGACAAAATTTCCTACAGAAATGAAATTTTCAGAAAATTTCTTATAGAAATGAAATATTGACAAAATTTCCAATAGAAATGAAATTTTCTGAAAATTTCCCATAGAAATGAAATTTTGACAAAAATTCGTATTGGCTTAAAATTTTGACAAGAATTTCTTATAGAAATGAAATTTTCAAAAAATGGCCTGCAGAAATGACAATTTGACAAAATTTCCTATAGGATTAAAATTTTGATAAAAATTTCTATAGAAATGAAATTGTGAGAAAATTTCCTATAGGAATAAAATTTTGATAAAAACTATTTGTAGAAATGAAATTTTGGCAAAATTTCCTATAGGATTAAAATTTTGACAAAAATTTCGTATAGAAATGAAATTTTGGCCAAATTTCGTATATAGAAAATTTCTTATAGAAATGAAATTTTGACAAAATTTCCTATAGAATTGAAATTTGACTAAATTTCCTATAGAAATAAAATTTTGACAAAATTTCCTATAGAAATGAAATGTTGATTAAATTTCATATAGAAATCAAATTATGAGAAAATTTCTTACAGAACTGAAATGTTGATAAAATTTCATATAGGAATCAAATATGAATTATATTTCTTATAGAAATCAACTTTTGAAAAAATTTCCTATAGACTTGAAATTTTGACAAAATTCAATATAGACTTGAAATTTTGACAAAATTTCCTATAGACTTGAAATTTTGACAAAATTTCCTATAGACTTGAAATTTTTACAAAATTTCCTTTAGAAATGAAATTTTGACAAAATTTCGTATTGAAATGAAATTTTCAGAAATTGTACTATAGAAATGAAATTTTGGTAAAATGACCTAAAAAAATAAAATTTTCAGAAATTTCCTATAGAAATGAAATGTTGGTCAAATTTCTTATAGGAATTAAATTTTGAAACAAATTCTACAAAAATGAAATTTTGTAGAAATGAAATTTTCAGAAAATTTCCTTCAGATATGAAAATTTTGTAAAAATTTCTTATACTCGTATAAATGAAAGTTTGATAAATTTTCCTATAGAATAATTAAAGATAAAAATATTTTTTTTATTTTTATTTTTTTTTTACAATAAACGTAAGCCAATTTTAGCTTCAGTTTTTCTGTGCATATTAAGAGTTAAGTTAAATTCCACTTTATTTAAATTATAATTAAACTATTTATGTACATTTTCGAATTGCACTAAAATAATATATTTTTTTGAAACTTTTCACTTGATAGCAGTTAAGATCTTTTTGCCTACAACTTCATCTGGCAAATTCGGATAGACCTTCTTAAATTCTTCTAAGGTACAGCAGAATGTAAATCCTTTGGCTAGATTGTTAAAATCCTTATGATTGAGTCTTGCTTTGTCACAAACATTAGGACATACTTCCTCAGCCTTGCCATTGGTAATATGAGGATTATTAACATTTACAAAAACAATTGACTCATCAGCCGATTTACGCAGTAAAACTTTAAAATAATATTTAGGTATATGGAATTCATTCTGTGAATCCAAATAGATTTTAACTTTGGCACCATTGGCTTTTGGCAGCTGGACCATACCAAAGTAACCATTATACGATTCAAAATCTTCACCATAATCAGCAGCCAAGGATCGGCCCATATCTTCTACTCGTAACCAATTTCCACCATTGATGGACTGAAATTGTAGGGCAACATTTGTATAGTAGTAAGTGGCCAATTGCTCGTAGCCAAATATAAAATCAGCATCTGGTGTCAAATGACCACGTGATAAAAAGTGCCTCTTATCATCGATAAAGGTCTGATCGCTTCCGAAATATTTTTCGAAGCGGGCAAATTGATTTTTCTTCGTATAGATTTCGTTAATTTTTCGAGTACTTTGTTTCATTCCAGTGGCTAGAAAATTGCGACGTGTACTTTCGGATATTTTATCTGCAAGAAAATAAAAAAGAAAAATTTATTATACGGGGTAGTTGAAACGAAGTGTTATCAAGCTCACAATATGAAGCGAACTAGATGTTTAACTTGTTGTTAGGGTATAAGGAACTAGATGGGTTTAACAGAAGGCAATAAAATCCATCTTATCGACTTTATACCCAAAAAAATCCCCTAAACAATTTGTATATTCTGAACGTTGAGTCAAATCGAACGAATGATATTTGAGAAGTCATATCTGTGGCCTCTATCTATCTAGACCGATAAAACCCAATTTTATGTGAAAATTGGAAGCGAAAATAAAAATGCGTTTTTAGAAATTTTCGTGTAGAAATTAAATTCTCAGAAAATTTCCTATAGAAATGAAATTTTCTGAAATTTTCCTATAGAAATGAAATTTTCAGAAAATTTCCTATAGAAATGAAATTTTCAGAAAATTTCCTATAAAAATGAAATTTTTGCTATAGAAATGAAATTTTCAGAAAATTTCCTATAGAAATTAAATTTTGAGAAAATTTCCTATAGAAATAAAATTTTCAGAAAATTTCCTATAGAAATGGAATTTTCAGAAAATTTCCTATAGAAATGAAATTTTCTGAAATTTTCCTATAGAAATGAAATTTTCAGAAAATTTCCTATAGAAATGAAATTTGCAGAAAATTTCCTATAGAAATTAAATTTTGAAAAAATTTCTTATAGAAATGAAGTTTTGACAAAATTTCCTATAGAAATGAAATTTTCAGAAAACTTCCTATAGAAATAAAATTTTCAGAAATTTTGAAAATTAAATTTTCATAGCATTTCTTATTGAAATAAAATTTTCAGAAATTTTCGTATAGAAATGAAATTTCACAAAATTTCTTATAGAAATTAAATTTTCATAAAATTTCTTATAGAAATGAAGTTTTGACAAAATTTCCTATAGAAATGAAATTTTCAGAAAACTTCCTATAAAAATGAAATTTGCAGAAAATTTCTTATAGAAATTAAATTTTGAGAAAATTTTCCATATAAAAGAAATTTTCAGAAAATTTTCGTACAGTATTGAAATTTTCAGAAAATTTTCAATAGAAATTAAATTTTCTGAACATTTCCTATAGAAATGAAATTTTCAGAAATTTTTCTTACAGAATGAAATTTTCAGATAATTTCCTATAAATTATATTTTCAGAAAATTTTCTTATAGAAATGAAATTTTCCGAAAATTTCCTATAGAAATAAAATTTTCAGAAATTTTCCTATAGAAACGAAATTTTCAGAAAATTTTGAAAAAAATTGATAAATTTCCTATGGAAATGAAATTTTGATACAATCTCTTATGGAAACGAAAATTTCCTATATAAATGAAGTTTTCAAATAATTTCCTATAGAAATGAAATTTTTAGAAAATTTCCTACAGAAATTGCACAAAATTTCCTATTGAAATAAAATTTTCAGAAATTTTCCTATAGAAATGAAATTTTCAGAAAATTTTGATAAAATTTGATGAAATTTCCTATGGAAATGAAATTTTGATACAATTTCTGATGGAAAAGAAAATTTCCTATATAAATGAAATGAAAAAAAAATTCCTACAGAATTTGCACAAAATTTCCTATAGAAATGAAATTTTCAGAAAACTTTCTATGAAATTTTCAGATAAATTCCTATAAATTAAATTTTCAGAAAATTTCCTATAGAAATGAAATTTTCGGAAAATTTCTTATAGAAATGAAATTTTCGGAAAATTTCCTATAGAAATGAAATTTTCGGAAAATTTCCTATAAATTAAATTTTCAGAAAATTTTCTTATAGAAATGAAATTTTCAGAAAATTTCCTATAAAAATGAAATTTTCAGATAAATTCCTATAAATTAAATTTTCAGAAAATTTCCTATAGAAATGAAATTTTCAGAAATTTTCCTATAGAAATGAAATTTTCAGAAAATTTCCTATAGAAATAAAATTTTTAGAAAATTTCCAATAGAAATGAAATTTTCAGAAAATTTCCTATAGATACGAAATTTTCAGAAAATTTCCTATAGAAATGAAATTTTCAGAAAATTTCCTATAGAAATGAAATTTTCGGAAAATTTCCTATAGAAATGAAATTTTCGGAAAATTTCCTATAGAAATGAAATTTTCAGAAAATTTCCTATAGAAATAAAATTTTCAGAAAATTTCCAATAGAAATGAAATTTTCAGAAAATTTCCTATAGATACGAAATTTTCAGAAAATTTCCTATAGAAATGAAATTTTCAGAAAATTTCCTGTAAATGCGAAATTTTCAGAAAATTTCCTGTAAATGCGAAATTTTCAGAAAATTTTGATAAAATTTCCTATGGAAATGAAATTTTGATACTATTTCTTATGGAAAATTTTCAGAAAATTTCCTATAGAAATGAAATTTTAAGAAAATTTCCTATAGAAATTAAATTTTCAGAAAATTTTTTATAGAAATGAAATTTTCATAAAATTTCTTATATAAATGAAGTTTTGACAAAATTTCCTATAGAAATGAAATGTTCAGAAAATGAAATGAAATTTTCTACAGAAATTAAATTTCCTGAAATGAAATGAAATTTTCAGAAAATTTCCTAGAGTAATTAAATTTTCAGAAAATTTCATATAGAAATGAAAATATCAGAAAATTTCATATAGCAATTAAATTTTCATAAAATGTCATGTAGAAACGAAATTTTCAGAAAATGTTGATAAAACTTCCTATGGAAATGAAATTTTGATACAATTTCTAAATAATAAATAAAATTTTCAGAAAATTTTCTATACAAATGAAATTTTCAGAAAATGTCCTATAGAAATTACATTTTCAGAAAATTTTCTTACAAAATTGACATTTCTTATAGAAATGAACTTTTCAGAAAATTTCTTATAGAAATAAAATTTTCAGAAATTTTCCTATAGAAATGAAATTTTCATAAAATTTCTTATGGAAATGAAGTTTTGTCAAAATGAAATAAAATTTTCAGAAAATTATCTATAGAAATGAAATTTTCTGAAAATTGCCTATAGAAATGAAGTTTTGACAAAATTTCCTATAGAAATGAAATTTTCAGAAAACTTCCTATAGAAATGAAATTTGCAGAAAATATATTATAGAACTGAAAATTTTGCTAAAATTTCCTATGGAAATGAAATTTTTATACAATTTCTTATGGAAATGAAATTTTCAGAAAATTTCCTATAGAAATGAAATTTTCAGAAAATTTCCTATAGAAATTAAATTTTCAGAAAATTTCCTATAGAAATTAAATTTTCAGAAAATCTCCTGTAAAAGCGAAATTTTCAAAAAATTTTGGTAAAATTTCCTATGGAAATGAAATTTTGATAATATTTCCTATAAAAATGAAATTATCAGAAAATTTCCTATAGAAACGAAAATTTTAATAAAATTCGCTATGGAAATTAAATTTTGATACAATTTCTTATAGAAATGAAATTTTCAGAAAATTTCCTATAGAAATGAAATTTTCAGATAATTTTCTACAGAAATAAAATTTTCAGAAAATATCCTATAGAAAATTTCCTATAGTCAAATCTGGGGCCTCTATCTAATAATAGACCGATAAGACCCAATTTTTTGTGTTGATTTTGCAGAGTGGATTTATGTGAAAACTGGGTGCGAAAATAAAAATGCGGAATTTCTTTAATCTTGACAACCTGATCCTCCTGTTCGTCTATCAAACGCATTCGATTCTCTTACTCACATTTTAAAGTTGCCCCATTAAGCGTATTGTGGGTATAAAGTGTTGTCTCCGAATTTTTATCATAGCATATTTCAAAAATCGGGTAGAACATCTTATCCACCGTAATTCCAGATTCATAAATGAAGCCTTTGTTGTGGGAACATTTTCTTGAGGTTGTCTGCAATGTTGACTCCGGTATAAAATTACAGACCAATGTACTTAAGGCAATGACATTGTTATTTGCATCAACAAATTGGCCACTTTTACTACATTGTAATTGCAAATGGGTCACTTTTAGTGATTTTATGATATTATTTTTTCCAGTGCAAACCAACTGCAACGTGGATCCTTCTACAAAACTATTCACTTTACCAGTTGGTTTGAATAGAGCATAGTCAACTTGTGCATGTGGTGGTTTTGTAAGAATTACCGGTGCGAAGCCCTTAATATCTTCTGGCAAGGTTATTATACATGGATTAGCTGCAATACCTGGAAAGATAAATTAATTAGAGATCAAAATTAGTTTAGGGGATATTCAAAAGTCAATTTAACTTTATTTCAGTTCATGATTTATGATTTATTTTTTATTGGTTTATTGTAGTTACATTTTCCCAATATGAAAAAAATAAGAAAAACATTTTTAAAGAATTTAGAATTTTTTAATAACATGGTAAAATTATGTCTGTCTTTACTAAATTAGAATTTCTTATAAAATAGTTAATATTTTTTTTTTTTAATTGTAGAAATATGAAATTTTCTTAAAGAAAAGAAAAATTCAAGCAAAGTTTTTTAAATTAGAATATCTCTAAAATAGCTCATAATTTTTTAAAATAATTAAATTTAGGCAAAATTCTGTCCGTCTCGAACTTTGTATGGCGCTAATATTGTTTTTATTTTAAAAAAATGTTAAATTTATTTTTTCGTTTTCGAAATATGACGTTTTTTTAACAAAAGAAAAAATCACTTACAAAGAATTTTACTAAATGGAATTTCTCATAATCTAGTTCATAATTTTCTAAAATAAGTAAATTTTGGTAAAATTCTGTCCGTCTTGAACTATGTATGCCATAGTCCGGCTATCATGCAAAACCCTTTTTCGGAAGGTTCACGTGTGGTTCATTGTTGGGTTTAATGAACTGCCTGAATTTATTCTGATAATTGGTTGATAGTTTTGCTACAAGTAGAGGATGCTGATGAGGAATGTGGTAATTCCGAAACATGCGTCCATCCAACCATCTTGCAGTCTATAGGGCTTTGCCCAAATAAATTTGACAAACATTCTTTTCCTCTGTTGGTTAAGCTACACTTGTAGTTTAGTCAATGCATGGTTTTAAGCTGAAATCGAAATAAAACTTTGACAAAATTTTCTTTAGAAAAAAAAAAAATGATGGCAAAATTTTCTACAGAAAAAAAAAATTGGCAAAATTTTCTATAGAAATAAAATTGCCAAAATTTTGACAAAATTTTCTATAGAATTACAATTTTGACAAAATTTTCTATAGAAGATTTTTTGGTTTGGTATTTTTTTGGTAGAATTTTCTCCAAATTTTGGTAGATTATTTTTGGTTCGAGTGGCAATATTCCTCTCTAAAAGTTTTTTATAGAAATAAAATGTTGACAAAATTTTCTATAGAAATAAAATTTTGGTAAAATTTTCAATAGAAACAAAATTTTGACAAAATTTTCTATAGAATTAAATTTTTGACAAAACTTTCTGTAGAAATAAAATTTTTACAAAATTTTCTATAGATGATTTTTGTTTGGTAGTTTTTTGGTAGAATTTTCTCCAAATTTTGGTAGATTATTTTTGGTTCTAGTGGCAATATTCCTCTCTAAAAGTTTTCTATAGAAATAAAATGTTGACAAAATTTTCTATAGAAATAAAATGTTGGTAAAATTTTCTATAGAAATAAATTTTTGACAAACTTTTTAATAGAAATAAAATTTTGTCAAAATTCTCTATAGAAATAAAATTTTGCCAAAATTTTCTATAGAAACAAAATTTTGACAAAATTTTCTATAGAAATAAAATTTGGCACAATTTTTTACAGAAATAAAATTTTGCCAACATTTTCTATAGAAATAAAATTTTGACAAAATTTTATCCAAAAAAAAATTTTGCAAGATTTTCTATAGAAAAAAAATTTTGCCATAACTTTCTATAGAAATAAAATTTTGACCAAATTTTCTATAGAAAAAAATTTTGCAAATTTTTCTATAGAAATAAAATGTTGACAAAATTTTCTATAGAAATAAAATTTTGACAAAATTTTCTATAGAAATAAAATTTTGCCAAAATTTTCTATAGAAAAAATTTTGCAAAATTTTCTATAGAAATAAAATGTTGACAAAATGGTCCAAATTTTGGTAGATTATTTTTGGTTCGAGTGGCAATATTCCTCTCTAAAAGTTTTTTATAGAAATAAAATGTTGACAAAATTTTCTATAGAAATAAAATTATGGTAAAATTTTCAATAGAAATAAAATTTTGACAAAATTTTCTATAGAATTAAATTTTTGACAAAACTTTCTGTAGAAATAAAATTTTTACAAAATTTTCTATAGATGATTTTTGTTTGGTAGTTTTTTGGCAGAATTTTCTCCAAATTTTGGTAGATTATTTTTGGTTCTAGTGGCAATATTCCTCTCTAAAAGTTTTCTATAGAAATAAAATGTTGACAAAATTTTCTACAGAAATAAAATGTTGGTAAAATTTTCTATAGAAATAAATTTTTGACAAACTTTTTAATAGAAATAAAATTTTGTCAAAATTCTCTATAGAAATAAAATTTTGCCAAAATTTTCTATAGAAACAAAATTTTGACAAAATTTTCTATAGAAATAAAATTTGGCACAATTTTTTACAGAAATAAAATTTTGCCAACATTTTCTATAGAAATAAAATTTTGACAAAATTTTATTCAAAAAAAAATTTTGCAAGATTTTCTATAGAAAAAAAATTTTGCCATAACTTTCTATAGAAATAAAATTTTGACCAAATTTTCTATAGAAATAAAATTTTGACCAAATTTTCTATAGAAATACAATTTTGCCAAAATTTTCTATAGAAAAAAAATTTGCAAATTTTTCTATAGAAATAAAATTTTGCCAACATTTTTTATAGAAATAAAATTTGCCAAAACTTTCTATAGAAATAAAATGTTGACAAAATGTTCTATAGAAATAAAATTTTGACAAAATTTTATATAGAAATAAAATTTTGCCAAAATTTAATATAGAAATAAAATTTTGACAAAATATTCTATAGAAATAAAATGTTGACAAAATCTTCTATAGAAATAAAATTTTGACAAAATTTTCTTTAGAAAAAAATGATGGCAACATTTTCTACAGAAAAAAAAATTGGCAAAATTTTCTATAGAAATAAAATTTTGACAAAATTTTTTATAGAAATAAAATTTTGACAAAATTTTCTACAGAAAAAAATTTTGGAAAATTTACTATTGAAATAAAATTTTGACAAAATTTTCTTTAGAAAAAAACAGAAATGAATGAACATTTTCTATAGAAATAAAATTTTGACATAATTGTCTATAGAAATAAAATTTTGCCAAAATTTTCTATAGAAAAATTTTTGCAAATTTTTCTATAGAAATAAAATTTTGCCAACATATTTTATAGAAATAAAATATGCAAAATTTTCTATAGAAATAAAATGTTGACAAAATGTTCTATAGAAATAAAATTTTGCCAAAATTTTCTATAGAAAAAAATTTGGAAATTTTATTATAGAAATAAAATTTTGCCAACATTTTTTATAGAAATAAAATTTTGCCAAAGAAGCAGATTTGTAGAAGATTTTTTTGCTTGGTAGTTTTTTCGGTAGAATTTTCTCCAAATTTTGGTAGATTATTTTTGGTTCGAGTGGCAACCGTGTTCGGAGGTCAAATCTGGGGATCGGTTTACATGGGGGATATATATAATTGGACCGATATGGATACAGTTTTGTGTTGTTGCTAGAGACCTTATACTAATACCACGTACTAAATTTCAACCGGTTCGGATGAAATTTATTCCTCCAAGAGGCTCCGGAAATCAAATCTGGTGAATCTGTTTATATGGAGCTATTATATAATTATAGACCGAGATATACTACTTTTCGCATGGTTGTTAGTGTCCATACTTACACAACATACAAATTCAAATAAATCGGATGAAATTGGCTCCTCCAAGAGGCTCAATCTTAGATCGGTTTATAGGGGGGGCTATATATAACTGTGGATCGATATGAACCAATTTTCGCATGGGTGTTAGATACTATATACTGACATAACGTACAAAATTTCAACTTGATCGGATGAAATTTGCTCCTCCTAGAGGCCCTGGACGTTAAAACTGGGGATCGGTTTATATGGGGGCTATATATAATTATGGACGGAGCCACCGTGGTGCAATGGTTAGCATGCCCACCTTGCATACACAAGGTCGTGGATTCGATTCCTGCTTCGACCGAACACCAAACAGTTTTTCAGCGGTGGATTATCCCACCTCAGTAATGCTGGTGACATTTCTGAGGGTTTCAAAGCTTCTCTAAGTGGTTTCACTACAATGTGGAACGCCGTTCGGACTCGGCTATAAAAAGGAGGTCCCTTGTCATTGAGCTTAACATGGAATCGGGCAGCACTCAGTGATAAGAGAGAAGTTCACCAATGTGGTATCACAATGGACTGTATAGTCTAAGTAAGCCTGATACATCGGGCTGCCATCTAACCTAACCTATGGACCGATATGGACCAATTTTGCATGATTGTTAGAGACCATATACTAACACCATGTACCAAATTTCAGCCGGATCAGATGAAATTTGCTTCCCTTAGAGGCTGCGCAAGCCAAATCGGGGGATCGGTTTATATGGGGGCTATATATAATTATGGACCGATGTGGACCAATTTTTGCATGGTTGTTAGAAACCATATATAGTAACACCACGTACCAAATTTCAGCCGGATCGGATGCAATTGGCTTCTCTTAGAGGCTCCGCAAGCCAAATTTGAGAGTCAGGTTATATGGGGGCTATACGTAAAAGTGGTCCGATTTGGCCCATTTGCAATACCATCCGACCTACATCAATAACAACTGATTGTGCAAAGTTTCAAGTCGATTGCTTATTTTGTTCGGAAGTTAGCGTGATTTCAACAGACGTACGGACGGACATGCTTCGATCGACTCAGAATTTCACCACGACCCAGAATATATATACTTTATGGGGTCTTAGAGCAATATTTCAATGTGTTACAAACGGAATGACAAAGTTAATATACCCCCCATCCTATGGTGGAGGGTATAAAAATACAAATAATATCTGGCTAAAATATCGGCTGACTTTGAGGCTAAGTACTTATAAAACCACCCTCATACAAATCAATGGTTTTGGGAATTTTCAATCCCCAATTATGGGATTCGTCATAGGAAATCTCTCTTTGCAAACTTGTTTTGAGAGCATTGGCCCAACTTTCTCTTAAACGACAAAAACTACAACAACAAAAACTCTACGATATTGTGTGTTGAGTTCAATGTAATATAACATAAATGAAAGTTGATAAAGTGTGGTCAATAGAAGATAATTTAAAATAGAATCTAAAAAAGCAAATGCCACATCTTTTCAACGTAAGATTTTTTTTGTAGATTTTTGTTTTGCTACTGACGTAGAAACTAAACTGCATTATAAATTCCAATATATCCATATACGTAAGCGTACTTGAAGATATGAAACTTGTAATTTAACAACAACGAAACAACAACAACAAATAAGTAGCATGTAGAGAAAATTATTTTTGGTGCTTTTATTAGACAATGACTAATAACTTAAAAAAATAACTAAAATAAAATATTGAATAATTTTATTAATTTGGTTTTGTTATTGTACTTACCAAAAACACCTGTTGTCACAAGCAGTACGATTAAAGCCAAAAACTTCGTCATGTCGACATCTATCTACGAAAACAAATGCCACAACTACTCTCATCAATGCCAATCTTAACTTTAAGTATGATATTATCGAAAAGATGAAAGCAAATTTTTGTCTTTTCTTTTATTTTTTGTTTGTTTGTTTTTTTTTTTTCTCCCATAAAATATTGTAGTGACGTTGTTATCGCTCTTTAAGAGACTGACTGGCTGACTGTGAGCGTTTCATACACAGCATTGGTTGTGTTATATAAATAATTTATTTTTATTTATTTATTTTTTGTTTCTTTTCAGAAAACAACACATACACGTATGACTGTTATTATACTCTACTATATTTATCTAATAGAGAAAAGGTTTTTATTTTTGAAATATTTCCATTTCTTATACAAATATAGGTTATCTTGAAAAACGAACGAATAACAATTTTAGTCATTATGAATACTTTTATATATATAAAAAAAGTAAATCCATCATGAAAACCATATAGATGGAATGACCGGATTTAATTATATGATATTAACAGAAAATAAATTTTTAAATCATTCTTGTGGTTTTTACAAAATTAGTTTAGCGATCGTTAAATATAAACAAAAGCTTCAAGTATAGTATTTTGAGCATCTTTGGTTTAAAACCTTTTTAAAATTAAGAAAAAATTGTTACTTTGAAGTATATGTTATAATTTGTATTTTAACCATACTACAATATAGTTTTAGTAGTTGAACATACACTAATTTTTTAATAGAAATGTCTTCAATCGCCGAAATGGTAGTATCAATTAAATAATTAATTGAAAGTCTATTAAAATATTAATTGATCCAATTAAAAAAATAATTGATACTAATAATTTTTATGATTGATTTCTGTTTCAGTTAAACAATTTTGTTGAATCAATTGAATTTTTAATTGAATATTTTCAAACTCAATTAAAATTTTAATTGAAATAGAGTTGGATTAAAAGCTATGCTTAAAAAGCTTTCTTGGAATCACAGATTTAGACCTTTTTATGGCTATCTACACACAAAAAAAATTCTGATTCAATCACGAGATTAATTGATCCTATTAATTTTTTAATTGAAATGTCTTCAATCACGTAGTATCAATCACAGTTATAATTGGTGATTAAAAAAACACTTGATTAAAAAATTAATTGATTTAATTAGCAAATTTCAATTAATGTTTTAATGGTTTCAATTAAAAATGTAATTGATGTTGATTGCAAAACTCAATTATTTTTTTCATTTAAAACGTACACAGAAAAAAAAATCACCAAAATATTTCCAATTGAAAAGTTGATTGAAGGTGAAAATTTTTTCAATTAATAAATTAATTGATATAATTAAAAACAAGTAAGGAAAGTCTAAAGTCGGGCGGGGCCGACTATATTATACCCTGCACCACTTTGTAGATGTAAATTTTCGATACCATAGCACATCCGTCAAATGTGTTGGGGGCTATATATAAAGGTTTGTCCCAAATACATACATTTAAATATCACTCGATCTGGACAGAATTTGATAGACTTCTACAAAATCTATAGACGCAAAATTTAAGTCGGCAATGCACTAGGGTGGAACACAATGTTAGTAAAAAACAAGTAAGGAAACTCTAAAGTCGGGCGGGGCCGACTATATTATACCCTGCACCCCTTTGTAGATCTAAATTTTCGATACCATATCACATCCGTCAAATGTGTTGGGGGCTATATATATAAAGGTTTGTACCAAATACATACATTTAAATATCACTCGATCTGGACAGAATTTGATAGACTTCTACAATATATATAGACTCAAAAATTTAAGTCGGCTAATGCACTAGGGTGGAACACAATGTGCAAAATTTCAACCAAATTGGGCTATTAGAACCATATTAGTCCATATCGGGCGAAAGATATATATGGGAGCTATATTTAAATCTGAACCGATTTCAATCAAATTTTGCACACTTGACTATACTATTAATTGTAATCCTAGTGCAAAATTTCAACCAAATTCGGCCAAAAATCTAGCTTCTGAAGCCATATAAGTCCATATCGGGCGAAAGATATATATGGGAGCTATATCTAAATCTGAATCGATTTCAACCAAATTTGGCACGCATAGCTACAATGCTAAATCTACTCCCTGTGCAAAATTTCAACAAAATTGGGCCAAAACTCTGGTTTCTAGGACCATATTATTCCATATCGGGCGAATGATATATATGGGAGCTATATCTAAATCTGAACCGATTTCAATCAAATTTTGCACACTTGACTATACTACTAATTGTACTCCTAGTGCAAACTTTCAACCAAATTCGGCCAAAAATCTGGCTTCGGGTGCCATATAAGTCCATATCGGGCGAAAGATATATATGTGAGCTATATCTAAATCTGAACCGATTTCAGTCAAATTTTGCTCACTTGACTATACGACTAAGTGTTATGTTTGCACAAAATTTCAAACAAATCGGTATAAAACTCTGGCTGCTGAGTCCATATTAGTGCATATCGGGCGAAAGATATATATGGGAGCTATATCTAAATCTGAACCGATTTCTTCCAAAATCAATAGGGTTCTATTCTGACCCAAAACAGGGACGTGTGCCAAATTTGAAGGCGATTGGACTTAAATTGCAACGTAGACTTTGATCACAAAAATGTGTTCACAGACAGACGGACGGACGGACAGACGGACATGGTTATATCGACTCAGGAACCCACCCTGAGCATTATTGCCAAAGATTGATAAAGTCGGACAAAATTTTACTAGCATGCTCCAAGTAAGGCTAATGCACTATACTATGTAAGAAACTGTGTTATCAGCAACGGAAACGGAATTATCGTTGAAGTTCCATATCGGGAATTACCTCTAAAAATTGTGTTACATATTTCAAAGTGAATTGGTTCTGGGAATCCTGTATGATTTGCTTTCTTTGTTTACACTTAATTCACATAAAAGGCATATTTTTATTGCACTAAGGGCCGGTTTTTCAATGTGTTGGTATTATTTATAGTGTCGATAAAACTGCTAATCCCATACAAAAAAATTACTAGCCGGTGGTCTATTTTTCGGTTAAGTGTTAATCGTAGGATGAGAAACTGGCCATAAATATCTTATAAGAGCAATTGGTATAAGTTTGTTCTAATTTATAAATCGCTCCGAAAAAATTTATAATCCCGTAGAATTTATATATTGAATTTTATTTTCTCCCGCCAGCTTTTTGACATATTCCGAATATGTGTCAATCTGTACTGACCATTTTTTGTGGTATTTTTTTTTTTTGTTAAATTTAAAATTATAAACAAATGCATGAAATAATGTTTCATATTAAAGTGTTTATGGACATTTAAATTTCGATTTTGATTAATTAAATCTTGTCTCTTCTCAATTTCATTAAGTTCAATATCTTCTTATCACTTGAATAAAGTATACCAAAGATGAATGTAACCTAAATAATTTGAAATATCGTCATACCAGTATACATTGGGCGATGTACAGTGGTTCCATATCGTTTTTTTTTTGGAAATAATTCTCCAACTTTTGAACGGAAAAAGATATCAACATAATTTTTTCTGCGTGTGAAAGCTGAAGGGTGTTTTCCTCTATGTTTGCAAATTTGTGGGTTCTAGTGGGTCCACGGGCTGACCTGTAGGCGTTGAAAGTTGGTCATCTCGGGGGTATGAAATATTGTTTTAGCTGTCAACTCCGTAATTTTTAACCGATTTCGATGATTTTGCACGAGGAGTCTAATTAGTAGTACAGTAAAGTGTGCAAAATTTGGTGGAAATCGGTTCAGACTTAGATAGCTCCCATATATAGTATGTCAAGAAAGTCTTTTGACATTGCCAACTATTTCAAATTCTAGAAATAATTGAAATATTAAATATTTTATTAAATTTTTAATTCTGTGTACGTATGTATACTTTGCAAAATACATAATACATTTTTTTTTTTAATTTCATTATATTTAATTTTGGAACAAAACATAATTTTTAACCCATTGTCAAAACACTTTCTTCACAAACTGTATATCTATTGTCCGATATACACTTACATGGCCACCGGAAACTAAATTTTCACTCCGAGACCACAGTTTTACTCAGATAATAATTAACATTCCAGCTACACGCAGAGAAGGAATATGATCACCTCAAACACGTTTCAAGAGCAAAATATTATTTTTGTATGGTGACCATGTAACATGTTTGCCACTAAAATGTTATTTTCTCTCATGGTTGCGAAAACCATGCTACATGGTCACCACCCAAAAATAACATTTTGCTCTTAAAACACGTTTGAGGTGATCATATTCCTTCTCTGGGTGTATGCATGCCGAGTTTGGTTGAAATCGGTTCAGATTTAGATATAGCCCCCATATATATCTTACGTCCGATATGCACTTATATGGCTCCAGAAGCCAGATTTTTTCTCTGATTTGCTTCAAATTTTGCACAAGGAATATATTTGATAGTATCGTCAAGTGTGCCGAGTTTGATTTAAATCGGTTCAGATTTAGGTATAGCCCCCATATAAACGAACATTTGCAGAAATGCATTATTTTACCCGAGTTAGTGACGTTTAGTGCTAGTTTTTGGCACATTTGGCTAAATTAAAGGTAATTGAGAGAGCTTTATTTCTATGCAATTGAAAAGAACAAAAGAAAATACGAAACTTTGAAGTTTTTGGGGCACGGAACAATTATTTCTAAAAATTCCGATTTTTGGGGAATTAAAAATATGAATTGAAACCTTAATAACTTTTGAACTAATTGTGATATCATAATGATTTTTGCAGAGAAATTTGTTTTATGAAATATTGCTGAATATACCATTCCCAAAATTGGTACCAAAAATCCCCAAAGTGGGGACATATGTTGAAAAACGTTATTTTTTTGTAAGTTGCATAGTTCTCAGCTGTTAGTTAGTGGACATGGGAGCTACCGTGGTGCAATGGTTAGCATGCCCGCCTTGCATACATAAGGTCGTGGGTTCGATTCCTGCTTCGACCGAACACCAAAAGTTTTTCAGCGGTGGATTACCCACCTCAGTAATGCTGGTGACATTTCTGAGGGTTTCAAAGCTTCTCTACGTGTTATCAGCGCAATGTGGAACGCCGTTCGAACTCGGCTATAAAAAGAAGGTCCCTTCTCAATGAGCTAAACATAGAATAGGGCAGTACTCAAGGATAAGAGAGAAGTTGTTACAATGGACTGAGTAGACTAAGTAGCCTGAAATATCGGACTGGCACTATATCTAATCTAACTCGAACGAGATGAGAAGTGTATGAAAGTTAGAAGACGCACAGAAAAAAATATCACCGAAATATTTCCAATTAAAAAGTTAATTGAAGTTGAAAATTTTTTCAATTAATAAATTAATTGATACAATTAACTTTTTCATCATGATAGAATCATTAAGTTAATTAAGTCAATGATTGAAAATTTTAAAATGTTTAATTAAAAAATTAATTGATACCATTAACTTTTTAATCAAATTCGGAAGACTAAATCCGTTTAAAAAATTCTGATTTTTTTTAATTTTTAATTAAAAATGCATTTCAAACAATCATTTGTTAATCCAAATAAAAACTCTAAGCTAATTCAGAAAGTTATATAGTTACCTTTTTTAAGTAATAAATTAATTGAGTTTTGCAATCAACATCAATTAAATTTTTAATTAATTGAAATTTGCTGAAAAAATCAATTAATTTTTTAATAAAGAATTTTTTCTATGCCCAATTAAAATTGTTATTGATACTATCATTTTCGTGATTAAAGACATTTCAATTAAAAAATTAATTGGATCAATTAATTTGGTGATTGAATCAGAAAAAAAAAATTTTTGTGTGCTATGAAAAGAGGTAAAGAATTCTGACAGAGCACTTATGTTCAGCGTAATTTGTCGTTGAAGAGGAGCGACAATGTTATTGTAAATAATTCGAAATTTTCGTTACGACGATGTTACTGATTGTTTGCATTTTCTCCCATAAGAAGCATATGATAAAAACCACCTTATTGTAATGCCCGGTATGAAGCCTAGAGAAAATTCTTGTTATATGTCGATAATACCCATTCCCACGTATTTCTTATGGGAGCAAAATGTAAACGAAGCCTCACGGAATTTTCGGAAGCAAAAAACCAATGTATTTCTTATTTTTGCATATAGGCCTCAAGAGTTGCATATTGCTTTCAAAATCTGAAAATTAAAACAACAAATTTTTTAATGCTAAACCATTTTTGTATTAATAATCAATTATATAAACAATTTTATACATAACATATGTGTATGTACATAAATTTATATAAAATTCATAAAAATATTTTTACGTATAATCTGTCCAAAGCCTAAATAATGGGGTGTGGGGTAATTAAATCCATTGCCACTTATTTACTCTTCAACAATTTGCTGGCTTTAACATCCGAAGGCAAACCATCGAATTTCTGCTTGAATTCATCAACTTTACAACAGAAGGTATAACCCTTTGTCAATTCTGGGAATTTGGGATGGACCAAATCGGTTGAGTCGCATACATTCTTACAGAATTCATGGGAAGGACCCTTCTTAATGAATGGATCATTGACGGTGACATAGACAATACCAGCATCACTAGGCTTGTGCAACAAGACTTTGAAATAGTATTTGGGTGCTTCGATTTTCTTCTCATCATCCAAATAGATGTCAACCAATTTTCCATTGGGTTTAGGCAATTGCACAAGACCAATATAACCATTGTAAGATTCAATATCTTTGCCATATGAACCAGCTACTTTGCGGGCCAATTCTTCGACACGTAACCAATTACCGGCATTAATATTTTGGAATTCAGGAGCTACATTGGCATAGTAATAGGTAGACAATTGTTCATAGCCAAAAACGAAATCAGCATCGGGTGTCAAATGGCCACGGGCCAAGAAACTAGCATCATCGAAATATTTCTGAGAAGGTGCGATCAGTTTACTGAAACGTTCAACTTGGTTCTTCTTGGTATAGAGGTTGTAGGTCTTGGTGGTTTTGAGTTTCATACCTTCGGCACTGAATGGGCGACGGGTACTCTCTTGGATGTTATCTGTGAATGGAAATGGAAATATACTCATATAACTACATGATTTGCATACCCATGTCGCAACACTTACAATTGATGGCAGCTCCATTGATGACATTATGGGTATAGTAAGTGGTCTCTTTGTTATTGTCATAGCAAATATCAAATACTGGACCATAGAATTTTTTATCCAATTCAAAACCAATCTCGAATACTTTTCCTCTATTTTTCGAGCACAAAGTACTGGTTACCTTTAAAGTGGAACTTGGAATGGTCTTGCATACCAAATCCTTAAGATTGTAAGCATTATTGTTGTTGTCCTTGAATTTATTCGAGGAACATTTCAATTCCAAAGTCTCCTTGTTTAGGGATTCAATGAAATTCTTTTTACCAGTACAGGCCAACAAGAGTTGGGTACCCTCGGGAATGTCAGTTGTTTTGCCAGTAGGTTTAAATAGTTGATATTCACCTTTAGCAGAGCTACGTGTTAAAATCACTGGAGCAAAGCCTTTAACATCCTGTGGCAAGGTAATGGAACAGGCATTGACCACAATAGCTGCAAAAAATAATCAATAAGAAAAGAGGACATTTTTTTATGAATGTGCTATACCAGGTTTGCAAACAAACATATTGGAACCAGAGTTACTGTTGAGATTGTCCAGAAAGTGGCACAAAAAGTGTCACTCTGAATAAAAGGTGGCACACTAATTTTTATAAAAGTGGCACACTTTCACAAAGCAAAAATACGCACCTAATTATTTTATAAAAGTTTTGAAAACAATACTTTTATAAATTCACCTCATAATCTTTGTATCAGCCTTTTATCGAAAACCCCTCCTCGTGATAGACAGTTAAAGAAGTAACCCAATCTACCTATTTACTATAGAAAATTTTATGCGGCATACTTTCAGGCGGTACAAGTGTCGACATGAAAACCTTATAATATCAGAATGGAAACATGCTTACACATTTGCAGATGTTCCAATAAAATGCAAAACGGCAACACGGATTGAAACCAAATGACGAAATCTACGTCGGCCGGAATGCTGGAATCTGCATCATTTGTAACTGAAGAGGATTGCAAGAGCACCCAGAATTTCGGAATGAGAAAAAATAGTCAACAATTGTCCAGTTTTAGGATGTATCCGGCTTATATATGATGGAAAGATCAAGTTTTGTTACTGGGGTGCCATCCTGGCACTTTAGGCGCAAAATGTTAATAGTCTTGCTAACTGCGTATCGTCTCAATTGATCGGTCCCTTCGTCATTGGTGTAAACGAACTCTAATGTACTGTAGGGCTATCCACTGTAGATTTAATCCCAAGGGCTCAGGCAATTACAATTGTAATATTCTATATACAGTGAAACCTCTGAAAGGTGGACACCCACGGTCGCCTAAATTTTGTCCACATTTGAGAGGTATCCAGCTAGGATTGGTTAATTTTAATGTGTTCATATAGTAAGCGTTCCCTGCCAACTGTCCACGTTTGGAAGGTGTCCGGTTTTGAGTGGTTCCACTGTAGTTTTATGTAGAACACCACCTATATCCAATTTTTTCGATTCGCTTACCCAAAGCACAAGACCAAGTTAATGCCAACAATAGTTTTGTCATTTTCCCAGACAAGTGAAGGTATGCTAAGACAAAACCCTAAACGATAACTGATGCCAAACCTCTAATTTTCGATGAATTTATAGCTCGTAACTCTAGAATCTATAAAAACGGAGCTTTTGTTTCCTTTCAATGCATTGTTGATTAAGCAAATATATCATTCTACGTGTGCATTTATACAAAAGTACATTGTAGCTGGACAAAAGTTACAAAATACTGAAATTGCACGAGCCAATACGAAGACATGAATTTTCCAAATTTTGAAAAAGTCGCAAAAGTGACTTTTTATACCCTGCGCCATATGGTGGAAAAGGGTATTATATATAAGTTAGTGCATATGTTTGCAAACACCCAGAAGGAGACAAGATAAACAAATGGTGTCTTTGGCAATAATGCTCAGGCCTTTGAGTCGATATAGTCATGTCCATCTGTCCGTCCATCCGTTTGTTTGTGATCACATTTTTTACCCACCACCATAGAATGGTGATAAAGGTATAAAAAGTTTGTCACTCCGTTTGTAACACATCGAAATGTCGATTACGACCTTAACCCTCTAATACCCCAATTTTTTGCCATCTGATTAAATTTTCAATGTTAACGACACAAAAGCAAGAAAATTAAATAAGAAAAATTTATACGGTAAAATTCAGTATATGCTGCAAAGCCTCTTGAACAGTTTAAATAAAGTTTTCTTTTTATTTTACCCATTTTTGTGGTCTTAAGGTGTGTTTTACTAAAAGTTTCCAAATTAAATGAAGCCCGCATAAAGGCGGGATTGGGCATTAGAGGGTTAAGTAGTGGTGGCGAATATGGTGTGAATCGGATCATGTTTTGGCATAGCCTTGATCTCCCGATTTGACTCTTTGAGATTCTCCGATTTGCCTGAAATTGGAAATCCAGAGGTACTGTAGGTCCATAAATAGGTATGCCGTATATGAAGTTTATCTATTTTTATTTTGGAATAGGCTCCATATACAGTGAATCCTCTGAAAGGTGGACACCCACGGTCGCCTAAATTTTGTCCACATTTGAGAGTTGTCCAGAGGTATGAGAGATTAATTTTAATGTGTTAATATAGGAAGTGTCCCCAGACAACTGTCCACGTTTGGGAGGTATCCAGTTTTCAGAGTGTCCAAGTTTGAGAGGTTACACTGTAGACCGATCTCCCGATTTGACTTCTTGAGCTTTTCGATACTGCAAATTTTTGCGAGGAAATTCTATGGAGATATAGCGACGTCCGTCGGTCTGTCTGTTGTAATCACGCTACAGCCTTCAATAATGAATCAATCGTACAGATTCATATTTTCTATGCCGGCAGGTCAAGTTCGAAGATGGGCTATATCAGTTCAGGTTTTGATGTAGCTTCCATATAAACCTACCTTCCGATTTCCGATATTCACCTAATATGGGTGCCTGGCCATAGGAACATACCGGGGAACTGCGAAGCGGATGAGTTGGTAAGGCTAGGGACTACCAGGGGAACTAGAATCTGTTGGTATGCTCCTGGCTACCTGCAAGCTCATGCTGCGTGAGAAGGCTGTTATGATGGCAAATGTTCGATGGGAGAATTGCAAGGGTTGTAACAACATCAAGCAAATATGGCCACATTTAAACTTAAACCGAACACTAGATATGCTAGTGTTCTCGAGGCGTAAGATATCACTCCTGATATCTGCTATAACGGGTCGCTGCCTGATAGGCGATTTTGCAAAAACTATTGGCGCGAAGTATAATGACTATTGTATGAGCTGTCATGATGCGGAGGAA
This sequence comes from Haematobia irritans, assembly GCF_050003625.1. Taxonomy (NCBI): domain Eukaryota; kingdom Metazoa; phylum Arthropoda; class Insecta; order Diptera; family Muscidae; genus Haematobia; species Haematobia irritans. The sequence goes on along the minus strand of NC_134401.1, from coordinate 36,296,993 downwards.
AAGGAATCAATTAAATACCTCTTGTGTGAGTGTCCTGCATTTTGTGTAAAGCGCAAGGAGCATATAGCTTCAGATTACTGGCGGATCTGGAAAACGTTAACTTAGGCAGTCAGCTAATGTTTTCGGAACAAGCTGGTTGGTTCAACGAAGAAAAATAATCGAGAAGGTTCAGCGGTTAAAACTAGAAGTGCCCATATGTAATAGGTACTTTTAGTTAATGTGGTATCACAATGGACTGAATAGTCTAAGTGAGCCTGAATCTTAATCGGGCTGCCACTTTAACCTAACCTAACCTACCTTCCGATTTGGGATCTTGAGCATCCAGAAACTGGAATTTTTACCCGATTTACATAAAATTTTAAATGTAGAGGTACTTTATGTGCACACGTAGGAATAGCCTCCATATAGACCGATCTCCCGAATTGACTTCTTGAGCTTTTAGATGCCGCAATTTTTAGCCGATTTGCTTGAAATTGAAAATCTAGAGGTATTATAGGTCCACAAATAGGTGTGCCGAATGTGGTGTGTATCAGTCATTTTTTTTTTTTTTGGTATAACTCCCATATAGACCGATCCCATATAGTCCGATTTGACTTCTTGGACTTCTAGAAATCGCAATTTCTGGCCGATTTGCTTGAAATTGGAAATCTAGAGGTATTATGGGTCCACAAATGAATGCCGAATACAGTGTATTTTGGGCCCTTTGTTTGATATTACTATAAAATATAGACCCATCTCCCGTTTGAGCTTCTAGAAATCGCAATATTCACAAGAGTTGTACCCGAATGATCTGGTAAAAATCTATAGAATTGACGAGACTTTTCTTCAAAACTCAAACAAATATGGTACTTATAAATCCCAAATCTGATGTAGTCTCCATATCGATGTCTACATTCCAAAGTACGCTAAGTCCAAAAAGTGATTTTTTATAGGAAACAAATTCAAAGTTTTGTTTTTTGAAATTTCTCAAAACCCGTATAAGATAGAAATTCCTATATTTTCGGTCTTAAAATCATTTTTTTATGATTTTTTTTTTAGTATGTACGAACTCAAAATAGTGATAATAGAACATGGCTAAAAATGACTTGGACCAGATTAGACCGAACAAAGCTTTTTGCCCTTTTTGGATTGAACATTTTTTAAAACTTTAGTCACAGGCTAAGTACAATATTAACCACAACTTTTGATAGAAATGTCCAATAAATTCGAACTTTTGACAGGATGTACTTCACATTAATCCGAATAAAAAACAGCAAACTCCATCAAAACATGCTAAGTCGACTTAGCGTACTCTGGAATGAGGGCATCGATATGAAGAAACTTTAAATTTAATTTCGAGAAGACTACTTGTCATCAAATTCTATATACAGTGAAACCTCTCAAACTTGGACACTCTAAAAACCGGACACCTCCTAAATATGGACAGTTGCCTGGGGACGTTTGTTATATTAACATATTAAAATTAACCTCTCAAACCTGGACACCTCTCAAAGGGGGACAAAATTCAGGCGACCGTGGGTGTCCACCTTTCAGAGGTTTCACTGTACAGTGAAATCTCTCAAACTTGGACACTCTGAAAACCGGACACTTTCCAAATGTGGACAGTTGTCTGGTGACGTTTGCTATATTAAAACATTAAAATTAACCTCTTATACCTCTGGACACCTCTCAAATGTGGACAGAATTTAGGCGACCGTGGGTGTCCATGCTTCAGAGGCTTCTCTGTATTTTCAAGTAACCCGCTGCGACGAAGATTTTTGAAAGTAAATTATTGTCTTTGATTCATAGTGGTGAGTATATAAGGTTCGAGACGGCCGATCTTAGGGCTATACAGTGAAACCTCTCAAACTTGGATACTCTGAGAACCGTACACCTCCCAACATTTGAACAGTTGTCTGGGGACGTTTGCTATATTAACACATTAAAATTAACCTCTCATACCTGGACACATCTCAAATGTGGACAAAATTTAAGCGACCGTGGATGTCCACCTTTCGGATGTTTCAATGTATATACTTGGTGTGATTAAAGCCTAGATCGCAATTTTAGTCCAATCGACATCAAATTTGGCACAATTGTGTGTTTTGCACCAAAATAGAACCATATTGATTTTGGCAAGAAATCGGTTCAGATTTAGATATAGCTTCCATACAAATCTTTCGTCGGGTGTGTTCTATACGCAAAATTCCAGATCTTTTCCCGATAATTTAAACGTGAATGAGCTCCATATATCTTTTCTTCTTGTTGCTATAAATTGCTCATCAAATATCTAACTGTAAAAATTGATCTTTTTTACTGAGTTTACGTTAGTGTTCCCCCTTGTACCTCATGGGATAAATGTGCGAAATATTATTAAGCTAGAGATAAACTTCTCAAAACATATGCAAGGTGTGTAACTAATTACACATGGCCAACTTCTGACAATTGCCTCGAGCAATTTCGATGTAACTTTTGTCCAGCTACAATGTACTTTTGTACATCTGCACACGTAGAATAATATATTTGCTTAGTCAACAATGTTCTGGTAGGAAACAAAAGATCCGTTTTTTCTAGTTTCTAGAGTTACAAGCTATAAATTCATCGAAACTTAGAGGTTTGTGATCAGTTATCGTTTAGGGTCTTGTCTTAGCATACCTTGAAGTGAATTCACTTGTCTGGGAAAATGACAAAACTATTGTTGGCATTAACTTGGTCTTGTGCTTTGGGTAAGCGAATCGAAAAAAATGGATATAGGCGGTGTTCTACATAAAACTACAGTGGAACCACTCAAAACCGGACACCTCTCAAACGTGGACAGTTGTCTGGTGACGTTCGCTATATTAACACATTAAAATTAACCGATCATAGCTGGATACCTCTCAAATGTGGACAAAATTTAGGCGATCGTGGGTGTCCACCTTTCAGAGGTTTCACTGTATATAGAATATTACAATTGTAATTGCCTGAGCCCTTGGAGTTAAATCTACAGTGGGTAGCCTTACAGTACATTAGAGTTCGTTTAGATCCAATGACCAAGTGCCAGGATGGTACCCCAGTAAGAAAACTTGATCTTACCATTATATACAGTGAAACCTCCCCAACTTGGATTCTTTGAAAACCGGATACCTCCTAAAAGTGGACAATTGTTGTGAGCCGTTTGCTATATTAACAGATTAAAATTAAGCTCTCATAACTGGACATCTCCCAAATGTGGACAACATTTACAAGACAGTGGTGTCCACCTTTCAGAGGTTTTACTGTATAAATTTCTATAATGCGGGCTTAACCAGGTTTTCTATTTGGGAATCATACACAACAAATTCATTGAGAAGAAGCCAATACATATCAGAATTATTAAGTGGTGTTCTGATGGTGAACCTCCAGATACCACATACAGTGAAACCTCTCAAACTTGGACACTCTAAAAACCGGACACCTCCTAAATATGGACAGTTGCCTGGGGGCGTTTGTTATATTAACACATTAAAATTAACCTCTCAAACCTGGACACCTCTCAAAGGGGGGCAAAATTCAGGCGACCGTGGGTGTCCACCTTTCAGAGGATTCACCGTACATTTACCAATGGATATGAAAGCTATATCTGGGAATATGGACTTGATCACGGATACCAATCATACAGAGTTTATACCAATCATACAGAGGCATTGGTATCAATTAAGTCATATTGAAATAAGATGAAATGAAATAACCCAAAAACTTGGCAGACGAGACTGTGCGGGTTACGTTAAAGGAATGGGCGCATTACACACATAAGTGAGCGGGAATTGCTAGATAGTCGCAAGGAAGTTAATCATATATGAGAGTGCTCAAATGAGACGGCACGATGAAAACGATTGGAGAGCGGCTATCGTCGTTTACAATTGCCTATATCATCATTTGAAATGGAAATTTTCTTTTGTTACCATTCGTTTGCTTAAATTCTCGTAAGTGCGCTCGATTAACTAAACACGGTCGTTATGAAGATCAACGAATTTCTCAATTTTTCACGTTGCGATATTCAGCACGTTAGTGCAATAATCTTCAGTCCCAAAAAAACTGAAGATTACAGCATTTCGACGGATTTAGTTCATTTGGTTTCAATCGGTGTTGCGTTGTGACATTTTAGTGGAACATTTGTCACATTCTTCCAGCGGTGTTACTTTTTTGTCACTAACCTCCATTTTCATGAAACTCTGCTAGTACTACGTTAGCTAATGAACTTTTAAATCGTACTATGGACATATCTGTCATCTTGCCTATAAATTCCATATGGCAATTAAGAACTTAACTGCTGAAATTTTTTCAGTTAAAGTTAACCGGAGAGAAGAAATTTTCAATTTATTTTCTGTTAACTGGCAGTTAAATCCTAACGTAGCTACATGATAATGGCCGTAAATTCCATAATTTTTTAACTCAATTGACTATTTTTTCTCATTCCGAAATTCAGTATGTTCTTGCAATCCTCTTCAGTCCCAAATAATGCAGATTCCAGCATTCCGGTCGATGTAGGTTTCGTCATTTGGTTCCAATCCGTATTGCCGTTTTGCATTTTATTGGGACATTTGCAAGTTTCTTCTATCGATGATGCTTTTGGGGCCACAAAATGCAATTTTTTAACTTTTGTGTCACCTTTTTTATCATGTTTAGCCACTTTTGAATGAACTTTTATTCTGAAATATGTTTGTAAATTTTTGGTCCCAAATCCCTTTAAGATTGCAGGCGTGATCGGGGTCTTGTCAAATAATCGAGTTTACACCGCGAATACTAAATGTTTAAGCATGTTTCCATTCTGATATTATAAGGTTTTCATGCCGACACGTGTACCGCCTGAAAGTATGCCGCATAAAATTTTCTATAGTAGGTAGATTGGGTTACTTCTTTAATTGTCTATCACGAGGAAGGGTTTTCGATAAAAGGCCGATACAAAGATTATGAGGTGAATTTATAAAAGTATTGTTTTCAAAACTTTTATAAAATAATTAGGTTCGTATTTTTGCTTTGTGAAAGTGGGCCACTTTTATAAAAAAATTAGTGTGCCACCTTTTATTCAGAGTGACACTTTTTGTGCCACTTTCTGGACACTCTCAATAGTAACGCTGGTTCCAATATGTTTGTTTGCAAACCTGCTATAAAAAATTCATAAAAAATGTCCTCTTTTCTTATTGATTATTTTTTGCAGCTATTGTGGTCAATGCATGTTCCATTACCTTGCCTCAGGACGTTAAAGGTTTTGCTCCAGTTATTTTAACACGTAGCTCTGCTAAAGGTGAATATCAACTATTTAAACCTACTGGCAAAACCACTGACATTCCCGAGGGTACTCAACTCTTGTTGGCCTGTACTGGTAAAAAGAATTTCATTGAATCCCTAAACAAGGAGACTTTGGAATTGAAATGTTCCTCGAATAAATTCAAGGACAACAACAATAATGCTTACAATCTTAAGGATTTGGTATGCAAATCCATTCCAAGTTCCACTTTAAAGGTAACCAGTACTTTGTGCTCGAAAAATAGAGGAAAAGTATTCGAGATTGGTTTTGAGTTGAATAAAAAATTCTATGGTCCAGTATTTGATATTTGCTATGACAATAACAAAGAGACCACTTACTATACCCATAATATCATCAATGGAGCAGCCATCAATTGTAAGTGTTGCGACATGGCTATGCAAATCATTGTAGTTATATGAGTATATTTCCATTTCCATTTACAGATAACATCCAAGAGAGTACCCGTCGTCCATTCAGTGCCGAAGGTATGAAACTCAAAACCACCAAGACCTACAACCTCTATACCAAGAAGAACCAAGTTGAACGTTTCAGTAAACTGATCGCACCTTCTCAGAAATATTTCGATGATGCTAGTTTCTTGGCCCGTGGCCATTTGACACCCGATGCTGATTTCGTTTTTGGCTATGAACAATTGTCTACCTATTACTATGCCAATGTAGCTCCTGAATTCCAAAATATTAATGCCGGTAATTGGTTACGTGTCGAAGAATTGGCCCGCAAAGTAGCTGGTTCATATGGTAAAGATATTGAATCTTACAATGGTTATATTGGTCTTGTGCAATTGCCCAAACCCAATGGAAAATTGGTTGACATCTATTTGGATGATGAGAAGAAAATCGAAGCACCCAAATATTACTTCAAAGTCTTGTTGCATAAGCCCAGTGATGCTGGTATTGTCTATGTCACCGTCAATGATCCATTCATTAAGAAGGGTCCTTCCCATGAATTCTGTAAGAATGTATGTGACTCAACCGATTTGGTCCATCCCAAATTCCCAGAATTGACGAAGGGTTATACCTTCTGTTGTAAAGTTGATGAATTCAAGCAGAAATTCGATGGTTTGCCTTCGGATGTTAAAGCCAGCAAATTGTTGAAGAGTAAATAAGTGGCAATGAATTTAATTATCCCACCCTCAATTATTTCGGAATTGGACAGATTATACGCAAAAATATATGTATGAATTGTATATAAATTTATGTACATACTCATATGTACAAATTGTTTATAATTGATTATTAATACAACAAAGTTTAGCATTGAAAAAATGGTTGTTTTAATTTTAAACTCGGTATGCAACTCTTAAGGCCAATAAAAAATGCATTAGTTTTTTGCTTCCGAACATTCCGTGAGGCGTTGTCTACATTTTGCTCCCATAAGAAATACAAGGGAAACTGTATTATCGACGTTTAATAAGAAGTTTCTCTAGGCTACATGCCGGACTTTACAAGTCCGATTATAAGTTACTCTACGGGAAATGGATTAGCCCCGGTACAGAACTAGTCCAGTGATTGGACCAGTCCGGCCATTTTAACGTTGGGTTGTCATTTACGTGGCAATTTTACACTTTAGGACACGACTTGGGCTCATTCCATGTTTTGGAACAGTTTAGTAGGACCACCCATAGACAGGCCCCATTAACCAGTATGGAACTACCTCTTTAGAACGTATTCCATTTCGAGCATAACTCGCACCAGAAAGGAAATTTTGTTGGAATATTTTGAGCAATAGAGTCATCATCTAATTTTATTTCAGTAAATGTGTGGATCCAACAAGATTTTATTATCAAAAGAACATAGATATTGATAAATCATATGAAAATTTATAAATTACGAAAACTGGAGCATCGGTACCAGTCTTGTGATAGGTCTATCACAAACATACTATTCTCTATCAATTTTAACCGGATATCATGTAAATTACGTTCAAAGAAGTCAAATAATAGTGATTCTATCGAGTTTTCAAATGTATGTAGACAATTTTGGAGATATTAAAACGCTCACTCCTCGATTGTAAATTCAATTTTATTACAAGTCACAACCGAAGTTTCCAATGACTCAGTGTTTGAAATATTAATGCTTTTGTAGTTATATGTTCTGTTTAATATCAAGGTTTTTATTAATATTGTTAACCCTTTCACTACCGATGTCCACCTGGGAGGACATGACTTTGAGCTTCGATTGTGCATTATCCTTGTATGCTTTATTTAAAATTTTTGTTAGAGTAATATTACTTTACCAGTTGTATATAGTCGAACATGTGTTTCGTCAATTTTATGCATTTTTTTCTATGGAAAAAGTGAAATCCCCATTTTTGTCATTTCTGATATTGCCCTTGAGCAATTATGGTGGCCTATTTATACTATACAATTGTTGATTTTTACTGTATGAGAGGAAGTGTTATTTAACTGAAGGACATAAAAAAATTGAAAATTTGGTGTACGATATATACAGTATAAGTCGATTAACTAAGCTTTCGATTGTTCAGGAAACAAGCAATTCTATCGATGGATGGATCTGATATGATCGTGTATCATTATCACGCTTAAGTAAATGCTGAATAACATCCCTGCCAGCATTTCAAAGTTCCGTTTCATCCTCATTGCTACCACAGACTCGTAAGTGACACTGAAACAATCGCCAACTGTGATGGGGGAAAAAGTATGAAATGCACATGAAAGTATTTTGCCATCACTATTGTTACAAGAGCCATTTTATATTTTGTGAAACACCAAGCGCAACTAGCTTCTTATAATTTATTTAAATAGAATCGATAATAAAGTGCTGAAAACATAGTTATTTCGCTAAAAATTGTAAAAGGTATATTGGTGAACAATTTTTGATTTTCCAAATGGAATAAAGTGATTGTTTTTCAGATATTTTACAGGCACGCTGCAGGCAGGCATCGAGAATAAAAACACTGGCTGATAGACGCTGCAACATGTAACTTGCCACTTGTAAATCAACATCATTCTATTATAATGAAAAAAAATTATATTAAATGTATTGTGATAGTGGTATATAAATGTTATATTTATAAGATTTTATAAAGGTTTAATCAAATTAATAAACATTTAAACAATCGTGTTTTACTTGACCACAATGATTATTTTACAACTATCTTAAAATTCACTTTTTCTGATTGTTTGAAGGGGCTCTTATTGGCGCCGTTCTAAATTTATTAAAAAAAAGACACCTAATAATTGCACTCATGCGGTACTTGTTTGTAGTAACTTGGCGTGGTACAACTCATCAATAGTGACGGCGCTTTTCCGACGAGTTTTGGATTTCGTATACGATTGTTTTCGACGTGGTGGGGATTCTCAGAAACGCCGTCAAATTTAAAAAAATGTTGGCAGGGACCAGTGTCCACCTAGGACACTTGCTACATCCATGTTTACATAATTGTACTTCCAAAATTTGTTGTTTTGTACTCTATATCACTAGAGTAATCTAGTTCTGAAGAAACAATAATTTTGCAATGACTACTTTTAATTCGGTAGTGAAAGGGTTAGTTCTCATTGGCCGGAGAGACACCGACTGAAGACTATAAAATTTCTAAAGAGTTTCCTCAATTAATAAACATAATTCAGTATTAATGCTTACTTTTATAAAAACCTTTTGGTCTTTAAGATCAATATACCTCATTTAAGATCAATGTGTCCATTTTATATATTGTGGAAAAGAACTTACTTTCATAAAAACCTTTTGATCTTTAAGATCAATATACCTCATTTAAGATCAATGTGTCCATTTTAAATATTGTGGAAAAGAAAGAGTCTCTATTTCGTCTCAATGTAACAAGTCTTTTGTTATTTATACTAAAAAGAATCCCTTCTCTATGTCTTTAAATGTTGTATGTTGAATGGTCCCATCTGAACTGCAAATGATATGACTTTATATGATAACAAAATGCTTTATATTTAATCGTTTTTTAAATATTATCCTTACATAATACAAAAACTTAGGTAAAATAATGCATGGCCAGCACAAGCCCATCTCCAGAGTCATAGATTTTACGCCTTTTGCTTTTTCTCAATATCCTCCAAAGCTTTCAAAAACTTTTGATCTTGTTTTTCGCGATGCTCCTTTATTGCTTGCTGTATCGTCTCACGATGTCCCAAACTCTCCGGTGGATACAATTCCCTTTTCTTTTTAGTCACCCACTCCTCAAAATATTCTGGTTGGTTGAAGATATGGAACATGGCTACGGGAAATGTCATGTACATTGCCATTTTAAAGATTTCTAGAGACCAATTGCCCATTCTGAATATATATGCTATATTTTTCTACGCCGCTTTATAAAAAAGATAATTCTGCCTTGTTTATATTTTTTCTTATGCCTTATAACTCAACTGACATTGTACAGCTGATATCGAAAATCGAAGATAATTTAGAGCAAGATGCAGCTATTCTCTCTTAATGTTGAGTAAGTATCTATCAATAATGAAGATGGCGCTGAGAGTCAAAGCGGCCAAACTGACGATCAAAGGGCCTTCTCGTCCTCCTTGCGATTAAACACAATCAGTGGAGAAAAGCCTTTTCAAATGAAGGTAAGATAATATTCATGGTGAGAATTGTGAAGAGATGTCACACTCAACAAAAAATTCAACAGTAGAATTCAACACAATAGCAACAATTTCTTAAATCGAAATTTATTGCTATTCAACCATTTCTCTAAAAAATAAAAGTTCTTTAGCTGTATTTATATTTCAATCAATCATTATACCCGCCACCATAGAATGGTGATGGGGGTATAATTAGTTTGTCATTCCGTTTGTAACACATCGAAATGTCGATTTCCGACTATATAAAGTATAGGTAAGGTTAGGTTACAGTGGCAGCCCCATTCAGTTTCAGGCTCTCGATCTCGGTAAGAACTGTGGATTTCTAATGGCAATACATAGAGAGGATTTGATATCATTTATTGACATCATAACAGGACATAACCCACTTGGAAAACACATCGTAAGGATTTTATTAATAACTGACGGAAGACTCTTACCATTTTCTGTGCCAGTATCCGGCATTTTTCTTTCAGGCTATTACTGATGTACAAGACTGTAATCTGATGAATATACTTGCCTTCATCCAATCTTCTGGAAGGAAGACCTAGAAAACTCGTTAAGAAACGCATATATGATGGGATCAGTCCTAAAGGAGGAAGATAGAATATGAAGAGCAGAGAATGGCAATGGAGGAGGCAGAGGAATGGCAATGGACCAATATGGTCTAAGTGGAAACCAATTCCTTTTCTACGGATTGGTGTCATCCTCTATAACCTAACCTAACCTACAACCCCATATATTTACACCGATCCCCAGATTTGATTTCTGGATCCTCTTGGAGTAGCAAATTTCATCTGATCCTGTTGAAATTTGGTACGTGATGTCAATATAGGTCTTTTTACAATCATGCAAAAGTCCATATCGGTTCATAATTACATATATGTATATACATATAGACCGATCGCCCGATTTAATTTCTAGAGCCTCCTACAAGATCAGAGTTCATCCAATCTATACACGGAAAAGGAATATGATGACGTGAAACATATTTCAAGGGTACAATGTTAATTTTGGATGAAGTATATAGAAGATTTTTCCCGCAAAAATATAGTATTCTCGCCAAAAATAAACATGCTCGCCCAGAAAATGGCATGATTGTGACAAACATGTTAAATGTTCCCCGTCCAAAAATAACTCTATGTACATTTGAGTTGACCTTATTCCTTCTCCGGTTGCGGGCCTTAAATGTGAAGAGTAATAAATCCTTCTCCAATAACATTATAGCTACGCTCATGAGACAATACTCTTCTACAGTATGTCATTATTTATATATTAGTATACAATTCTGCAGTCAATTAGAGTATATGTTATCTTCCTCTCTTGGTGTATTAATTTGACAATCACGAGTATGAAAATTGATTTTGGCAAAAGCTTTTTAAACATAATGTATGGGCAATTCAAAACATTTCTCATCGATTTGGACAAAATTTCCTATAGAAATGGAATTTTGACAAAATTTCCCATAGAAATGAAATTTTTGAGAAAATTTCCTACAGACGTGAAATTTTGACAAATAACATATACAGGAAACTATAGAAATGATATTTTGACAAACATTTTATACAGAAATGAAATTTTTGAGAAAATTTCCTACTGAAATGAAAACTTGACAACATTTCCTATAAAAAGGAAATTTTGGCTAAATTTCCTATAGAAATGTAATTCTATAGAAAATGTCCTAAAGAAATTGAGTTTTGAGAAATTTTGCTACGGAAATGAAATCTTGACAACATTTCCTATAAAAAGGAAATTTTGGTTAAATTTCCTATAGAAATGGAATTATATAGAAAATTTCCCACAAAATTTGAAATTTTGAGAAAATTTCCTAGAAACGAAATTGTGAGAAAATTTCGTATAGAAATAAAATTTTGAGAAAATTTCCTCCAGAAATGAAGCTTTAACAAAATTTCCTATAGAAATGGGATTTTGACAAATTTCCTATAGAAATAAAATTTTGAGAAAATTTCCTATAGAAATGAAATTTTGAGAAAATTTCCTTTAGAAATTAAATTTTGAGAAAATTTCCTACAGAAATTAAAATTTCATATAGAAATCAAATTTTTATAATATATCTTATAGAAATCAATTTTTGAAAAAATTTCCTACAGAAATGAAATTTGACAAAATTTCCTATAGAAATGAAATTTTGACATAATTTCCTATAGAAATTAAATTTTGAGAAAATTTCCTAGAGAAATGATATGGAAATGGAATTTTGAGAAATTTTGCTACGGAAATGAAATCTTGACAAAATATTCTATAAAAATAAAATTTTGGCTAAATTTCCTAGAGAAATGGAAATATATAGAAAATTTCCTACAGAAATGGAATTTTGAGAAAATTTCTAATAGAGATGAAATTGTGAGAAAATTTCCTATAGAAATAAAACTTTGAGAAAATTTCCTCCAGAAATGAAGTTTTAACAAAATTTCCTATAGAAATGAAAGTTTGAGAACATTTCCTATAGAAATGAAATTTTGACAAAATATCCTATAGAAATGAAATTTAGAGAAAATTTCCTAGAGAAATGATATTTTGACAAAATTTCATAGAAATAATTTCAAAAAATTTCAATTTAGAAATAAAATGTTTACAAAATGTCCTATAAAAATGAAATTTAGATTTCCTTTAGAAATAGAATTTTTAGAAAATTTCCTATAGAAATGAAATTTTGAGAAATTTTCCTATAGAAATGAAATTTGGGAAAATTTTCTACAGAAATGACATTTTGAAAAAATTTCCTTCATGAATTAAATTTTGACAAAATTTCCTATGGAAATGAATTTTTGACAAAATTTCCTGCAAAAATTACATTTTGAGAAAATTTGCTATAAGTTGAATTTTGATAAAATTCCCTCTGAAAATTAAATTTTGAGAAAATTTCTAGTAGAAATTACATTTTTAGAAAATTTCCTGTAAAAATTACATTTTTAGAAAATTTCTTAAAAGAAATGAAATTTTGAGAAAATTTCCTGTGGAAGTGAAATTTTGACAAAATTTTCTATGGAAATGAAATGTTGACAAAATTTTCCATAGAAATTAAATTTTGACAAAATTTTCCATAGAAATGAAATTTTACAAAATTTCCTTCAGATATGACATTTTGACAAAATATCCTCTGGAAATTAAATTTTGACAAAATTTTCTATAGAAATGAAATTTTGAAAAAATTTCCTGTAGAAATCAAATTTTTAGAAAATTTCTTAAAAGTAATTACATTTTGAGAAAATTTCCTGTACAAATTAAATTTTTAGAAAATTTCTTAAAAGAAATTGAATTTTGACAAAGTTTCCTTTTGAAATGAAATATTGACAAAGTTTCCTATAGAAATAAATTTTGACAAAATTCCCTATGGAAATTAAATTTTGACAAAATTTTCTATAGAAATGAAATTTTGAGAAAATTTCCTGTAGAAATTACATTTTTAGAAAATTTCTTAAAAGAAATGAAATTTTGACAAAATTTTCCATGGAAATGAAATGTTGACAAAATTTTCCATAGAAATGGAATTTTGACAAAATTTCCCATAGAAATGAAATTTTGAAAAAATTTTCCCAAAGAAATGAAATTTTGACAAAGTTTTCCATTGAAATGAAATTTTACAAAATTTCCTTCAGATATGACATTTTAACAAAATATCCTCTGGAAATTAAATATTGACAAAATTTTCTATAGAAATGAAATTTTGAGAAAATTTCCTGTAGAAATGAAATTTTTAGAAAATTTCTTAAAAGAAATTAAATTTTTAGAAAATTTCCTTTACAAATGAATTTTTAGAATATTTCTTAAAAGAAATGGAATTTTGACAAAGTTTCCTTTTGAAATGAAATTTTGACAGTTTCCTATCTATAGAAATTAAATTTTGACAAAATTTCCCATAGAAATAAATTTTGACAAAGTTTTCTATAGAAATGAAATTTTGACAAAGTTTCCTATAGAAATACATTTTGACAAAATTTCCTATAGAAATGAAATTTTGAGAAAATTTCTTATAGAAATGGAATTGTGTGAAAATTTCCTATAGAAATTAAATTTTGACAAAATTTTCTATAGAAATGGAATTTTGAAAAAATTCCTATAGAAATTAAATTTTGACAAAATTTCCTATAGAGATCAAATTTTGACAAAATCTGCTTTTAAAAACAATTTTAAAAATTTTTTTGTCTAAAATTTCGTTCTCAGAAAAGAACACTCTTCTTTCAGTGCACTTTTCGACTTCATCAAAAGCCGATTAAGAAGTCTGTTCAAATAAGAAAACTTTGCCTTATGTTATAGACACCTTTTAAATCCAAACCTATCAGATAGGCGAAATTTCTAAACAAACGAATAAAAATGATAAAAAAAAGATTTACAATGGAAGAAAAAGGTGTCCATTATTGTAGTTAAAGTTTGTGTTTATCAACTATTTCTTTTCCCCTTACCCCTTTCAATGATTATATGACGTTTAAGTACATTTTATTACTTTCGTTCTCACTTTCCATTTCAATATTTGCCTTTAACATGTGTTCGAATACTCTACTATTTAGAATATGCATTCTCAATACAGCGCTCTCTCTCCTAAAACTGGTAGACGAATTCTAATTAACAACTCAGAAAAATAAGCTTTGTCCATACATTTATTCCATTTATTACATGTGGGATATTAGTTATGTCGCTTTTAGTGAGATAAATAGTAAACAATATGCGGAATGTGCTCCTCGAATCGGAAACGCCTTAAAAAAAATTGAAGATACATGGAAAAACTCTAATCGGGTATATTCCCGTGAGGAAACTTTTCACCTCGGAAACTACTTTTCCCCCAGAGATGAGAAAACTATTCACACAATTTTTTACGGTAGAAGTAGGGATGCCAGATTTTGAAGAGGCAAAAAGAGCACATTCAGCTTATAAAAAGAGCACATACGAAAAGAATAGAGCACACTTTTTCAAATAAAAGAAAAACATTTATTTCCAATTTATTGAAATATAATTCATTTAAACATAGCAAAAGGGTTCATGCCATAAACATAAAATAACCCACTTTCAACTCAAGCTAATTTTCTTACAATACTTTTTAAGTCATTTTTTGGTGTTTTTGTGAAAAACGTTATTGAAGAAGTTTGTTTACATTTAGAACAGAGTATAAAGTGAAGAAGCAACATCTTCTACGACTCTGATATATAAAGTAACACGTCTGGCATCCCTAGGTAGAAGCGACTGTTTTTACTTTGAAACCAAAGTAAAAAGATTTATTTTTCAAATGTTTTTATTTTTATTTGATAAGGATTGGTTGATAAAATAGCATGGAATTTTAGAAAGGGTATTGAAACAATTTTAATTGAAGAAAAATTATGTTATTGCTTGTTAGTTATCAACGAACTATAGGTGAATATGAATATTAAAAAAAAAAAATCATCTTTTTAAACCAAATACAAAAATAAAACACTAGTGGGCGATAGGGACTTTTTGGTGGGCGGTAAGATTTTCCTAAGTATATTATATATTTTTGAACTATCTTATTGCTTTTAGTTTTACTCGTATTTAAAAGACAACGTGCAACGTGTAGAAGCTTACAACGCAAATTGATTTTTTTACTACACAGACGATGTAGACAGTATCGAAAATGGCGGATAATGAAAGTTGTGGCAACATAAAAAATACCTCTTTTATATCCAAGTATGTGGAAATAGGTATTCAAATTATGAATATCTTTTCCTACTTCATATTTAGTCGAATCAGGATTTAGTGCTGTTAACCACATCATGAACAAAGAAAGAAACCGCCTTAATATTTTGACGAAAATAGTACCAGATATTAAATATTTAATTTGGCAGCATCAGCCTCAGGGCTCCCATTAAATACTCAATATTTCACTATACTTAATTAAAATTACTTAATAAAATGTAAAACCCTAATAAATAAAAGCAGTTTATCAATAAACAACACTGTGGATTAGGTGGGCGGTAAGAATATTTTTCTATCACTCGAGATGAAAAAGTGGGCGGTAAGTAAAAAAAGGTTGACTACCCCTGAACTACATTTTCGTCTTTTTGACAGTTTTTCTGTTTTTTGCCATGCAGAATTCTATTCTATAGCCAGTGTTTTTACCCAAAAAGTACAGGTTTTGTGAAAGGTGAATAACCTTCTTTCAGATCACCTAAAACACAATGGTTTGTTTCTGGAAATAGCAGCAGACTTAATAATAATAATATCAAATATCACGATATACTTGTACAAATTATTTACCTTTTCATATCGTTAATTATAGCTGTATTTATTAATAAATTTATATGTAGGTATTTTTCCTTCGATAATTATTATGCGATAAGTTTTGAGGCAGGAGTAGTAAAAAATTGCTATAAAAAAATAATATCAAATTCGTTCTTTAATACAGTGTATCTGACACACGACAATTTTGTTGGAGTAAAAACAAAATATTTGGAAAATTGTTAGGCTTCATCTTAACCTCGGTTTTTATTTTTAATTACAAACCTAAATTAGACATTCAATACAGCATTTATGCTCACAAAAAGTCAACGAAATTTTTTAAAGCCTATAGTTTGATTTCTTTTAGCGTTATCTATTTATCAGGAGACACTTAAGAAGTGTTCTGGACTACACACACATCTGAAAAATGTACACGAACATTTTGTACTTACTTTGGTAAGATTGGTTAATACATAAGTATATTATGGGTGAATTTCGGAAAATCGGGCGATACCTATATATGAGATTTCGATAGTTTTTTGCAGACTTGAAATGTACTATAAAAATTACTTTGTGTTAAATTTAGTTAATAAGCACATGTATAGCTCTAAATTGAAGCCGATATCTTCCAATAGCATTAGTCCTTGTACCAATATGAATACTTTGAACCAAATTTCATCAAAAACGGTTAATATTTGCGACCGGAATCCTGCACAGAAAAAAATTCACGAACATTTTTCCAATTAAAGTCTTAATTGATTTTTAAAAAATATTCAATTAAAAATTTAATTGATTCAATTCAATTTAATTGAAACAAAAAACAATCAGCACTAAGTTCGGCCGGGCCGAATCTTAAATACCCACCACCATGAACCAAATATTAGGGTTTCCTTTGAAATTTCAGGAGAGCTTGAGGACTATGAGGACTATATCAGATTCTGGATTTATACGAACCATTTTTGTTTGAGTTTTAGAGGAATCATTAACATCTCTTGTAAGTGTGCAAGAAAATTATAAAATAACGTCTTGATTTGAAATCTTAAATCTGTAGAAGTAAAATCTGGAAATTTTACATTGAGTTTCAGGCAATTTTCATGATCAGTGCGTCTTCTACACCCTCAAGAAGTGAATTCGGTCTATATGGAGGCATTACCAAATGGACCGATAAAAACTTAATCCGATATAAGTTTTTGTGAGCCTAAAATACCAGAATATTTACAATTTCAGGCAAATCAGATAAAAACTACGGTTTCTAGAAACCCAAGGAGTTAAATCGGGAGATCGTTCTTATGGGGGCTATACTAAAATATGGACCGATACTCACCGTTTTCGGCACACCTCTTTATGACCCGAAAATACCTCTAGATTTCCAATTTCAGTCAAATAGGATAAAAACTTCGGATTCTAGAAGCCCAAGAAGTAAAATCGGGAAATCGGTCTATATGGGGGCTATACCAAAATATGGACCGATACTCACAATTTTTGGCACACGTATTTGTGGTCCTACAATACCTCTAGATTTCCAATTTCAGGTAAATTGAATAAAAACTGCGGTTTCTATAAGCCCAAGAAGTAAAATCGGGAGATCGGTCTATATGGGGGCTATACCAAAATATGGACCGATACTCACAATTTTTGGCACACGTATTTGTGGTCCTACAATACCTCTAGATATCCAATTTCAGGTAAATTGAATAAAAACTGCGGTTTCTATAAGCCCAAGAAGTAAAACCGGGAGATCGGTCTATATGGGGGCTATACCAAAACATGGAGCGGTACTCACCATTTTTGGCACACCTCTTTATGGTCATAAAATACCTCTAGATTTCACATTTCAGGCAAATTGGATAAAAACTACGATTTCTATAAGCCCAAGACCCTAAATCGGGAGGTCGGTTTATATGGGGACTATATCAAAACCTGGACCGATATAGCCCATCTTCGAACTTGACCTGCCTGCAGACAAAAGACGAGTTTGTGCAAAATTTCAGCACGATTGCTTCATTATTGAAGACTGTAGCGTGATTACAACAGACAGACGTCTTAGAATTTCTCCCTGATCAAGAATATATATACTTTATATAGTCGGAAATCGATATTTCGATGTGTTACAAACGGGATGACAAACTTATTATACCCCCGTCACCATTCTATGGTGGAGGGTATTAGAGGTGTGCACGTGACACGAAATTGTCGTGACTCACGAACATTTTCGTGATTCGTGCGTGAGCCGTGAGTAACGCTCATGACAACAGCGTGAGTGTGCGTGAGCGTGATTAACAAACCAAAATGTCGTGCGTGAGTCACGAAAATAATATCTTCGTGAGTGTGCGTGAGTAACGAATTACACTCACGAAAATATTCCTGCTCACCAACATAAAACGCTTAAGAGTTAAATTCAATTACAATTTTAGTGACACCTGGGATGTTAAGAGTTTAATAACACTCTCGATTTTAATAATGCTCATGTTTTCAGACACTTCGGTAAAGTAAATTAATCATAAAATTATTCGTGAGTCACGATATTTTTCGTGAGTCACGGTATTTTTCGTGAGTCACGACGTTTTCGTGCATGAGTGTGAGTGAATACAAATTTTCTTTTCGTAAGCGTGCGTGAGCGTGAGTCCTACCAAAAAATATCGTGCGTGAGTGTGCGTGAGTATGATTTTTCAGTCGTGAGTGTGCGTGAGTAAACTATTACTCACGTGCACACCTCTAGAGGGTATACAAATTAATAGTATCAATTAATTGTTTAATTATATCAATTAATTTTTTGATTGATAACATACTATCATTTCTGTGATTGAAGACATTTCAATTAAAAAATTTATTGGATCAATTAATTTCGTGATTGAATCAGATTTTTTTTGTGTGCGCACAAAAAATGCATGGACAAACGGATAGATGGCTAGATCGACTCAGGAAGTGATTCTGCTATTCGATCGATATATTTTAAAATCAATATTTCTGATAGGCACATTTATTAGCAGATCAAAGTTAGACCTGACCACTATGGGGTTTAGGGCACAAAAAGTAAAAAAATCGAAAAAATAAAAATTTCACCTTAACACTCAACCACCCATATGCAAAAAAAAAGTTAAAGAAAACTTCAAGCCTACTTTTACCATATAAATTCCTTCGATAAACTGTCAATAAATTATTTTACATATGGGCAAAAGAAAATTTCATTAAAATTGAACCAACGAAAATTTTTCATTGATCTAAAGAAAAATTTTCATCAATGTAATGAAACATTTCGTTAATTAACAGAAACTTCGTTATAATAATGGAAAAATTGTTATACCCACCAATTTGTTTCATTGGCTCAATTTTAAAGACACATTTTGGTTATATAACGAAGTTTTTCTACCAGTGTAGCTGATGGCATCTGTAGCCTGTGCTACTTTTTCTAATATTATTATTATACTATAAATCTAATTTTATAAATAAATAAAATTTCACCCAGCGTGGAATTGAACATGTGCCAGTTGACTTTTTCACTTCAATGGAAACCATTGAAGACCATGCATTTATTGTTTGTGGCTAAGTATGCTAAGGCGTTCTGTTATGGTGCCATTGTTGATTTTTTTTTTAAATTCTTCATTCAAATGAACTTCCAAGGTACAACGTCTAAAGCAATGCAAAGGATACGAAAACGCAATACTTGCGTCCTATGACAAACCCATATGAAATTCATTAGAGATGATTCAAATCCGCACTATTTCCACTTAATTAAAATTTCTTTGTTTCCTTAATTTTGTGTAAATTGTGAGCTACAATTAAGGGCGCATTCTCCTCCATATTAGGATATTTTTTTTTTCAGTGAGAACTTAAATGTCACCAATTACCAGAAGAACCTAAAATACCACAGTGAAAAATGTATGGAAGTTTAACAAATTTCTCATCTACACGGTTGAAAAAGACTGTTTTTCATATGTTTGGCTATAAACATTATATGTTTGGAACACAAATTTTTAAACACAATATTTTTGAGTGCAAGCATATAATGTTCATAAACTAGCATAACATGTTTGGGACATATATGTTAATATGTTAGAACATATTATGTTTGGGACATAAAATGTTTGTAAATATAATATGCTTGAATGCAAACATATATTAATTTAGAAATAGCCTATAAACATATATGTGTTTAGTAGCTTGGAGCGCTATTTAACAGGGAGCGATATTGAATTAAGTTGGTGGTTGTTGCTTGTTATTACAAAATTAACATTTTATTTTTCCTTGGGCAATTGATCAGCTACTTCTTTGATCCTTACAAACTGTGTGGTCCGCTGTTCGAATCCCCGTCCGGCAAAAGGTAAAATTAAAATAAAAAAAAAATAAAAAATAAAATTGAATAATTTATTCTACAATGTTTGTATTACAGAAAAAGGTGCTAAGAACTAAAAAATCTCGTGGAAGTGAGAAAGATGTCGGGGAATATACAATTGGGCAGAAACAAAATTTTGAGCATTCAGGTCGAAAACATATGTTGTTAGCACCTATATTACCTGTTTATTTTCATAATTCATTATGATTATAAATATATAAATAAATAAGTAAAATTTTGAGCACAATATTGTTTGGGAGAATTTTTTTTAAGCATATAATATTTTTGGGTGCAAAATGCTTCCAAACATATTATATGGTCACATAATAACATATTGTTTTTTTGGAAGACAACATTATTGAATTTGGATGCAAAAATACAAAATGTTTGGAACTTAGACTACCCAAACATATATTGTTTAGACCAATATGCTTTCAAACATATTATATATTAGTAGAGATCAAACATATAAATGTTTGGGCAATACCCAAAAATATATATGCTTGAAGTAAAATATGTTTGGGAGTATATGTTACAGAAGCGATTTTTTGTGAGCGTGTACTATCGTAACAACTACTACGTGGATTTTGTGCGCAGAATCTTTCTTTTTTACATTTCATTCTCAACAGTTAACCCAACAAAGCTCACAATAGAGAGACGAATATGGAGAGAGCAGTTTGCCATTGTCGCATGCAAATGACGATAATGATGATAATGATGAGCAAGAGGTATTTTGTAAGGAACATTTATATATTAACATTCAGTGCTTTCAGGCATTCCGTTCGGTGTTATACAAAACGGGTTTTAGCCATAGTGGCCACTTGCACACCCATCCATCCATCCATCGAAGGTACAAAGAATTCATTGAATTTTGTGCAAGAAAAAGTTAAGAGAGTGTAGAAAGAAAACCAAAAAATAAATAAAAAATCGCCAAAATGCGTGCTGCCTTAGGATTAAAACATGTAACCAGAGCTTCCAGAAATGTTAAACATTATTCTTCCCTGGCTGAGCCCAAAGAGCCCATTCTAAAAACCTCAAGTATTCCAGGACCCAAATCATTGGAATTGAAAAAACAATTGGCTGCAGTACAACACACAGGCACTGTACAACTTTTTGCCGATTATGAGAAATCGTATGGCAATTATTTATGCGATGTCGATGGTAATATGCTGTTGGATGTGTACACCCAAATATCTTCCGTACCCTTGGGCTATAATCATCCAAAATTATTGAATATCTTCCAAAATGAAACCAATTTGAAGGCCTTGATAAATCGTCCTGCCTTGGGTGTATTCCCGGGCAAAGAATGGCCCCAGAAACTCAATAATGTTCTTATGCAAGTGGCCCCCAAGGGTTTGGATAATTTGACAACAATGATGTGTGGTTCCTGTTCCAATGAGAATGCCTATAAGAATATTTTCATGTGGTATAGACAAACGCAACGTGGTGAAAATGTTACATTCAGTGAGGAGGAAAAGACATCGTGTATGGTGAATATGGCTCCTGGAGCACCAAAATTGAGTTTGCTATCCTTCAAGGGGGCTTTTCATGGACGAACCATGGGTGCCCTAGCCACAACACATTCCAAATATATTCACAAGATTGATGTACCCTCATTCGATTGGCCTGTGGCTAGCTTCCCTGAATACCGTTATCCTTTGGAAGAGAATCGCTCGTATAACGAGGATCAAGATAAACGTTGCTTGGCCGAGGTCCAAGATTTAATTGAGCAATATAAGAAAAAGGATATACCCGTAGCCGGTATTGTAGTCGAACCCATCCAAAGTGAAGGTGGCGACAATGAAGCTTCACCCGAATTCTTCCAACAGTTGCAACGTATTTGCAAGGCCAATGGCATGGCCTTGCTTATAGATGAAGTGCAAACGGGTGGTGGTGGTACTGGTAAAATGTGGTGTCATGAACACTTCAATTTACCTTCACCTCCCGATGTAGTGACCTTCAGTAAGAAAATGCAATTGGGTGGCTACTTCCATAGCAGTTCCTTTGGACCCAAAGAATCCTATCGTATTTTCAATACCTGGATGGGAGATCCAGGCAAGATTCTCATGCTGGAGGAAGTCATTAAAGTAATTAAACAAGAAAATCTATTGGATCAAGTTAACCGATCGGGTAAGGTTCTTAAAAATGGTTTGTTGGATTTGGAAAAGGAATTCTCTACCATCATCAATTCGACCCGAGGACGTGGCACCTTTTTGGCTGTCAATTGTAAAAATACTAAAACTCGTGATGATATGATTGGCAAATTGAAAATGGCTGGCCTTCAAACTGGCGGTTGTGGTGAAGTGGCCATACGTTTCCGACCCGCTTTAATCTTTACCGAGAAACATGCCAATCTGGTATTGGATCGTTTCCGTAAAGTCCTCAAAGAAATGTAAAGCGATGTGAGGTAGCAGAAAATCAGCAAAATAATTCTAGGCTCAAAAAAACAAAGCTTCCACCACAACACGCACAACGCAAGACGCATATACCTGGTATTCCATAGTAACTGAAGTACACAACCAACAAAAAAATAACACAACAAATGGGAAATTATTTTCAATTGACCCAAAATAACAAAATACTAAAAAAGCACACAAGAATTCCCGAAAATAACAGCACCTACTCAAGATAGCTGGCTGGTGGCCGTTGTTCATTCCTCATTTAGTTTTAAGATTCCCTTTTTAGTTTGGTTTTCTGCACAGAAAAAAATTTTGAGAAAAATTTTCCAATTAAATTCTTAATTGACTTTTAAAAAATATTCAATTAAAATTTTAATTCAACAAACTTTTTAATTGAAATGAAATATCAATCACAAAAATTAATAGTAGCAATTAATTTAATTGGATCAAAATCTTTTTTAATTGATACTATCATTTCTGTGATTAAAGACATTTCTATTAAAAAATAATTTGATCAATTAATTTCCTGATTGGAGACAAATAATATTTTTTTGTGTATGCACAGAAAAAAATCAAAAAATTCAAGTTTAATTTAAATCCTAAAAACTAATCAATAAAAAATTAATACAATTAATTTTTAATCATAACCAAAATCAATCACATCAATGAAATTAATTGAGTCAATAAAATTCTAAATTTAGAATCAGTTAATTATTAATTTGTCTGTTTAATTAAAAAAATAATTGTATCAATTAAATTACTGATTGAACCCACAACAAAAACAAACAAAATTTTTTCTGTGTGGAAAATCGTATCGTATCCATAAATCGTTTGTTGAATACAACCAAATTTTATCAATTTATGTTGCTTTAATTTAGTGAGACAATAAATTAATAAATAATAGAACTTTGTATGTACATATGTATGGGTCTATGGAGGCTGTCCCATTCGCAAAATATGCATATCCAAATGGGTATGTATATTTATGTGACCATTATTATTGGAAACAATTGGTTGTGGGGTGACATTTATACCATTTAACAAACACAGTGTACTGTGGTGTGGTGATTTCTTTCAATTGTTTAAATTAGACCAAAACATCCATCCATCCATCCATCCAAAGGGAGATGGCTTGATAGCAAAAGATGATTGGGGGGGTAATGGCTAGTTTAAAATAAAATGTAAACAAATTCTTTATATTAAATGTTATCATTTTAGTTTGACGGGGGCAGAAGTTAGGGTAAATAGCTCTTGCATAAAATTCTTAATAATTTTTATGGGTAATCGAATTTGATGAATATTATGAATTTCTAAATTAAGGTCAAATTTTCTTTTCCCTTTTCTATCATCAAATGCATAGCAGTTGACCTACCCTAAGAGGAAAATAATAGATCAAGGAAAAGTGTCGTGCATACGAAAGTGGTCATATGAGTTACGTATGAGGTACCTTACAAAAGAAAAAAGAAAAAGAATTATACAACGACACTATACTGGGCTTAATTGTACGAGGGTGATTTGATATGAACTTAGCATCATCGCCTGATGTAAGAACAATTTAATATCGAGTAATATTTGTTTTATTAACATTTTTTTCACAAAATTAATTCAATTCAAATTTCTAATTGAATATCACGAACTTTTTTCAATTAAAATGTAAACTGATTTATAAAATATATTCAATTAAAAATTTATATGATTTAACTAATTTTTTAATTAAAACAAAAATAAATCATTTGCAAAAAAAATCACATTTTTATATGAAAAACTTGGTTTGGCCATATCTCCTTTACTATGCGTTCTAGACACGGTTGCCACTCGAGCCATAAATAATCTACCTAAATTTGGAGAAAATTTTAACAAAAAAAAAACTACCAAACAAAGAAATGTTATTTTGCAAACTTTTATTTATATAGAATATTTTGTCAAAATTTTATTTTTATAGAAAATTTTGTCAAAATTTTATTTCTATAGAAAATTTCGTGAAAATTTAATTTCTATCGAAAATTTTGTCAAAATTTAATTTCTATCGAAAATTTTGTCAAAATTTTATTTCTATAAAAAAATTTGTCAAAATTTTATTTCTATAGAAAATTTTCTCCAAATTTTATTTCTATAGAAAATTTTCCTCAAATTTTATTTCTATAGAAAATTTTGTTAAAATTTTATTTCTATAGAAAATTTTATCAACATTTTTTTTCTATAGAAAATTTTGTCACAATTTTATTTCTATAGAAAATTTTGTCAAAATTTTATTTCTATAGAGAATTTTGTCAAAATTTTATTTCTATAGAAAATTTTGTCAACATTTTATTTCTTTAAGAATTATTTTTCATAGTTTCGGCTATAGGTCGATTAAAAAACATAGATATGATGTTTTTCTTTTATTTTTATTTCCAATATTTCGGTTGACTTCGTCAAAACCGTTTTGAAGGATTTGTTCTGGTGTACACAGCTTCACACTCTGTTTTTGTCAAAATTTTATTTCTATAGAAAATTTGTCAAAATTTTATTTCTATAGAAAATTTTGTCAACATATTTTTTCAATAGAAAATTTTATTTCTATCGAATATTTTGTCAAAATTTTATTTCTATAGAAAATTTTGTCAAAATTTTATTTCTATAGAAAATTGTGTCAAAATTTTATTTCTATAGAAAATTGTGTCAAAATTTTATTTCTATAGAAAATTTTGTCAAAATTTTATTTCTATAGAAAATTGTGTCAAAATTTTATTTCTATAGAAAATTGTGTCAAAATTTTATTTCTATAGAAAATTTTGTCAAAATTTTATTTCTATAGAAAATTTTGTCAAAATTTTATTTCTATAGAAAATTTTGTCAAAATTTTATTTCTATAGAAAATTTTGTCAAAATTTTATTTCTATAGAATGTTTTGTCAAAATTTTATTTCTATAGAAAATTTTGTCCAAATTTTATTTCTATAGAACATTTTGTCAAAATTTTATTTCTATAGAAAATTTTGTCAAAATTTTGTTTCTATAGAAAATTTTGTCCAAAATTTTATTTCTATAGAAAATTTTGTCAACATTGTATTTCTATAGAAAATTTTGTCAATATTTTATTTCTATAGAAATTTATGTCAAAATTTTATTTCTATCGAAAATTTTGTGAAAATTTTATTTCTATAGACAATTTTGTCAAAACTTTATTTCTATAGAAAATTTTGTCAACATTGTATTTCTATAGAAAATTTTGTCAAAATTTTATTTCTATAGAAAATTTTGTCAAAATTTTATTTCTATAGAAAATTTTGTCAAAATTTTATTTCTATAGAAAATTTTGTCAAAATTTTATTTCTATAGAAAATTTTGTCAAAATTTTATTTCTATAGAAAATTTTGTCAAAATTTTATTTCTATAGAAAATTTTGTAAAAATTTTATTTCTATAGAAAATTTTGTCAAAATTTTATTTCTATAGAAAATTTTGTCAAAATTTTATTTCTATAGAAAATTTTGTCAAAATTTTATTTCTATAGAATGTTTTGTCAAAATTTTATTTCTATAGAAAATTTTGTCCAAATTTTATTTCTATAGAACATTTTGACAAAATTTTATTTCTATAAAAAATTTTGTCAAAATTTTATTTCTATAGAAAATTTTGACAAAATTTTTTTTCTATAGAAAATTTTGTCCAAAATTTTATTTCTATAGAAAATTTTGTCAACATTGTATTTCTATAGAAAATTTTGTCAATATTTTATTTCTATAGAAATTTATGTCAACATTTTATTTCTATAGAAAATTTTGTCAACATTGTATTCCTATAGAAAATTTTGTCAATATTTTATTTCTATAGAAATTTTTGTCAAAATTTTATTTCTATAGAAAATTTTATTTCTATAGCAAATTTTATTTCTATACAAAATTTTGTCAAAAATTTTATTTCTACAGAAAATTTTGTGAAACATTTTATTTCTATAAAAAAATTTTGTCAAAATTTTATTTCTATAGAAAATTTTGTCAAAACTTTATTTCTTTTGAAATTTTGTCAAAATTTTATTTCTATAGAAATTTTTGTCAAAATTTTATTTCTATAGAAAATTTTGTCAATATTTTATTGCTATAGAAATTTTTGTCAAAATTTTATTTCTATAGAAAAATTTGTCAAAATTTTATTTCTATAGAAAATTTTGTCAATATTTTATTTCTATAGACATTTTTGTCAAAATGTTATTTCTATAGAAAATTTCGTCAAATTTATTTGGTCATATCTCTTTTACTATGCGTCCTAGAACCAAAAGGACGTTAATTCGTTACCACCCCAAAAAACAAAAATTTCCATTGAAATACTAAAAAATCCGAATTTGTATATGAAAAACTTTTTTTGGCCATATCTCCTTAACTATGCGTCTTAGAGCCAAAAGGACGTTAATTCGTGACCACCCTCCAAAAGAATCAAAATTTCCATCGAAATCCAAAAAAAATCAAAATTTTTATATAAAAAACTTATTTTGGCCATATCTCCTTTAATATGCGTCCCTCCAAAAAATCAAAATTTCCATCGAAAACCTAAAAAAATCAAAATTTTTATATGAACAATTTTTTAGATATAGCAGAATAATCTGCTAAAATACCAAAACGTCTTCTGACAACGGAATAGCAGTCACTGGTTGCTGAAATACTAAACGTCATTTGGTGTTTTTTTAAACTCGATTATCCTTAGGCATGTTTTAGTTTAAAATTTTCCAATTAATTATTTCACCTTTCCTTTTATTTTCAAGAAGCTTCGTTAGCTAATGAACGAATAGCTAAAAGTTCGTTCCATGCTATGGACATGACTGTCATCTTGCTTAAATATTCATATGCTAGTTAGGAACTTATTTGCTGAAAATTTTTCGATTAAAGTTAACAGAAGGGAAGATATCTTTAATTTCTGTTAACTGGCAGTTAAAACCTAACAGATTTACATGAAAATGTCCGTTAGATGTACTAAAGTTGTGATATTTTTTTGTGTATTATAAAATAATTATTCATTCTAAAAAAATTCGGCTGAATATACTGTAAAAGTGGTCTTATGCTTGAAATACGTGCTGCTGGAAGACTCTATTTACTTGTGTTATGGCATTCGAACAATTTCTTTTCAAATTTAGAATATGACGAGTATGCTTTGTAGCGTTCAACTGCACAGAAAAAAATATCACCAAAATATTTCCAAATAAAAAGTTGAAAACGTAATCAATTAAAAAATTAATTGATACAAATAAATTTTTAATCAATTTAAAAAATAAAATCAATTAAGAAAATGATTGAAAAATTTTCACATTTTTAATTAAAATAATTATTATCCTAATTGATAATTTAATAAAACAAAAAAAAAATCCTATTAAAAATAGAATTGAATACTTTGTTCGGAAATTGTTAGTTTTATGCTATTCTCTCGTTCATTAAATTTTGACTCAAATCTAAAGAAAAATCCAACTATAACTATAATCGGAAAATTCATAAGAAAATATAAACTCGTGTAAATTTACAAGAAAATCATATCATCTAATGGAAAAATAATTATAAATTAATAAACAATAAAACAATAAATAATTGATTGTCGCAATTAACAAAATAAATTAAAGTTTTCGACCAAAATCAATTAAATTTTTATTTAATTGAAAGTGCCGAATAAATAAATATTTTTTTATATTTATATTTATTGAAAATCGAGCTTAAGGTAAAGTTCCAAAAAAGCAAACGATCTTACAATAAAAGAAAAAAAAAGTAAACTGGAAAAATCAATGGTTAATGGTGGTTACCATCCGAACATTATGTTCTCTGATCAATTGTTTTCATTTTGAGTCATTTTAGAGTAAGGACTGGGGAGCACGGTTACCACTCGTAGCAAAAATAATCTACCAAAATTTTAAAAAATTACCAAAAATAAAAAAAGAATTTTTAAAGATATTGAATGTATAGAAAATTTTTTCAAAATTTTATTTCTATAGAAAGTTTTATCAAAATTGTATTAAAATTTTATTTCTATAGAAAATGTTGTCAAAATTTTTATTTCTATAGAAATTTTGTCAAAATTTTATTTCTATAGAAAGTTTTATCAAAATTGTATCAAAATTTTATTTCTATAGAAAATTTTGTCAAAATTTTATTTCTACAGAAAATTCTGCCAAATTTTTATTTCTATAGAAAATTTTGTCAAAAATGATATTTCTATAGAAAATGTTGTCAAAATTTAATTTATATAGAAAATTATGTTAAAATTTCATTTCTATAGAAAATTTTGTCAAAATTTCATTTCTATAGAAAATTTTGTCAACATTTTATTTTTATAGAAAATTTTGTCAAAATTTTATTTTTATAGAAAATTTTGTCAAAATTTTATTTTTATAGAAAATTTTGTCAAAATTTTATTTTTATAGAAAATTTTGTCAAAATTTTATTTTTATAGAAAATTTTGTCAAAATGTCATTTCTATAGAAAGTTTTATCAAAATTTTGTTTCTATAGAAAATTTATAAGAGAAACATTTTATTCGGTAACCACTTGGCATAGAATTGATATTGTTTCAAAGATAATGTCAAATTTGATATGACCATTTTTGAGAGTTACTTAATACATTTTCACGTTTATCGATGTGCCAAATTGTTATCATTAACATATGTATAAGATTATTTTATGACATGAGTTAATAAAAACTGTTTTCTTTTTGCATATTGTGATACGAAGAACATGGTAACTGGGACATTGAATGCTAATAAGAAAAAATCGCCAACATTCTAAATCAGATACTAAAATAAAGAGTCAAAAATATTGTCATTTATATGACAAAAATTGTCTTGGTCAGTTTTTGAAGTGAACTTGCTCGCTCTCTACTTCTGCTTTGCCTATTCAAAACGAAATTAGATAACAAGTTTCTGATCAAAACCTTATAGGCATATGTATGTTTCGATAATAAATGCAAACATATACTCGCCAAATTTTTTGGTTTAAAACGTATATAATACAATCTTATCAGTCTGATAAAACTGCAAAGATTTAGAAAAAATATTTGCCCGACAAATCATGGCCATTGTCGAACTTCTCTATGGCCAGCCATATTTGGGTATTAAAACAATCATACACTCAAAGAAAAAAGACTATTTTTGTACTTCAGCATATTAAGGACAAAAGTAGTTTTTAGTATATTTTCCCCCTGTAATATACTTACAAGCTACTAAATACGATCAGCATCACATTTTGTTTGCTGTTATGCCTCAATTTGATAAATATTCAGATTTTTGGGCAAATACTATAGATATTCCTAAAATATAGCTTTGTACGTTTCCTTATGGACCAGCTCAGTGTCGCCTGTATCCCCTCAACGCCATTGTTGCCGATCAGATGAGTATTTGAGAATAATTCATTCCTAAAAACGAACCTTATTATGGGTGTGAGTCGTTTATACGAATACCTCCATTGTTAGGTTATCCTGTACTTCCGGACTTAATTAGAAGCTTAGTTGAAAGAGAGGGGTAGTAGACAAGGTTGCCATTTGTACCAAAAATAATCTACCAAAATTTGAAGAAAATTTTACCAAAAATCTACCAAATTTAAAAACAAAAATATTCTGAAGATTTTTATTAAACAAAAATATTTTGAAGATTTTTATTAAACTGAAAAAAAAAAAATGTTTTTCTCTTGCCAAAATTTTATTTCTATAGAAAATTTTGCCAAAATTTTATTTCTATAGAAAATTTTGCCAAAATTTTATTTCTATAGAAAATTTTGCCAAAATTTTATTTCTATAGAAAATTTTGCCAAAATTTTATTTCTTTGGAAAATTTTGTCAAAATTTTATTTCTATAAAAAATTTTGCCAAAAGTTTATTTCTATAGAAAATTTTGCCAAATGTTTATTTCTATAGAAAATTTTGCCAAAATTTTATTTCTATAGAAAATGTTGGCAAAATTTTATTTCTATAGAAAATGTTGGCAAAATTTTATTTCTATAGAAAATTTTGCCAAAATTTTATTTCTATAGAAAATTTTGCCAAAATTTTATTTCTATAGAAAATTTTGCCAAACTTTTATTTCTATTGAAAATTTTGCCAGAATTTTATTTCTTTAGAAAATTTTGCCAAAATTTTATTTCTATAGAAAATGTTGGCAAAATTTTATTTCTATAGAAAATTTTGCCAAAATTTAATTTCTATAGAAAATTTTGACAAAATTTAATTTCTATAGAAAATTTTGCCAAAATTTTATTTCTATAGAAAATTTTGCCAAAATTTTATTTCTATAGTAAAATTTGCTAAAATTTTATTTCTATAGAAAATTTTGCTAAAATTTTATTTCTATAGAAAATTTTGCTAAAATGTTATTTCTATAGAAAATTTTGCTAAAACTTTATTTCTATAGAAATTTTTGTTAAAAATTTTAGTTCTATAGAAATTTTTGCCAAAAATTTTAGTTCTATAAAAATTTTTTTTTGAGAGAATTATTTTGTAAAATCTACCAAAACATGATGAATTCTACCAATCTAGCAAACAGTGAAAAATCTACCATTTTTGGTAGAATTCTACCAACTGTGGCAACCGTGCTAGTATACTGTCTTGAAGTATGTCATATACATAATTATCTACCCATCTCTTTTGAGGGGGGAAGTGTCTCCAAAGAGGTTGGAATGGCTAAACGTGTCAAAATCAAAAAAAAAATTGAAGTCAAAATATTTATATACTTATTCTGGAATATAAATAATTTGAAGATCGAAAGGAGAATATAGAATAGAAATTAAATATAGAAAATTAAGTAAAGAAAATTGTAATTTCGACTCACCTCTTTTGTTGCAAGGCTATTTTCATATCCAAAAATGAACATCACTTTATATGGAAAATCTGTAGATTTAAAGTCCGATAAAATTCTTTAATATCCATTTAGTCTAATTCACATATTTGGTTATATGTATGAAATTACAAGAATTAGAAAACTAATGAAACCTAGAAGAGTGACCTCACCAAATCAAATAAAAAGAAAAGAAAAATAAATACAAGATATTAATTGAATGAAAACTTTATACAATTTTCGTTTAGAAATTTAATTTTTGGTATAACTTAATTTCTTAGTACATAAATGACGTATATGAGTCTGTGTGTGTCTGTCTTATATAAACTATTTTCTTATAATAAAATCGTTCTTGTTTAAATAAAAATGTCTCGCGATATGTATAATTTTAACGATTGAATTTAATGTGAATGAAATCTGATCATGAATAATGGTAAAAAAAAAATTAAATTAAATGCCAAAAGAGAACAAACATTTTTTGTTCTTTTTAGATTCTTTGCTGATGTTGGGCAAACAAAAGTAGAAAAAATTATGAGGTTTTTGTAAAGAAACAATCCATGAAAATACCATTAGGACATAACTCTTAATTTTAAGGGAAAATAATAATAGTATTAATATATAAATTTTGGGAAGAACTCTGTAACATAATAGATTTGGAAATATGTATAGTGTTCATGATATTTTCCAACCGTACAACGGCTATTTTAATCTAAAGCAATATCTATGATATATAATTATTCCCCTCAGTAGGGATTTGTAGGGAAGTATTTATTAAAATGAAGTCTCTCCGGAATAATCGCTTATTATGAGTTTTTTGTTTACTACATAATTTTCATCATTCTCTTTATTGGAATTCGTTTTGGAATTCTTTGCAACGTTTGATCTCTTTATATGTTTACCACTTTTCACAGCTGTTTTAATTTCCTCATAAATACTATCCTGTTGTTGACTGTTAAACAGTATTGAAGAGATTTTTTCAATGTCATTGGTGGCAGCACGTTTCCGTACATTGTTAAGTATAACGAATGGATTGTTGGCCAAACGATTTGTGCCCAATGGTATATGTGTACTGCAACTGGCAGTAGTTGTCACATTATTATCATCATTCTTTTTATTAGTTATATCGAGTATGTATTCATTATAAGTTTGCTCTTCTTCTTTTTCATAGTCGTCGTCTTCCTCAAGCCCGATGGCGTGATTATAGCCTACATTTTCATCACATTCAGGCCTATTACCATCAAGACAGTATAATAAACTAGAGCTTAAACGATTCTCGTCCATATCATCAATATCTCGAGAACTTTCAAAATCATCAGAATGACTAGTAAATGAAGCATCTTCTGGAGGTGCCGTAAGGACACTACGTGTGAGTAAATATTCCCTGTAAAAAGTGCCAGAAAGGATTAATTAATAAAACATCATGAGAAATTTAAAATTAATAGCTCCATCAAAATTAGCTATATATTTTTCTACACAGATAAAAATTTCATGTGTAGATTTAATTTCATGTGTAAATTTTAATTGAGTTTTAAAAAATAGTAAATTAAAAATTTAATTGATTCAGCAAAATTTTTAATTGAAACATAAATCAATCACAAAAATTGATAGTATGAATTAATTTTTTAATTGGATCACTTATTTTTTAATTTTAATTGATTAAATTTTTCATTTCTGTCACACAAAAAAAAAATCTCATTCAATCACGACATTAATCGATCCATTTAATTTTTTAATTGAAATGTCTTCAATAACACAATTGATAGTATCAATTAAAAAATTAATTGATCCAATTAAAAAATTAATTGTTAATATTAATTTTTGTGATTGATTTTTGTTTCAATTGAAAAATTTGTTGCATCAATTAAATTTTTAATTGAATTTTAAATTTTAGTGTTAATTTATAAAACATCATGAGAAATTTAAAATAAATGGCTCCATCAAAATTAACTATATATTTTTCTATATAGATAAAAATTTCACGAAAATTTGTCCAATTAAAATTTTAATTGAGTTTTAAAAAATAGTCAATTAAAAATTTAATTGATTGAACAAATTTTTTAATTGAAACAAATTAATTGATAGTATCAATTAATTTTTTAATTGGAGCACTTAATATTTTAATTTACTCTCAATTAATTTTTTAATTGATACTATCATTTCTGTCACACACACAAAAAAAAATTCTGATTCAATCACGAAATTAATTGATCCAATTAATTTTTTAATTGAAATATCTTCAATCACAGAAATGATAGTATCAATTAAAAAATTAATTGAAGGTCAATTAAAAAATTAATTGATCCAATTAAAAAATTAATTGATACTATTAATTTTTGTGATTGATTTTTGTTTCAATTAAAAAATTTGTTGAATCAATTAAATTTTATATTGAATATTTTTTAAAACTCAATTAAAATTTTAATTGGAAAAAATTTCGTGAATGTTTTTCTGTGGTGATTGAAGACATTTCAATTCAAAAATTAATTGGATCAATTAATTTCATGATTGAATCAGATTTTTTTTGTGTACCCAAGACTTTATTTAGAGAAGTGAAATGGATTGTTTCACAATTACTTACTTGAAATTCGCGCTT
This sequence comes from Haematobia irritans, assembly GCF_050003625.1. Classification (NCBI taxonomy): domain Eukaryota; kingdom Metazoa; phylum Arthropoda; class Insecta; order Diptera; family Muscidae; genus Haematobia; species Haematobia irritans. The sequence continues at coordinate 36,262,870 of NC_134401.1, read as the reverse complement.
AACACATCAGGACCCTGATGCTCTTTCGATTTACAACTGTTAATATTCGAAGAGGAATCGTCTGATATTGAATCGTCATTTGCCTCCCGTTGATCCACTGGAATACATTTATTCTCCTGTATTAATTGTTGACGTTTTAATATATCCGAATATCCACCCAGAGATGTGGCATCTTCATTTATAACCTCTGGGTGAGGAGGACACACTTTCGCTTCTTCGGTTTTATTAAATTTGCTTACAGCACCCATAATGGAATCACTTTCAGCTTCTTCCTCCTCATCCACATCTTCAACTTCCTCATCTTCATCGTTTTCCGATATTTCAGCTGTTTGATTAATGTTTTGATTTTGATCCGTTGGTAAAACCATTACCGGTTTGCGGGAACGTGGTGTCATAATGGATTCCTAATTTAAATAAACAAAATGAAAAACCCATCATAAGCGTGTTTTTATAAACATAACATCGTGCGAAACTCTTATAGGTTCTTTTAGTTATAATAAAAAAAAATTGTGGCTTACCTGCATGGCTTTAGGCATTCGCTGTGTAGACTTGGTTATAGGAGACATAGATCTACGTCCCAATAGCAGTGATGGTGTGCTTGTTACCAAATCCAAATTACGATAAATACCACTTTGTTGCAACAAAAGCTGTTGATATGAGGCAGAACCTCCTGTAAAGGTGGCTAATTCTGATGAACTGCTACCGGTATCATGATGATACTTTAAAACAGTCTCATTTTCCATATAACCCTCGCCACCACCACCTCCACCACCCACATTGCTAATGGCTCCACCGCAATCATCAGCAGGATCATCCTCAAATGTATCATCATCTAAATCCTCATCATCCATATCCTGCAACAATGGAGCATTATCACTTCTACTGCCACAAGCAAAACTCCCTTCGACCTGTTGAAATATTTGTGAGTCTTCGCTTGAACGTCGCTTCAGAGATGATGATACAGTACGCACTAAACGTTTTGTCGATTCAGGGGTACTAAAGGGGAATTTTAAATTACCCATGCTGACTCCCTTCATTAACTTACGAGTTATATATTTTCCTGGCATTAGCTTTGATATCGGAGTCATCATGTCATGGGCCAAAGATGTAGAAGAACTTGGTGTTTCACAAATATTGTGAGACAAACTTAAGTTTGGCTCTGACTTGTAACGAGATTTTAAATCATTAGGTGTTTGCTGCAATGGTGTGGAGGGATTTGAAATCCTCTCAATATCAATTAAATGTGAATCGTCCCAAGCTACTGATTTCTTCTCGGCACCAACCATTAAATGTTTTGCCGCTTCCGAAATTAATTTCAAAGGTGTTACACAACAATTTGGATCCAATGGATTAGAAGAAATCCCCGAAGATAGCGATGATGTGGTAGAGGTGATGGATGTGTTAATATGATGTTGCAAATCGGATGAAGTTTGGCGGCTAACGGGAGCCGAAATGGATTTATTTTTATAAGCATATCCATCACTACTATTGCTGCTTTGCAGCATTTTGATAGAAATATCGTTAGTCACACAACTGGACGATGGATTTGAACAGGAAGATGAAGAGCTATACTCTTGTTCTTCACTGTTGGCATTCATGTTATGTTTGTATTGTTGTTGTTGATTCATTAGTAATGAAGATGAGGATATGGATTTTTTTAAAGGATGCGATTTGATAATGAAAGGAGTATGATTAGCAGAATTTGTGGTATTAGCCATAGACCATGCAGACGAAGACGTGGATGTTGAAGATGACATAATGGAGGTTGAGACAATTGATTGTGTGTTGGGGCTTTGGAAGAGTACTCTCTGTTTGTGATGTTTCATATTTGAATTGTTAGGAGTCTATATATATGGATCAAAAAATAGGATATAAGCAGGAATAAGAAACAACCAGTATGGGAAGGAATAACATAAGGCACAATGAACAATTTAATAAACACAAACTAAAAACGTGCATTATTCATAAACTTACCTCCAAAACTGTGGCTGGAATTGGTTGTCTTTTTGGTGTTCGAGACATTATACCTTTATGAAATATATGTTTTTTAATCGAATCACTTAGTGATTTTGAACTACGAGCAGTTTCTGTGGTCTTTAATCGGTTCATTGCTTGCAATTGCAAGGGGGTTCCTGGAAAGTAAATTAAAAAAATTGACCATAAGATATAAATAAATACACTTATGTTTCTAAATAGCAACTTATATATTATGAATCGGAAGACACTACTGTAGAAATTTCTCAATAAACTAAAGAATTTGAAAAAAATCAGTGCGCAATCTGTATTGTTCAATATTATTACAGTCATCTTTTACATCAACACTAAGTCGAAATAGTGAAGAGTTGAATTTAAACGACAATCTTCGATATTTTAAGGATGTGCTAAAAAATTAAATTTTTAAGAAATTATTAAATTGAAATCTTTTGTATAGCCGTGAGTAAAATTAAAAGATTTTTTCGTATGGAGGCACGGTTGACGCAGTTGGTAGAATTCTACCAAAAATGGTAGATTTTTTACTGTTTGGTCGTTTGGTAGAACTCCTGACTCTACCAAATGATTTTGTAAAATATCCCTCCCCAACTAAAAGGTATTTCACAAAATTTTTATATCTTTATTTCCCTATAGATATAAAATTTTGACAAAATTTTCTATAGAAATAAAATTTTTGACAAAATTTTCTATAGAAATAAAATTTTTGACAAAATTTTCTATAGAAATACAATTTTTGACAAAATTTTCTATAGAAATAAAATTTTTGACAAAATTTTCCATAGAAATAAAATTTTTGACAAAATTTTCTATAGAAATAAAATTTTTGACAAAATTTTCTATAGAAATAAAATGTCGACAAAATTTTCTATAGAAATAAAATTTTGACAAAATTTTCTATAGAAATAAAATTTCGACAAAATTTTCTATAGAAATAAAATTTTGACAAAATTTTCTATAGAAATAAAATTTTGCAAAACAAGACTTTTTGGTTTGGAAGTTTTTTGATAAAATTTTCTTCAAACTTTGGTAGAATATTTTTGTCTAGAGTGAGGGCCGATAACAATATGTTAGAAAGAATATATAAATCTATAGCACATCGGATAAAGAAATTCCAAAGAAATCTTACCTTGTCCATTTTGTTCATTAAATTGCTTAATCAATCGCCATTTCTTCGAGGACTCTGGCATCGATTGTATATGAGCATACAATTGCGCCAATCCTGTATCTGTCGTATTTGTATTATGAGCTGCTGCAGTCTTTTCTCGATCCACAAATGTATAAACCGTATTTACCGTTGATATATCCAATATTGACTCATCAAGTGTCATTTCTGTTGACATTGTTTTCTTGCGTTTTCTCTCAAGAAAATAGGCACAAATATCAGTGGCTAATTTAGCGGGCACATTGAAAATATCATGGGCTCTTATAATCATATAGGATATGATACTGGACATTTGTCTTGCCAAATAATGCAAAGCTTCGGGTGGTAAATTTCGTGGATATATTAAATGTGGCGCAAAGAGAGTTGCTAAATTATCGGGGCCCATTTTATTTATAGACAAAATTTTCTATAGAAATAAACTATTGAAAAAATTTTCTATAGAAATAAAATTTTGACAAAATTTTCTATAGACATAAAATTTTGACAAAATTTTCCATAGAAATGACAAAATTTTCTATAGAAATAAAATTTTGACAAAATTTTCTGTAGAAATAAAATTTTGACAAAATTTTCTATAGAAATAAAATTTTGACAAAATTTTCTATAGAAATAAAATTTTGACAAAATTTTCTATAGAAATAAAATTTTGACAAAATTTTCTATAGAAATAAAATTTTGACAAAATTTTCTATAGAAATAAAATTTTGACAAAATTTTCTATAGAAATAAAATTTTGACAAAATTTTCTATAGAAATAAAATTTTGACAAAATTTTCTATAGAAATAAAATTTTGACAAAATTTTCTATAGAAATAAAATTTTGACAAAATTTTCTATAGAAATAAAATTTTGACAAAATCTTCTATAGAAATAAAATTTTGACAAATTTTTCTATAGAAATAAAATTTTGACAAAATTTTCTATAGAAATAAAATTTTGACAAAATTTTCTATAGAAATAAAATTTTGACAAAATTTTCTATAGAAATAAAATTTTGACAAAATTTTCTATAGAAATAAAATTTTGACAAAATTTTCTATAGAAATAAAATTTTGACAAAAATTTCTATAGAAATAAAATTTTGACAAAATTTTCTATAGAAATAAAATTTTGAAAAAATTTTCTATAGAAGTAAAATTTTGACAAGATTTTCTATTGAAATAAAATTTTGACAAAAATTTCTATAGAAATAAAATTTTGACAAAATTTTCTATAGAAATAAAATTTTGACAAAATTTTCTATAGAAATAAAATTTTGACAAAATTTTCTATAGAAATAAAATTTTGACAAAATTTTCTATAGAAATAAAATTTTGACAAAATTTTCTATAGAAATAAAATTTTGAAAAAATTTTCTATAGAAGTAAAATTTTGACAAGATTTTCTATTGAAATAAAATTTTGACAAAAATTTCTATAGAAATAAAATTTTGATAAAATTTTCTATAGAAATAAAATTTTGATAAAATTTTCTATAGAAATAAAATTTTGATAAAATTTTCTATAGAAATAAAATTTTGACAAAATTTTCTATAGAAATAAAATTTTGACAAAATTTTCTATAGAAATAAAATTTTGACAAAATTTTCTATAGAAATAAAATTTTGACAAAATTTTCTTAGAAATAAAATTTTGACAAAATTTTCTATAGAAATAAAATTTTGACAAAATTTTCTATAGAAATAAAATTTTGACAAAATTTTCTATAGAAATAAAATTTTGACAAAATTTTCTATAGAAATAAAATTTTGACAAAATTTTCTATAGAAATAAAATTTTGACAAAATTTTCTATAGAAATAAAATTTTGACAAAATTTTCTATAGAAATAAAATTTTGACAAAATTTTCTATAGAAATAAAATTTTGTCAAAATTTTCTATAGAAATAAAATTTTGACAAAATTTTCTATAGAAATAAAATTTTGACAAAATTTTCTATAGAAATAAAATTTTGACAAAATTTTCTGTAGATATAAAATTTTGACAAAATTTTCTATAGAAATAAAATTTTGACAAAATTTTCTATAAAAATACAATTTTGACAAAATTTTCTATTTTATTTCTATAAAATTTGACAAATTTTTTTATAGAAATAAAATTTTGACAAAATTTTCGATAGAAATTAAATTTTGACAAAATTTTTTATAGAAATAAAATTTTGCAGAACAAGACTTTTTGGTTTGGTAGTTTTTTGGTAAATTTTTTTTTCAAAATTTGGTAGAATATTTTTGACTCGAGTGGCAACCGTGCTGGGGGCCGATAACAATATGTTAGAAAGAATATATAAAACTATAGCAAATCGAATAAAATATTCAAAATGACTAAACATGCTGAACGGATACCAGATGACTATAATTTTTATACGGATGCATTGAAGTATGGGGACTGGGCGGTTCTTAGATTTTGGGGGAACCATTTAAATTAAGTCCATCTTAAAATGGGCCTAGGCATACGAATGTTAATTGAAATAAACGATGAATAAATATCCTTTAGTTAAAGAGAAATCTTACCTTGTCCATTTTGTTTATTAAATTGCTTAATCAATCGCCGTTTCTTCGAGGACTCTGGCATCGATTGTATATGAGCATACAATTGCGCCAATTCTGTATCTGTCGTATTTGTATTATGAGCTGCTGCAGTCTTTTCTCGATCCACAAATGTATAAACCGTATTTACCGTTGATATATCCGATATTGACTCATCAAGTGTCATTTCTGGTGACATTGTTTTCTTGCGTTTTCTCTCAAGAAAATATGCACGAATATCTGTGGCTAATTTAGCGGGCACATTGAAAATATCATGGGCTCTTATAATCATATAGGATATGATACTGGACATTTGTCTTGCCAAATAATGTAAAGCTTCGGGTGGTAAATTTCGTGGACATATTAAATGTGGAGCAAAGAGGGTTGCTAAATTATCGGGGCCCATTTTATTTACAGACTGCTTTGAAGCGACTGCATGTAACATTTGTGTGATGTGTTGCAATAGTTGTCGATTTTCTTCTGGCAATAGTAACAAAAGCAATTGTATAGAATTCAATACATGAAATTCTTTTTTTAAACGTTCCCCGGACATAGAGGATATGGATTTATCTGAATTTATATTGCCACTATCATCCATTTGTAAATTAATTCCCAAACATAGCGGTGCAATCTGGCAATGAGCCGGGTAATGGGCATCCGTTAGTAAAGGTTCCGACAATTCTGCTAAGTAGCCTTTGAAAACAGTGGCACAATCATGAACTGAATAACCACTGGCTATCAAATCGAGGGGTTTGTCGTTTTGTATTTGTGTTCGTAAATCATTTTGCCTGGAAGAAGAACCAGTTTTGCGGAATATACCTTCTTGTTGAAGATCTAAAATAAAATATAGAAAACGCAGAAAAATAATTGAGATTGTATTATAAGTAATTTAAATTAAACAAGGGAAGTCTAAAGTCGGACGGGACCGACTATATTATAACCGCATTTTCTATACCATGTCAAATCCATCCAATGTATTGGGTGCTATATATAAAGGTTTATGTTCCCATATACATATATTTAAATCTGACCCGATCTTGACAAAATTTGTTAGAGTTCTACAAAATTTATTGACTATCTTTAAGTCGGCTAATGCCCTGGGATGGAACACAACATGTTAGTAAAAAAAAATATGGGAAACATTTAAATCTGAACCAATTTTGAGTAAACTTCGAAAAAGTGTATTTATGATTTATCGATTGATAATTATTTTTAAAAGTATAGGAAAATTGCAGTCTATTTTACAAGTTTTCGACATAGCAGTGGCGAATTTAGACGGAAAATGTGAATATTTTGGACATTTTTGTCCAAATCGAAAAAAGATAATATGGGAGCTATATCCAAATCTGAAGCGATTTCAACCAAATATGGTATGTATAATAACAATGTTAATTCGACTCTCTGTGCGAAATGTCACGTAAATCAGATTATAAATTTGACTTCTGTTGTCCTATGAGTGTAAATCGGACGAAAGATATATATGGGATCTATATCTAAATTTGAAACGATTTCAACCAAAATCGGCAAACTTTATCAATATTACTCCTAGTACAAAATTTAAAGTAAATCAGGCTGAAATTCTGGCTTCTGGGGCCATATTAGTATTTATATATTAGTATTAAGATGTTTATTTATTAAAAGCATCCTGTCGTTTTAGTTTTAGGTGTTATTTAGTTTTTATCCCCATTGACAGATAAACTCTGTCTGCCATAGTTTAATGCCTAGAACAAGCATTGAAACTTAATAAGACTGTCATGGTACATTGTACCTCTCACTTTTACCTCTTGCACGTAGCATATTCTAAGAACGTATAATAGAACAAAACCATTATAGTTCTAAGCACATTCTTTCTAGTCATATGTTTCATTATAAGCACTTCAGATGTCGATAAAGTCTCAAATAAAGTAATACAAATACAAAAAAAATACATATACTAAATTGTTCGATCAGGCAACATATAAGCTAGTACCGTGGTGCAATGGTTAGCATGCCCGCCTTGCATACACAAGGTCGTGGGGTTCGATTCCTGCTACGACCGAACACCAAAAAGTTTTTCAGCGGTGGATTATCCCACCTCAGTAATGCTGGTGACATTTCTGAGGGTTTCAAAGCTTCTCTAAGTGGTTTCACTGCAATGTGGAACGCCGTTCGGACTCGGCTATAAAAAGGAGGTCCCTTGTCATTGAGCTTAACATGGAATCGGGCAGCACTCAGTGATAAGAGAGAAGTTCACCACTGTGGTATCACAATGGACTGAATAGTCTAAGTGAGCCTAATACATCGGGCTGCCACATAACCTAACCTAACCTAGTATGTATTATTATTCTACCATGCATCCATACTCTTGGCAAGGTAGAATAATAGATGTACCCTGAAGTTTTTTGATATCCTCTGTTACTTACTTTTTTCCAACATTAAGAAATCTTTCAATTCTTGCAAATGAAACAAGAAACCAGGATCTATCTGTTGATTTGGGCTCTCTGTGGGACTGGTGCCTCCACCATTACTATTTCCATTATTCGAACTCTTTATTCCAACGGCAGCAGCACAACCTGTTGAACCTGAAGTCAATGCGGCAACAACGGCACCATGTTTATGTTTTCTGCTTAAACGATTCCATTTACGTATTTTGCCTTTATCCTCGTAAACAATTTCATGGCAGGGTAAATCAAATCTATATTTGTGAAAATATAAGTGACAGCAAGTAAAAAAACAATACATCAATACATTCCGAATGGACGACTTACTCATCTGTATTCAAATCCAATTCGAATGATAAATGCATACGAACCAAAGTTTTAAACTTCTCATAATTGCATTTACGCATGCGTGCCACAATTTCTGCATCACGCATCTCTGAAAAATTCATTTGTTCAATTGTATCCATATTACGACGTTCGACGTTCACTCCTCAAAACAATTTCTTTATCCTTCCTTATATTGGTGTATTGTTGTTTTTGTTTTATTTCATTCGGCAACAAGACATCATGGCAAACAATGAAAATACGAATATTATTTTGCTTTTACAAAACTGAATTTGCTAAGGATGCAATTAAAACTTCATGGATCTCTCTTTATAATTAAATAACGAACAAAAATTGAGGAAATAAATATAATAAGAAGAACCGCCCCGAATTAGACCGCTGATTTTTTAAAATACCTGCATCATAGAGTTGCCATATTTATGAAGCTAGTAAGAAATCGATTAATGCTACAGTCGGCAATCGATTGGTAAAAATTTTATCGATTATTATCAACTTCAGACGAAAGCACATTTGAAAATTGTTCGAATTCAAGTCAAAGTTACAACGATTATAATATTTATCATATTGAAACAATTTTCAACTTCAAAAATACGCTAACGAGTTACCACCACCAAAGAATTTTGCTTCAACCAAGAGTATATACAAAAAAAGGCTATATTTAGAGACCGGTCGAATGGAAATGCAATAATTGAAGCCAGCCAGTTGTTAAAATTAAGCCTGTTTTCTTTTAGCACTGGATGCAACATTTGTTTCAGCTATCCAAAACATTGTTCTATTCTATCAAGAACATCTCATTAGTGCAAGCCTTTTAGTTCGCCACAGCTTAAGGTATCAACCCTATTATTGGATCTGGTTTGTTCAAGTGAAAAGTGTTCTGGCAAAACAAATGTAAGTACGATCATTCGAATCTGTAAAATTTCATAGTGAATAAACAAAGCCTACAATAGTTTATTGAAAGCTTTCATACTTTTCAATCATTTTATTCGATTTGCAAACCAATGGCGCGAAAACAAGTATACGATCACAATAAATGGGAGCCGGCAAGAAACGAGAAGTACTATCTATTAAGTGATGTTTTACCTAAGGATTTCGAATTAAGAACGAATCTTAAGAAACTACGATTAGAGTTTTCTAAATACAATTTTGTCAAAATTTTCTATAGAAATAATATTTTGACAAAATTTTATTTAGAAATAAAATATTGTCAAAATTTTCTATAGGAATAAAATGTTTACAAAATTTTCTATAGAAATAACATTTCTACAAAATTGTCTATACCAACGACCTTGTGTATTCAAGGCGGGCATGCTAACCATTGCACCACGATGGCTCCCATTTATTATATATATGGGACTCATACATATATATGGGGGCACTTTTTTCTGGATGTATGGCCAAATTTGGAAAAATCGGGTCATACATATATGGAGCTATATCAATATATATTTATATAAGTTATGATGGTGATGGTAGGTAAGTAAAAGTGTCATTCGCATCCAGCTTTCAAACGAGACGGTTCAACCATAAGTAGGTAAAAGTGTCATTCGTTATCCAGATTTCAAAGGAGAAGGTTCAACTATGATGGTAAGTAGTATCAATTATTATTATTACATATATTTAAGTATATTAATATATTTTTAAATATTTTTTTTTTTTCAGTAGCAAAAAGTACTACAAAAATTTTTAAAAATTCAACAACTGCAGGTGGACGCTTTCAATAAAATAAAGGACGAAACGGCCCAGTTCCTCCAGCAACAAGCGTACAAATTGACTAAAATGCAGTCAGATAATTTAGCTGGAGGAGCTAGGAAGAGGAGATGGTGGTGCGGTTGTCGGCGGAGACTACAACGCTGCGTCTCCCATGGACGTTGATGTTGAGCATCTTGGAGATTCTCAGGTACCTGAGAGTTCTCAGGCTCTTGAGAAATTTCAGGCTCCAGAAAGTTTCCATGTTCCTGAGAATTATCAGGAGCCTGAGGACTCTCATGAGCCTGAGATTTCTCAGGTTTCTGAGATTTCTTAGGTTCCTGAGAGTTCTCAGTCTCCTGAGAGTTTCCATGGTCCTGAGAATTCTCAGGAGCCTGAGATTTCTGAAGATTCTAAGGAACCTGAGAAATCTCAGAATCCTCAATATGCCACGCTTCTTGCCAACTCATGTAAGTTTTTTAACTTTATATTTTTTGTATATTTAATTATTTATTAATTATTTATAATAATTTATTATATTTATTATATATTAACATTTTATTTTATTTTATTATATTTTATTTTTTATTTTTATATTTATTTATTTTATTTTAGTTATTAATATTATTTATTTATTTTTTTTTTATTTGCAGTGTCTCTTCGGAATTACCCTTTGTGGCTCCGAGTTATCAGTTTGGTTGATATGGAGCCCGCCATCTCGGACAAGACCTCAATTAAATATGGTCTCAGGTCCGAGATGGCTAAGGCGTTCCGGATAGTGGAGAGAAAGGTTGAAGAAGAGTTTACATACAGCAATTCAACAAATCGTTATGTCCGGGCATTCAAATTGGTAAGTATATTAGTTTATTTTATTTTAATATTATTTTAATTTTAAAATTTTTAATTATTTTTAATTTTCTTTTTAGCACTTCTTAATCTGAAGCAGCGTGTAGTGTCGGTCGCCCTCAGCACCATCATCCCTCTATCGCAGTGAAGCAGCAGTTAATTTTTTATTTAATTGTTTTTTGTTTTTCAATAATTTAACTTTTTTATTTAATTTAATTTATTTATTGATTTGTTTCATTTATTATTTTGTTATTATTTATTGCTTTGTTTCATTAAATTTTTTAATTCATTTAATTTTTGAACTCATTGCCCAAATTTATAACCCTGAAGCTAGCAACGGATATCTTTGAATTTCGCTTAATATCCCACCACACTTGAAATTCGTAGTAGGTACTTAGTACGATGATTTTATCCGCTATTAAGTTCCGTTCAACGGTTGAAATCGCTACTTCTTGTTAACAACTGAAAAATATTTGTCTGCCCCGAAAAAATTATTTTTTTCTTAGTGATTTGATTTCGATTAATCAATAATTATATATATTCTTTTGGTTTTACTGGTTGATGAATTTAATCAATTTTGTTATTCTTCAAAAGCCGGATTAAAAAAAGTTAACGCACAAAAAAAGTTGTTCATCAAAAGCCGGACTAACAAAAGTTAACGCCTTCACAAAAAAGTCGTTCATCACAATCCGGACTAACAAAAATTTAACGCCTTTTGGAGCTATCCAGATTTCAAAGGAGAAGGTTCAACCATGATGGTAAGTAGTATCAATTATTATTATTACATATATTTAAGTATATTAATATATTTTTAAATATATTTTTTTTTCAGTAGCAAAAAGTACTACAAAAAATTTTAAAAATTCAACAACTGCAGGTGGACGCTTTCAATAAAATAAAGGACGAAACGGCCCAGTTCCTCCAGCAACAAGCGTACAAATTGACTAAAATGCAGTCAGATAATTTAGCTGAGTTGCTGGAGGAGCTAGGAATAGAAGATGGTGGTGCGGTTGTCGGTGGAGACTACAACGCTGCGTCTCCCATGGACGTTGATGTTGAGCATCTTGGAGATTCTCAGGTACCTGAGAGTTCTCAGGCTCTTGAGAAATTTGAGGCTCCAGAAAGTTTCCATGTTCCTGAGAATTATCAGGAGCCTGAGGACTCTCAGGAGCCTGAGATTTCTCAGGTTTCTGAGATTTCTGAGGTTCCTGAGAGTTCTCAGTCTCCTGAGAGTTTCCATGGTCCTGAGAATTCTCAGGAGCCTGAGATTTCTGAGGATTCTGAGGAACCTGAGAAATCTCAGGATCCTCAATATGCCACGCTTCTTGCCAACTCATGTAAGTTTTTTAACTTTATATTTTTTGTATATTTAATTATTTATTAATTATTTATAATAATTTATTATATTTATTATATATATTAACATTTTATTTTATTATATTTTATTTATATTTTTATATTTATTTATTTTATTTTAGTTATTAATATTATTTATTTTTTATTTGCAGTGTCTCTTCGGAATTACCCTTTGTGGCTCCGAGTTATCAGTTTGCTTGATATGGAGCCCGCCATCTCGGACAAGACCTCAATTAAATATGGTCTCAGGTCCGAGATGGCTAAGGCGTTCCGGATAGTGGAGAGAAAGGTTGAAGAAGAGTTTACATACAGCAATTCAACAAATCGTTATGTCCGGGCATTCAAATTGGTAAGTATATTAGTTTATTTTATTTTAATATTATTTTAATTTTAAAATTTTTAATTAATTATTTTTAATTTTCTTTTTAGCACTTCTTAATCTGAAGCAGCGTGTAGTGTCGGTCGCCCTCAGCACCATCATCCCTCTATCGCAGTGAAGCAGCAGTTAATTTTTTATTTGTTTTTTTGTTTTTCAATAATTTAACTTTTTTATTTAATTTAATTTAATATTTATTGATTTGTTTCATTTATTATTTTGTTATTATTTATTGTTTTGTTTCATTAAATTTTTTAATTCATTTAATTTTTGAACTCATTGCCCAAATTTATAACCCTGAAGTTAGCAACGGATGTCTTTGAATTTCGCTTAATATCCCACCACACTTTAAATTCGTAGTAGGTACTTAGTACGATGATTTTATCCGCTATTAAGTTCCGTTCAACGGTTGAAATCGCTACTTTATATTATACAATTATTATTCGAGCTTTATGGACAGATATAGATATGGAGCTGCGCGAATGGCTGCGCGAATGAGTTACCAAAGAGAAATTCGTTAATATGTTGCAACGAACCTGCAAAAAACCAAAATAGATAACGAACATGTGTGAAAGTAAAGTCTTGCACTTTTATCTAACAGGAAGAATAAGCGATTTGTACATCTTGTTAGAATTATAAAATCTTCGAACGACTTTTTTGTGAAGGCGTTATCTTTTTTTTTAGTCCGGCTTTTGAAGAATAACAAAAATTATTAAATTCATCAACCAGTAAAACCAAAAGAATATACATAGATAATTATTGATCAATCGAAATCAAATCACTAAAAAAAAGTATTTTTTCGGGGCAAATATTTTTAGTTGTTAACAAGAAGTAGCGATTTCAACCGTCGAACGGAACGGACGTGTTTTTTAATAGCGGATAAAATCATCGTAATAAGTACCTACTACGAATTTCAAGTGTGGTGGGATATATTTCTATAGAAATAAAATTTTGACAAATTTTCTATAGAAATAAAATGTTGGCAAATTTTTTGTATAGATATAAAATTTTGGCAAATTTTTTTATATAGGAATAAAATTTTGACAAAAATTTTTATTGAAATAAAATTTTGACAAAATTGTGCAATAGAAATAAAATTTTGGCAAATTTTTTTATATAGAAATAAAATTTTGGCAATATTTTCTATAGAAAGAAAATTTTGATAATTCAATTTCGATACTTTTCAGTCATAAATTAAAAGCAAATTGAAAATATTACATTTAAGTTTTGAATCTAATCTAGTCTACTCTAATCTACATGCATTTGGAAATAAAAAAAACAATGATTTCATTTTAACATTTTATATTAAATAATTATTTATTTAAAAAATTTAATTAAAATTGAATTAAAACAATTAAATGAATTAAAAAATTAAATGAAACAGAATAAATAATAACAAAATAATAAATTAAACAAATCACTAAATAATAAATTAAATAAAATAAAAAAGTTAAATTATTGAAAAACAAAATTAAAACAAAAAGCAATTAAATAAAAAATTAACTGCTGCTTCACTGCGATAGAGGGATGATGGTGATGAGGGCGACCGACACTACACGCTGCTTCAGAGTAAGAAGGCTCAACCTCGGCCGTCAGTTAAGTGCTAAAAAAGAAAATTGAAAATAATTAATTAAAATTTTTAAAATTAAAATAATATTCAAATAAAATAAACTAATATACTTACCAATTTGAATGCCCGGACATAAGGATTTGTTGAATTGCTGCCATCCCTTTAGAATGCTTTTAGGGCACTTCTTCTTAATTGGCGCATTTTGTCCGCAACATGCACTGTCCCTGAAGGCAAGGTGAACTCTTCTTCAACCTTTCTCTCCAATCTCCGGAACGCCTTAGCCATCTCGGACCTGAGACCATATTTAATTGAGGTCTTGTCCGAGATGGCGGGCTCCATATCAACCAAACTGATAACTCGGAGCCACAAAGGGCAATTCCGAAGAGACACTGCAAATAAAACAAAATAAATAAATAATATTAATAACTAAAATAAAATAAATAAATAAATATAAAAATTTTAATAAAATATTATCAAATTAAATGTTAATATATATAATAAAATAATAAATTATTATAAATAATTAAATATACCAAAAATATAAAGTTAAAAAACTTACATGAGTTGGCAAGAAGCGTGGCATATTGAGGATCCTGAGATTTCTCAGATTCCTTAGAGTCCTCAGAAATCTCAGCCACCTGAGAATTCTCATGACCATGGAAACTCTCAGGAGCCTGAGAACTCTCAGGAACCTGAAAAATCTCAGGCTCCTGAGAGTTTCCATGTTCCTGAGAGTCCTCAAGCTCCTGATAATTCTCAGGAACATGGAAACTTTCTGGAGCCTGAGATTTCTCAGGAGCTTGAGAACTCTCAGGTACCTGAGAATCTCCACACCAACGTCCATGGGAGACGCAGCGTTGTAGTCTCCACCGACAACCACACCACCATCTCCTCTTCCTAGCTCCTCCAGCAACGCAGCTAAATTATCTGACTGCATTTTAGTCAATTTGTAAGCTTGTTGCTGGAGGAACTGGACCGTTTCGTCCTTTATTTTATTGAAAGCGTCCACCTGCAGTTGTTGAATTTTTTAAATTTTTTGTAGTACTTTTTGCGACTGAAAAAAAATATATATAAAAATATATTGTTATACTTAAATATATGTAATAATAATAATCCTTCCCGCATACGATGTTCGTCAATGTATGCAGTTTTTATGTCTCCTTCGGCTTCGCAAGATTTTTCTTCTTCTGACTCGACCAGAGACTTGTCCGTTTCGGAATCCTTTGGCTGATCACTTTTGTATACCTTCATATGGAAGCCTTGTGTCTGGGCAAGATGTGGCAGCCACTCAATGTTCAATATAAACACCGCATGTCGTCTTGGTCCATCCACCTCATCCAAACGACCAACCTTCCAATCAGCGGTTGGAAGACCTTGTTTACATTCTTTTAGTCTGTTAGTATTGACTCAGGATCAGGAGGATTTGCAGGTATCCATGCATGTGCTCTAGGTTTAGCCGCTATGTCTTTTCTACCGGCTAACTCCAAAGCGGCTCCTTCCCAAACTTCACCAATTAGCATCAAAGCTTTAAAACAATCCATAGACCTCTCCGGTCCGTAAATGCTATTAACTTATATCGTCCTTGATACCATCCAGCATCTTGCCGTCGAGGACTTGGTCCGGGAAACTTTTTTCGCACCTCTGAGTAGACACCAGACATCGCGTTCTCAATTTCCTCCCATTTTTGCTTTGGAACCATACCGTCCAATGCTCCTTTATTAATGATAGCCATCACAAGGCTGTCTTTTGCAACTGAGGCAAACGATCTTTGATCCCGTTTAGAGAATGGCAGTTCATTCGGTGATCGCTCCCTTTTGCCAGCTTCAAGAATTCCTTGAGCCCATTTTGAGGAATCGCTTTGCTTAGCCGACAACGTGCTTGGGTCGACAGATCCTAATTTCTTCCTAATGACTTTGAGTTTCGCTGCATGGTGGTTTAATTTTCCAATTTTTCGTAATAGGTACCTATTACGATGAAATATTTTATTTTATTGTTTATTTGTATTCACACACAATACGATATAAACCCGTTTACAGTGTGTGATTTGTAGAGTACAATCATTTCATACACAAACATGATATGATACGATAAATAATCCAATATTTAACAAGTATATACAGCAGTAAGTTCGGCCAGGCCGAATCATATGTACCCTCCACCATGGATTGCGTAGAAACTTCTACGAAAGACTGTCATCCACAAATTTCAACTCACATGGTTGTTAAATATCATATACTACCACCACGTACCAAATTTCAACCAGATCGGATGAATTTTGCTCCTCCAAAAGGCACCGGAGGTCAAATCTGGGGATCGGTTTATATGGGAGCTATATATTATTATGGACTGATAGGAACCAATACCTGCATGGTTGTTGGATACCCTATACTAACATCACGTACCAAATTTCAACCGAATAGGAAGAATTTTGCTCTTCCAAGGTGCTCCGGAGGTCAAATCTGGGGATCGGTTTATTTGGGGCCTATATATAATTATGGACCGATATCGACCAATTTTTGCATGGGTGTTTGAGGCCATATATTAACATCACGTACCAAATTTCAACTGAATCAGATGAATTTTGGTCTTCTAAGAGGCTCCGGAGGTCAAATCTGGTGATAGGTTTATATGGGGGCTATATATAATTATGGACCGATATGGACCAATTTTTACATGGTTGTTAGAGACCAAATACTAACACCATGTACCAAACTTCAGCCGGATCGGTTGAAATTTGCTTCTCTTAGAGGCTCCGCAAGCCAAATCGGGGGATCGGTTTATATGGGGGCTATATATAATTATGAACCGATGTGAACCAATTTTTGCATGGTTGTTAGAGACCATATACTAACACCATGTACCAAATTTCAGCCGGATCGGATGAAATTTGCTTCTCTTAGAGGCTCCGCAAGCCAAATCGGGGGATCGGTTTATATGGGGGCTATATATAATTATGGACCGATATGGACCAATTTTTGCATGGTTGTTTGAGACCATATACTAACACCAAGTACCAAATTTCAGCCGGATCGGATGAAAATTGTTTCTCTTAGAGGCTCTGCAAGCCAAATCGGGGGATCGGTTTATACGGGGGCTATATATAATTATGGACCGATGTGGACCAATTTTTGCATGGTTGTTAGAGACCATATACTAACACCATGTACCAAATTTCAGCCGGATCGGATGAAATTTGCTTCTCTTAGAGGCCTCTCAAGCCAAATTTGGGAGTCCGTTTATATGGGGGCTATACGTAAAAGTGGACCGATATGGCCCATTTGCAATACCATCCCACCTACATCAATAACAACTACTCGTGCCAAGTTTCAAGTCGATAGCTTGTTTTGTTCGGAAGTTAGCGTGATTTCAACAGATGGATGGACGGACGGACATGCTCAGATCGATTCAGAATTTCACCACGATCCAGAATATATATACTTTATGGGGAATGACAAAGATAATATACCCCCACCCTATGGTGGAGGGTATAAAAACCAGAGATGGTCTGTCGTAAACTGTAAAGTATTTGACATACATTTACGACGTATTTTACCATACGTCAAAAACGTCGTAAACCTTCTGAAAATACCTAGTTTTTGACAATATAAGAATTTGTACAGTACACTTGTTTTAGAACCGTGTATTTCATACTTTTTTTTACTTTTTGTATTTCCGAATGCCTTTTCATTATAAAAAATTCCCTTAAATTAAAAATGCTAACCTTCGTAAAATATTTAGTTTTTTGCAATATAAGTATTTTTGTACAGCATACGTTTTTTAGAATCATTTATGTTTTACTTTATTCGAGAATGCCTTTCCTTATAAACAAGTAGTAAATATAAGTGTACTACTGCCAGCTGGATTTCACATAGCCGTATTAAAAGAGGAGTTATTAATTAATTTAAATCAACGCGGTTGGCATGTCCACAAGTTGTACGTAAATCTTATTTTTACTACAACAATTTTCACAGTTTCAGAAAACGCGTTGCATTCAAACGTTTAAGCCTGCAAATTGCTTTTGAGTAAAAAATTTCAAAATATTATTATAAAAAAAATCTAAAATACTTCAATATGACGTTTCCATAACTTAGGATATTAAAAAGTAGTCTTTGAAATCAAATCTAAGGATCCTGTAGGTGTTTTTGACATTTACTACGTTTTTTACGTTTTATACAGGTATATGACGTTTTTGACGTTTACAACTTTTTGACAGTAGAAATCTTAAAAAATTGCTATTCGGACCATCTCTGATAAAAACACGTCCATTCAGTTCGACGTTTGAAATATTGTATTTCGATACCATCTCAAATCATTCAAATTTGTTGATTGTTTTATATAAAGATTTATGTTCCCATTAACCAATATTAAAAAATGACTCGATGTGGACAAAATTTTGTCAGATTTCTATAAAATCTCTAGACTTAAAATTTAAATCGGGTAAAGCCTTGGGTCGGAGCACACAATTTATAGGCAATTTCGTAAAAATGCATTTATGCTTTATCATATGTATTAGAGGTATAGGAAAATTTGAGTAATTTTTATAAGTTTTCGACTTAGAGAGTGAGTATCAGTGAGCATCTGTAAGAAATACAATTTTGAGAAAATTTGTTATAGAATTAAAATATTGACAAAATTTGCTATAGAAATAAAATTTTGACAAAATTTTCTATAGAAATAAATTTTTTACAAAATTTTCTATAGACATAAAATTTTGAAAAAAATTTCTATAGAAATAAAATTTTGAAAAAATTTTCTATAGAAATAAAATTTTAACAAAATTTTCTATAGAAATAAAATTTTGACAACATTTTCTATAGAAATAAAATTTGGAGAAAATTTTCTATAGGAATAAAATTTGTACAAAATTTTCTATAGAAATAAAATTTGGACAAAATATACTATCGAAATAAAATTTGGACAAAATATACTATTGAAATAAAATTTTGAAGAAATTTTCTATAGAAATAAAATGTTGACAAAATTTTCTATAGAAAATTTTGACAAAATTTTCTATAGAAATAAAATTTTGACAAATATTCTATGGAAATAAAATTTTGACAAAATTTTCTATAGATCGATTAAATAAATGAAGAAGTAAATAAATACAATTTTGACAAAATTTTCTATAGAAATAAAATTTTGAGAAAACTTTCTATAGAAATAACATTTTGACAAAATTTTCTATAGAAATAAAATTTTGACAAAATTTTCTATAGAAATAAAATTTTGACAAAATTTTCTATAGATTAATTAAATAAATGAATAAATAAATAAATAAAATTTTGACAAAATTTTCCATAGAAATAATATTTTGACAAAAATTTCTAAAGAAATAAAATTTTGACAAAATTTTCTATAGAAATAAAATTTTGACAAAACTTTCAATAGAAATAAAATTTTGACAAAATTTTCTATAGAAATAAAATTTTGACAAAATTTTCTATAGAAATAAAATTTTAACAAAATTTTCTATAGAAATACAATTTTGAAAAAATTTTCTATAGAAATACAATTTTGAAAAAATTTTCTATAGAAATACAATTTTGACAAAATTTTCTATAGAAATAAAATTTTGACAAATATTCTATGGAAATAAAATTTTGACAAAATTTTCTATAGATCGATTAAATAAATGAAGAAATAAATAAATACAATTTTGACAAAATTTTCTATAGAAATAAAATTTTGACAAAATTTTCTATAGAAATAAAATTTTGAGAAAACTTTCTATAGAAATAACATTTTGACAAAATTTTCTATAGAAATAAAATTTTGACAAAATTTTCTATAGATTAATTAAATGAATAAATAAATAAATAAAATTTTGACAAAATTTTCCATAGAAATAATATTTTGACAAAAATTTCTAAAGAAATAAAATTTTGACAAAATTTTCTATAGAAATAAAATTTTGACAAAACTTTCAATAGAAATAAAATTTTGACAAAACTTTCTGTAGAAATAAAATTTTGACAAAATTTTCTATAGAAATAAAATTTTGATAAAATTTTCTATAGAAATAAAATTTTGACAAAATTTTCTATAGATTGATTAAATAAATGAATAAATAAATAAATAAAATTTTGACAAAATTTTCCATAGAAATAAAATTTTGACAAAATTTTCTATAGAAATAAAATTTTGATAAAATTTTCTATAGAAATAAAATTTTGACAAAATTTTCTATAGAAATAAAATTTTGACAAAATTTCCTATAAAAATAAAATTTTAACAAAATTTTCTATAGAAATAAAATTTTGACAAAATTTTCTATAGAAATAAAATTTTGACAAAATTTTCTATAGAAATAAAATTTTGACAAAATTTTCTATAGAAATAAAATTTTGACAAAATTTTCTATAGAAATAAAATTTTGACAAAATTTCCTATAGAAATAAAATTTTAACAAAATTTTCTATAGAAATAAAATTTTGACAAAATTTTCTATAGAAATAAAATTTTGACAAAATTTTCTATAGAAATAAAATTTTGACAAAATTTTCTATAGAAATAAAATTTTGACAAAATTTTCTATAGAAATAAAATTTTGACAAAATTTTCTATAGAAATAAAATTTTGACAAAATTTTCTATAGAAATAAAATTTTGAAAAAATTTTCTATAGAAATACAATTTTGACAAAATTTTCTATAGAAATAAAATTTTGACAAAATTTTCTATAGACAAAAAATGTTGACAAAATTTTCTATAGAAATAAAATTTTGAATAGAAATAAAAATTTGACAAAATTTTCTATCGAAGAAAAATTTTTTTGAAAAAAATGGTGATTTTAGCGGCTAAACTCGAATTTAATACCAACCTTTATGGGTTATGATTTAGATATGGTCCCAATATATATGTATATGTATCTGAGGATTTTTATGGAGTTGTGCTTTTATTTACCTTAGTAATTAATCGGTTTCGACTTTCTAAAGTAATAGACAATGCGAATGTTGTAGACTACTTCAGTAGGTTTGGTTGAGGGTCCTTCCCCCAGACTTTAGCTATACCTTACTTATTAGTTAATATATATTTTTTTTCTCGAACGGACCAATGCCTTTAAATAAAAACAACAATGGTTAAAGCATATACATATTTATTTATTTATTTATATAAATTCATACATATTCATATATAATATCCTTACTATACATTTTGCGTATAACTGCGCGATTATTTTTATACAATAACACACATTTCGTTTTGTCTGATTTTATTTCTTTTTATAGATTCGTCTTACTCCACCTTCCATTAAAATCAAACAAAATCACTGTTTAATGTAAATATATATTATATTGTTAATAAGGATTGTAATATTATATATTAAATATATATATATATATATATATATATATATATATATATATATATATATATATATATATATATATATATATATATATATATATATATATATATATATAAATATATATATATATATATATATATATATATATATATATATATATATATATATATATATATATATATATATATATATATATATATATATATATATATATATATATATATATATATATATATATATATATATATATATATATATATATATATATATATATATATATATATATATATATATATATATATATATATATATATATATATATATATATATTATATATATATATATATATATATATATATATATAATATATATATATATATATATATATATATATATATATATATATATATATATAATATATATATATATATATATATATATATATATATATATATATATATATATATATATATATATATATATATATATATATATATATATATATATATAATATATATATATATATATATATATATATATATATATATATATATATATATATATATATATATATATATATATATATATATATATATATATATATATATATATTATATATATATATATATATATATATATATATATATATATATATATATATATATATATTATATATATATATA